>NC_142467.1:8189318-8492348 GCF_049115385.1 Moschus berezovskii | reverse complement strand
TTTTAACTGTGTATGTAGGTATTATCTCTAATCTAAGTATGTGAATGGTCCCTTGATGCCCACATACTTGAAAAATCTTTAATTATACATATGTTCGTGATACCTTTTGATATCCCCATGGTATTTTGCCAGATACACACACACACACACATATTGCTCCTTTCTTTACATATTGCAATGTATCTGATAAAAATTTATTTAATCCTTACCAAATGGTAAAAGATTTCCTTGGTTATAAAGACTTTTACTACAAGTTAAGCATCAAATTGGGCTTCTTATTAATTAAGATCTTACGTTATTTAAGTATTAGAAATTTAGAGTGATTTAGGCCTGAATGACCACATTGTAAAAGGAATTGTTTCACCTGGTATTCTTGCAAATAAGTAAACTTTGATTTACTTTATTTCCTAATAGATATTGATAACTCACATTTGGGGGCATCAGGAAAACTTCTTCATTCACAGATATTCAAAAATATTGATTTAATATGATTTAATTTGTGCTAGGAGAGGTTTTTTAATATTGCCTGCTCATACAAATTGATTGACAAAATTCCTTATTATCCTAAATTAATTTTTATGATAGTGTTTTTTAATACTTTTAATATGTATATGTCTAATTATTGTGTGGGTATATTATTTTCCTCAAAGAACATTTTCTCCAGTGTAAAATGCCTCCATTTGTACATATGATAAATAGTAGTGGTGACTGTATTAAGTTGACATTATAAGTGAATTGTGAGCCTGTTGAGGGCACTGCCAAATATGTGTGGTAAGAGCCATGTTGTTGCATGCTGCATGAATTCCCAATGTGAACGGAAGAACACCCGTTGTTGTGTGTATTTTCTCTAACTCCCATCAGGGTCTCACTGTGCGGGCCTGTTTAGCACCTCGGTGCTCGGGGGTTCTTCAAGCGCACCTAACCTACAGGATTATGCTCGTACTCATCGTAAAAAGCTGACCTCTTCTGGCTGCATAGATGGTATGTGCACACATGCACACACAGAATCATGCCTGCACCCATGCACACACCCATGAGCATATGATATTTCTCAAAGGCAAGCCTAAGGCCACGGACGGATGCAAATGGAATCCCATCACCCTTTGCTCAGTGGCTATCAGTGTACTCTGTTATCCACTACTGAGGTCCATGTTTCATCAAGCAGTTAATTATAGTTGGACTTACAGTACTTGTTCAATGAGTATTTCATTGAAATATGAAATTTAGAACTGTATCATGTATATTCTTTTAAATAGTTAAACCATTTTATAAAGAATAAATCTTTCTTTGAACTTTTAAATATTTTTTTTTAATTCTTAACCCTTATTTTACTTCTAAGTAAATAAAGTGAATGGAATGTTTATAAGAAAACATTTTGGCATTATTTTTGTAAGAATAAACATAAGATGAGAATATTTTAGGATCCCTAGGTGAAGGAAATCTTCTCACTATTGTTAATGCACCTTGAGTTTTAATATTCAGAAAGTCTCTTGAGGCTCTTCAAAGCATGCCCCTTTTGTTAATAGGAGTACTTACTAGCCCTTTTGAAATTAGCTTTATCTAAAACTTTTTCTCATGTATCCACAAGATTATTTTAGTTAGTAAAACATGGATTTACCAGAATTGCCAGCTCATCCTGCTTTTCTTTCTTTTGTATATTTTATTGAACACTTTGCCTCTATCATGAAGCCATTTTATTTCTTTTAACCAGTGTTTGGCTTATTTCCCTCTCTCATTGTCCCTTCTGCATGTCACCTAATTCTAACCTCCTTATGTATTTGTTTTTCCTCCTTTTTTTAAGTGTCCTTCTTTTGGTAGCTGTTACGAATTTCAGGTACCTGTTTTTCTCTTTCTCAGACGCCACACGTGGTTCTGCTGTTAAAAGGTTTTCTATCTCATTTGCTCGACACCCAACCAATGGTACGTTTTGCTTTTATTTTAAAAGATAATCCCCTGCTTCATCCTTTTTTATTTTTCTTTGATTTTAAAATGTGGAATATACAGTATCATACATTTCTCAATCCTTAATTTCAATTGGCATACAATTCTAACTTATTGTTCACCCCAAATATTGATACTGTCTAACTCCCTTTTTCAGCTATAATTTATGCAATAATTTAACACTACTCATCAAACTTTTAAATGACCACAATGATGAGTTTTAATACTTAATTAGCACCTAAAAGTTCCTTCTGATTTCTCAAGTGATCAATCTACATAATTTTAAAAATGCAACAGTAAATACTATTTATTTTCTTTTTAATTCTTAATAATTTAATGATCTTCTGAATTTCTCTTCTGATCACATGATTGTTTCATTGAGCTATTTATCTAAAATACAGGATCATACCTGTCAAATAGCCAAATGAGATGTGTCCTTGAAAAGTTCTTGGGAACCAGGGGATGCAGGTTTCACTGTGTAACATTATTGATCCCTGATTGTCTAAAGCAAAACCCAGTTTTGTCTGGAGCACTCTGAAAACATCATTCAGCATTCACTTAGTCCTCCTGTGGCAGTATGGTTTGCCTCTGTCAAGCAAACAGTTTTGGGAAGGGTGCCTTGCTTTTTGTTAGAATTTGGAGGGCTCCTCACAGGAAGAAGATCAGGCTAAAAATCTAGACAGCCGGTTCAGTTAAATTCAGTATTTGAGCCTGAAGAGGAAAATTGTGTGGCCATTACTTACACACCGAATTTTGCACTATTACAGCTTTCTTACATAGAATTTTTTTCTTGTGGGACAAGGGAATATTTACTAATCATTTAAAAATAACTCAGAATCAAAGAATTTCAAAGACAGCCTACATGTTTTCACTTTTATTCTGAATGAAGTTGTTTTTAATGCCTGCAACTTTTTTTCTTTTTAATTGTAAGTAAGTCTTTCAAAAATTCAAGCCAGGTTTTTCAAAACTTTTATGAAGCTCAAGGATTGAACACGAGTCTGTTGTCATTTCCCTCCTTCTGAATCCTTTTAAGAGGACTCTTGAGTAACAGTGCAGTAATACTTCTTGAAGGTGGAGTATGAAGATCCAGTTCTCAACAAGTGAAAATTTAGCCTTAAAGCTAAATGTTCTTTTCCTCCATTGTATCTGTTTATATGCATCTTTTTGAAGAAAAAGATCCTTATTTGATACAGCTACAGCTTCTAAAGAACCAACATGTGTAAGAACTTCTTAGAAGAAAACTGAAGTCACAAGAAAAACCAAAAATCGCAAAATTCTGAAGAAGAGACATTGAAGGTTTAAGACTGACTGTAGTTTTTGTGCAGAGTGCCTGTGTGTTATTGTGCCAGTATTGCACGTTTTATATAGGTGAAATCTCTGCTTATTGAAGCTTAAAAACAAAAAACTTTTGTGAAGTTTAACAGAAAATAATTTTATATTCTTTTGATTTAGGCTTTTTTTAAACAAATGTGGATTTTTCCACACATTGTGTGACTTGATGCTTATCAAATGCATCCCTTTCAACTCTAGAAATATTTCTCTTGGGTTTTCAAATTTTCTTTTTTTTTTTGCTGTGTTGTCTTACCTGTCCTATGAATTGTCATTTGACTCTTTCTTTTTATTTTCCTTAACTTTCATGTTTTTTCCATCTTAACACATATCATGGACTTAACCCCTCCCCTTCATCTTTAGTTCAAGGAACATGGTGAAACAAGTATCTTCTGACAGTGCTTTACCTTATTTTCTGGGCCTCTGTGCAGAACACCTACACCTCTATAGGTGCTGGTCCGTTTCCTCTGTGGAGTTTCTAGGCTCCAGTGGTATGTTTCTATAGTTTCTAAACATGACAGCAAGGTGGCTTTTTAAATTGCCGTGCTAACCCTTTCATTGTGCATTAAAGAAAAAGTTCATTATAGATAGATGGAAAAAGATATAGCCCAAAGGGACTCGATCATATTGTCATTTGCCTGTTACAGAATTTAACAAGCAAATGCAGGAAAATAGTTTTACAAAAAACTAATAAACATTCTGAGGAAAGGATTTTGTAAAAAAAAAAAAAAAAAAAGCCACAGTGTTTAATGTAATGCAAGGAAAGGGTTTGCGCTTTTTTGCATGAATCTTGTAATTAAAAAAAAAAAGTAATACTTGTGCAAGCCTAATTTCTTTAGTGCTTAACTTAGGTGCTTTAGCTGCTATTATGGTATTATAGTTTTGTTTTAAGTATGTGTAATGTTCTGTCATGCTTTGGTTTGCCCCTGGAAATCAAACATACAAGTTTTATAAATCCTTTGGTTGTTTTCATTGAAAAATTAGATTATCTTTTAACTAGAGTTTCCCTATTCCAACTAAGAATTAGACAATTCTTAGGTCAGTATTTTCTCCTAAAATCAAATATAAGTCAGTGTTAAAATGAGCACATGTCTATTGAAGCAGAAAGTTTTCCAATCAACTTAAGTTTAATTAATTTTTAAGTTAAAAATATTAGACTTTATATAGAAACTAAACATTAAAAGTATTTCTTTTTGGAGGAGAATTAAATTCTTGAAAAATTAGATGCAGAAAGACTTGGTATTTTAGTTGTATGTAAAAACAATTTTAAAAGCCATTCAGTTGAATAAAATGTAAATAAGCAATATTTATAAAAAAAGTAAATAACCTGTGTCCTATTTGTTTAAAGAAGCTGTATATTTAAGTGCTTTTGTTTCATGGATGGTATTGATACATACCTGCATGGTTTGTTTCATGAAATTTTTGTATTTGTGCCATTGTTGAATGCAGAAATATTTGTATTTTGTATGGCTTTTTACTTGGCCTGACTTCACTCAGCTAGCAATTTCCAACAATAGAATTAATTCTGTTAATTCAGTCAAGGTAGGTGAAATATATTTTGAAATTTTAATTTCAGTGTAAATGAATGGATGTTGTTTGGGGGTCACACTAGAGGTGTTTTGGCCTTGGTATGACTAGAAAAGTATTTAAAATCACTCTTCATAAGCAATTACTTAATTGTTTTTCAACAAGAAGTTACCTTTAGCATTCTAGCATCAGGGACACATGGCATCAGCTTATTCATGTATCAAACAGACCTGATTTTAAAAAGTAAAACTGTGAAAAGACTGTATTTTTTTTGTTTTTCATTATTCCCCAGGTTTTTTAAGTGTTACTCTTAGATTTTCCAAATACAGAGTGAATCGTGTGCACGCTGCCCCTTGTGGTTGTATTTACAGTGCAGTCTTTGTCACACCTTCCAGCCCCATACTGCATAGCATCTGGTGTCATGGCTTCAGAGACCTGTGTGTCTGCATGTGGCAGATTGAAAAGACCTAAACTGTCCACTTCTAAGCAGTGATCTTCTTTAATTAATGAATTTTAAGATATCCAACTTTTGGTTTTGGTTTTGTTTTTGTTTTTTCCCTCAGGTTTTGAATTATATTCGATGGTGCCATCTATTTGTCCTCTAGAAACTCTTCACAATGCCCTGTCCTTAAAGCAGGTGGATGAATTTCTTGCTTCCATTGCTTCTCCATCAAGTGAAGTTCCACGGAAGACCCCTGAAACTTGTAGGAAAATTATTATTATTATTTGATTTTTAGGCAGTAGATTTTATCTGAATATAAAATAATTATGAAAATATGCATTCAAGTAGTGATAGTAGAATTTTGGGAGAGAAAGGGGTAACAAGAACATTGTTTGGAATTCTTTGGTGTAATGTGCAGTGTACCACTTGTCTAGACTCTTCCCCCAAATTTTTTCTCTTACAAAAGGAGGAAGAAATCTAAGACCCAGCAGTAGAAATCAGCAATATATAAATACAAAGTCATAGTCTTATTTTCTACTGTCATTGTATAAGCAGCTTTTTTTAAAAGACAGGATATTAGTCTCCATTAATGCCCATGTGTTCATCCACTCAGTACTTTTGACTCAGAGCTCTGAAGAGAGCAAATTAGGGCAACAGGTTTTCAAGTTGTGTTCTGTAGGAAATATTCTGAAGAGGTTAATTCCTTTGTGTAAAGTAAAGGGGTTGTGGCTAAGCCAGTTTTGGAAACTTTATTATAAGGAAAACTCCATACCCACATTCTCCAAAACTTATTTGTTGAGAAAACATTTTGGTAACACATTTAAATATTGTATAGAATTATTCTGAGGGACTTCAGTTTGGGAAATGTTCAGGGCTTCCTTTTTAAGTATAAGAAGTCAGCTGGCTGTTATCATTTTCAGCACTGTCGTATACTTTGACACACTGGAATTCCGGTTAGGAAGCGTTCGTTTTGGGAGAGAACGCCCTGTCGAGAGTTGAGGGTCTTGCTATTCTCAGTCATATGTTTGAAAACGTGGGCTGCTGTCCATGGGGTCTCAGAATCGGAAATGACGAGACTAGGCACATACCAAGTAGGATTTCACAAGAAGAATACTGTGAATGTGTTTTTCTGAAGAATAAGATTGGAGATCTTGGGATGAAAGCCACTGTCATGTGTTTCTGTGACTCTCTTCCCTTTCCCGGGCCACCACATTGTGTGATTCTGTAGAGGTCTGCTCAGCATATTCTGTCCATTTTTGCTTTTCTCTTTCACGTCTGGTGGCAGAGATCAGCTTTCAACCTGAGAGGTATCTTGGTGTGAATGTTTTAAAATATTTCACTTTAGAAGTGGTTTGGAGAAGTAGGTTTGCATTTTAAAATGTGCATATGAATTTGTCTGATGCTGATAATTTATAATAATCCAAATGAAATAATCTGCAAGCTGTACAGTCAAAGTGAGGAAACCAAAGGACATTTTTCCTTTTCCTTTTTCTGTTACTTAATAGAAAGGACAGTGCTGTTCCTCGAAACATAAGAGAGAATCTAAATAAATAAATTCTCATTTTTCTCTTCTACATGACGTTATGCTTCCTTGGGACAGGGATTTATAATCTTAAAATAGAGATTAAAGAAAGACTAAAATTAGTAAATAAGAATTGAGGGTAAGCATGAAAACTGTTTTGAATTTAGAAGATCTTCAGTCAGTGATTTAAAGCTACAGTAGCAGTAATGACATCTGTTTTGGAAAGAGGCTTTTGGTGGGATATTTACAGAAAGATAACCTTTGTTTATACTGTGCCATTGCAGTTTACGATGGCTTCATTTCTGTGTTAGTGAGTTCAGTTCCTCAGAGTGTGTTATTGAGATATATTAATGAAGTGAAAAATGTTAAATTCCTTCTCCAGTTCTTCATAACGCTTCTCTATATCATAGATGTAAGTTGTACCCCAATCCCTCTAGCTCTCTTAAAATTTCATTCCATTACTTACTAAGGTAACTAAATGAGAAAATAAATACAGTTAATGCAGTTCATAAAACTGGATAAACCTTAGATTTTATTTAGTTCATTGGTCTTCAGACTATATTCCCAAGAGCTTCAGGAAGTTCCATGAAGAAGAGAAAGAAGCTGAATTATTAGGCCTTGCTTTGACCAATTTTATGTAAGATTTCATTTGAGAGAAGTTTACTGTATTAATGGAAAAACTCAGAGACACCATTGAGGAAATCAACCAATTAGTGGTCAAGCAAGACTAAAACCCAGGTCTCCTAAAGTGTGTGGCTTTTTTCATGCTCTTTGAATATTAAAGAAAATAGGGTGCCAGTTAGGGCTTCGCAGGTGGCACAGTGGTAAAGAAGCTGCCTGCCAGTGCAGGAGATGCTAGAGACGCGGGTTCAATATCTCGTCAGGAAGATCTCCTGGAGTGGGAAATAGCCGCCCACTCCAGTATTCCTCCTGCCCTGCACCAAGGCACTGACCCTCAATTTCAGAATACATATTGGTTAAATTAGAGGTTGGAACTTACAATAGAAGATGTAAGCAGAAAAAAGCCAAATAATGATGTGCTGCTTTATGAGATGTTTTAAGCACTTTTTTAATCAGTTCAGTTCAGTCGCTCAGTCGTGTCCGACTCTCTGCAACCCCGTAGACTGTGGCTCGCCAGGCCTCCCTGTCCATTGCCAACTCCTGGAGTTCACTCAAACTCCTGTCTATTGTCGCTTGTATACTATTTCATTAGTGACTACTTTGATATTCTGCCAGTGTGAACTTTATATTCATTCCTCAGAGTTATCAACCACTGCAGGCGCATTTGCCATGGCTGTTCCACATACTGATTTTTCAGAGACACACTCTTTACTGCCATTAAGTCCTCTTCCAAAAGTGCAAAAATTGACAAATCTGCCTTTTGTTACCTCCACCGTTGTTTGGGATCCCAAAAGCTCATGCCAGTAGCGTGAGCCTGTCCTGTTCCAGAGGTCTTCATACTTAAGAATTGTACCTACTTGTTCTTTTCACACTCTCAATCTCCCCACCTTAATTAGAAAGTAAAAAGGATCTTCAACATTTTCTTGCATGAAAATAAATCTCATCTGGGTACTATATTAATAGGAAGACAGTCTGACTCAATTATTTATAATCTGATTAAATTTGATAGACTTGCCTCAGAAAATTATTGAATTACTTTGTCTGATTTTTCTTTTTCAGCCTCTTTAACTTCACGTTCCAGTCCAATAATGAGAAGAAAAGTATCTTTAAATACATATACACCTGCAAAGATCCTCCCAACGCCACCAGCTAGCATCAGGAGTACTAAAGCAAGCAGCAAACCAGGTTAGGCGTGTGTGTGAATTTGTGAATTCCGTATAGCAATTAGAGGAGTAGTAATAGCTTGCTTTGTAGGTGTAAAAATCTGTTTTGAAGTAGGATGATTACAGTCTAGGAAATCTTGTAGCCTATTGATATGTTTGAGGTGTTTTTTCTTTTGTTAATTATCCCCCCTCCCCTCACGTATGTTAAAATATATTTGATACTCACAGTTTTCTAAACTGATTTATGGACTGTCTTCTCTTGCTTTTCTGTTCAGCCAGGATTCTACCTGAATCTTTTTACTATTTCTGATACTTCATATTTGTTAATATATCTGAAAATCATCTTTATTTTACCTTCATTCTTGAAAGGTGGTTTTGCTGGACAGAGAGTCTCTGAAGTTTTTTCTTTCAGCGTTTTGAGGATGTTGTTCCACTTTCTTCTCATTCCCCTTGTTTCTGATGAGAAGTCCTTGTTAATTTGAAGACTTGTTCTTATGTATGCAGTGGGTTAATGGATTTCTTTTCTCTGCCAACTTTCAGTGTTTTTGCTCTATCTTTGGGTCTCAGAAGTTTGACTGTGGCATGCTTTAGACTTTTTTTTTTTTTTTTTGGTAATAAAACCCTGGTTGATAATTACTTTTACTTGTCATCTGCATTCTGCTGTCAAACCATCCAGTGAATTTTTATTTCAGGTATTTATTCTTTAGTTTTAGGCATTTGTTTTGATTCTTTGTAGTCTTTTTCCTTTAGAGATTTCCTATATTTTTATTCATTATAGGATTATTTTCCTTTGTTCTTGAGTGTAGTTAAAATAATTGCTTTAAAATTCCTGTCTATTAGGCTGTTCTCAGGATTGATCTCTTATGAACTTACCCATTCCTAAGAAGGAAGTTTTTTTTTTTTTTCATGTTTTTCATATATTGAGTAATTTTGGATTGTATTCTAGATCAACTCTTGACTCTTGTTTCTCTTATGTTCCTACAAAGAGTATTGGGTTGTTTGGGTTTTTTTTTTTTTTAAAGCAAAGTATTAACCTTGGCTGAACTTAGATTTCGATACCATGTCCCCTGACGTAACTAACAGCTCACATTTCACTTCACTGGCTTTAGTCTGAACTGGACTTCTTTGGAGCTTATTCTGCTGAACTCATACATTGGATCAGTGTTTGCACAAAGAATTGGGATTTCCCAGCTGGCTTTCCAACCACTGTTGTTGCCTCAGTTGTCTTCTGGTGCTTCGTACTGGAAAGACTGCGTTTTATGTTGTAGTTTTAAGCATTCCACATGGTGCACACTGGACCCTATCCTTAAGCCAAAGCTTTTTTTTTAGTTTAAAGGACGGGGAAACATTCCATGTTGTTCCCTTCCAAGTATTGATTCTTTTCTAGTATATCACTGCTTTTGTTCCCTCTTCAGTGTCTTCAGATAATTGTTTTTTTTCATATTTTATTCTGAGCTTATACTTGTTATCTGCAGGAAGATTCATCTGCAGGAGCTTACCCATCCATACAGAAGTGTAACTTGGCTTAGAATAATTTTTTGATAACTCACTGGGGCTTGAGGTTCGTTTGGATATAAAAGGATGATTCCTGAGTCAAGAATGTTTCTAGTTTTCTAATCTTTCAGCTTTTTAGACAGTGGTAAGAGGCAATGGCAAGCCACTCCAGTACTCTTGCCTAGAAAATCCCATGGATGGAGGAGCCTGGTTGGCTGCAGTCCGTGGGGTCGCTAAGGGTCGGACACGACTGAGCAACTTCACTTTCACTTTTCACTTTCACACATTGGAGAAGGAAATGGCAACCCAATCCAGTGTTCTTGCCTGGAGAATCCCAGGGACGGGAGAGCCTGGTAGGCTTCCATCTATGGGGTCACACAGAGTCGGACACGACTGAAGTGACTTAGCAGCAGCAGCAGCAAGATAGGTAATACCAAAGAAAATACATGTTGGTAGGGAAATTGATGAGTTCAGTTTTAAACATGTTAAGTTTATATTTCCTATCCAATATCTTTATAGAGGTTTCTAGTAGGATATACAGATCATGAGGTAAGGGAGAAGACCTGGGCCAGAAGTATAAATTTGAAGGCTGTGAGCATAGTTGTTGTGGCTTCCTAGGTGGTGCTAGTGGTAAAGAACCAGCCTGCCAATGCAGGAGACGTCAGAGACGCGAGTTCAGTCCCTGGGTCGGGAAGATCCCCTGGAGGAGGGCATGGCAACCCACTCCAGTATTCTTGCCTGGAGAATCCCACGGACAGAGGAGCCGGGTTGGCTACAGTCCATGGGGTCACAAAGACTCAGACACGACTGAAGTAACTTAGCACAGCGCAGCACAGTAGATGATAGTTTAAAATGATGGAATAAATTCGTTTCCCAGGAAGAATGTAGGGAAAAAGAGAAGTTTTGTGTTATTTGATCTTTTGTTAATTGTTTTTTATTATTTGAACTTGGATTGCTTGTGAAAATCTAAGCCATAATTTTTCTTTTTTTTTTATAGCTCCCAGCGGACCTTCTAATACAGCTGTTCCTAATACCTCATCGCGGAAAAAGGGCGTGACTAGCAAAACAGAAATGCATGAACACAAAAAAAATACTTCGAAGAAAAAATGAAATCTTCTAAGCAGAAGCTGGAACTCCTTGTAAAAATCACGTGTTTAGTAGAAAGAAAGAAAAAGGCATGTAATAAACCTTGACTGAAAAATATCAAAGCAAGTAATTTGTGTCTCCTTGTACATCTCTGTATTCATTTAAAGACAGATTAAACCGAGAGAATTCTTTGTATATATTCAGGTAAGGGATTTTTGTCATGATCTGGAAATGTTTGAAAACAATGTTTATTAGCATTTTATGAGTAGCAAAATTTACGGTGATAAAGGTATGTTGTTAATGCGATATTTGCCATGTGCCCGCAGTAAAGAAAAGGAACGTGAAAGCCTACCCGTGTCGCACAGTGGTGATGGTCACTGAAGAGTCTGTGCGGCGGTCTCTGTACGTTTTCATTTTCACAGGGCTGCATCTTGGCTGTGAACTCCTGTAGCTTGAAATCTGATGGCTGTACTGGAGGAGACTTTTTAAAAAGCATATTTCCAAAGAGAGTTCACTGACCACAGTTTAGAATAGAACCTTTCTTCTCCCAATTGTTATAATTACATATATGCTGCAATATTTAATAACTGGAGTATTGGCATATGGGTTATTTTTTCAATCTGTGCTTTGAATTTTTTATTGTGTTTTATTTAAAATATGTGCAGCTGGGATAACTATACCTTTATGCACATAAATTTGTACATTAATTTGTAGAAAATATTTTCTTTATATATTTCCTTACCATAAGGTGCTTTTGTTCATCAGGAAAATTTTTGCTTTATATATTGGCAAGAAAGACATCTTTGGAGTTTCTTTTTAAGAGATATAGTTGACAAGTTTATAAGTGTTAGTTATTTTCAGAATTCTTTTCAGATCTGAAAAGCTGAGTTCCAAAATGAACCTCATCAGTGTAAGGAGAATATCTGAATTTGCTGTCAGTAGATATTATTTGTGGCACCTATTTTTACCATTTCCATTCTTTAGAATATCAGTTGATCTCACTAAGATAACTTAAAGATTGAGCATTTGAAATAAATGCTTTTTTCAAATTATTAGATTTTGGAGGGACATTGAGATTATTATATTGTGATTTCATCTATGATGTGAAAAATATTTATTATCCTTGGTGCTTATTTTCCCCTGATGCACAAATAATTATAAACCAGTTGAAATGACTTAAACTATAAACCAAACAGTACATCCCGATAAGAATTCATCCATTGCTAGTCAGGTAACTTAAGTGCTAAAGCTTTAGTTTGAGACTTAGGTTTAGAAAAATTATTGAATTCTTGTATGACTGCATCTATTAAAATTCTTCAGTAGAGACTCTCCTAACCTTAAATCATCATATATGAACTGACTTTTAGAAATTAAGCGTGTTACAGGTTCATTTTAAAAGGTAGGTACCAGATGCAAAAGTCACAAATATGTGCAATTATATAAGTTAGTATGTCAGTACTTCACGTGAATGTAAATGTATTATGGAGACATGTTTTGTAAACAGTTGACTGTACCTAAGCTTTCTGTGTGTGAAAATGTGGTTAATGTGCTCATTGTCAGAATAAAGAAACTGCTTTTATTTTTTCAGTGGAATTGAATTAAAATATTTTATTTCTGGAATCAGAGGATGACTTAAATGGCAGATTATTTTTTTATTCTTTTCTTTGTCCCTTTTAGCTTTCAGAGTAGAAAGAATGAAGGAAACTATTTTAATATTCAACAGTGCTCATCTTAGATATTAGATAAACTTTCACAGTATTAGCCATAGCTGTTGCAATATCTTCCCTAGAAATTAACTAGGAAGTTCAGTACAAGGAAGTTCAGTACAAGTCACGTTTTCTCATGGTTACACGAGAACTAGGATTTCACTGAAGTCACCGAACTTGGTAATACTGCTGTATAAGCAGGACAGTTTTATTTACAAGGATCTTAGATTCATTTTCCAAAACAAACAAAAAGTCTTCTATATCAGAGCAGGAAATTATAGTTAATCACCACTCAGTGGAAGTTTGACTGAAGCATCTGTTTCTCACTGTTTCTCTCCCAAAAAGTAAAGTGTGCTTTTTGTTTGTTTTAAATACCAAAGATATTTCTTCTCACAGCCTAATCCTCCAGCCAACAAAGAGATGGGAAGGCGCAGCCGAGGTCCCGTCTCTTTATGCTGGCCTGTTAGTCTCCATAGTGTGTTATTCAGTCTTTGCACCCTTAAAAACCCTTCGTGTGAACTCGGACCCAGTTTTTCCCCTTGAAGTCCAGAGCCAGCAAGTTCTGCTGCTATGGTTCTAATGAGTTCTTGCAGTCCTCTCTTGCTGCTGCTGCTGCTGCTGCTAAGTCACTTCAGTCGTGTCCGACTCTGTGTGACCCCATAGACGTCCTCTCTTAACAACCAGCAAATGTTCTGGGGGTGTTCTTGAAGTCCATTCTTCAGTTCAGTTCAGTCGCTCAGTCGTGTCCGACTCTTTGCAACCCCATGAATCACAGCATGCCAGGCCTCCCTGTCCATCACCAACTCCCGGAGTTCACTCAAACTCATGTCCACAGAGTCGGTGATGCCATCCAGCCATCTCATTCTCTGTTGTCCCCATCTCCTCCCACCCCCAGTCCTTCCTAGCATCAGACTCTTTTCCAGTGAGTCAACTCGTCGCAAGAGGTGGCCAAAGTATTGGAGTTTCAGCTTCAACATCAGTCCTTCCAATGAACACCCAGGATTGATCTCCTTTAGAATGGACTGGTTGGCTCTCCTTGCAGTCCAAGGGACTCTCAAGAGTCTTCTCCAGCACCACAGTTCAAAAGCATCAGTTCTTCGGCGATCAGCTTTCTTCACAGTCCAACTCTCACATCCATACATGACCACGGGAAAAACCATAGCCTTGACTAGACGGACCTTTGTTGCATTCTTAACCACCATCAAATGTTCTAGGCGTATTGTATAGTCTCGGTTTATGGGGAAGAAGTGTGCTAAACACTATATCATGTTTCCTTTGAGCAGAAATGGAGGCGGCAGGAGGCCATCAGTGGACAGAGAATGTGTGACATTATACTTTTTATACATATACCTAGAGCATGAGGGCAGTAGATGGCATATGCGAGAAAAGTAATGGTTCTTCAAGAACTGTCTTGTTAAAACTAGAAAGGGAAGTCTTTTTTTTTTTTTTTAAATCGGGTCACCCAGATTTTTCTCCAGGTTCTGCTGACTGATCTACCTTACTTCCACTATTTAATATCACACCAGTTTGAACAAATAATTTCCTTTTTTGTCTTGTGTGATGCACTTTGGTCGCCAAAGAGTTGATGCTTTTGAACTGTGGTTTTGGAGAAGACTCTTGAGAGTCCCTTGTACTTCAAGGAGATCCAACCAGTCCATTCTAAAGGAGATCAATCCTGGGTGTTCACTGGAAGGACTGATGCTAAAGCTGAAACTCCAATACTTTGGCCACCTCATGTGACGACTCACTGGAAAAGACTCTGATGCTGGGCAAGGTTGGGGGCGGGAGGAGAAGGGGACGACCGAGAATGAGATGGCTGGATGGCATCACCGACTTTGTGGACATGAGTTTGAATGAACTCTGGGAGTTGGTGATAGACAGGGAGGCTTGGCGTGCTGTGATTCACGGGGTCGCGGAGAGTCAGACACGACTGAGCGACAACTGAACTGAATGCACTTTGGTACAAAGTTCTCAGTCTTTTCTTGTGTGCTTATCGCAGTTTGCCTTGCATAGAGCGTTCATTAGTTTTTTGTCAGTTTACCCTTGCCTTATTATCTGGAGAATGAATGATGCTGTGTCATCCTTGGTCAAGCTGGGGTGACTTCCTTGAGGGCCCAGCAGGGCCCTCTCTGGCCCCTCTCTAATTCTTTCTTTGTACCTGGTCTTTCCACAAACAGCAGCATTCTTGCCCATGGGAACAATTTTCATGCTCCTGGAGTCCCTTGTGATCAGGAATCGAAGAAGAAACAGCCATCACTGTGTGTGGAGTCCTGGGTATCAAAACTGTTGCCTTGTAGTTTTCTTTATATGGGTCAGTTTTTGTGGAAGGTCTCCACACTTCAGAGAATGGAGGGCTAATAAAATGTATGTATTGTTTTTTACCATAAATAAATTATATCGGGATTAAAGATAATGGAATTTTCTATAGCCTTTTTGGTCCGTGTGCTTAGTCATGATTTGAGAGCGGTAAGTTAAACATTCCACTTAGATTATTGTCACGTTCTCCTTTTACTTTCTTTGGTTTTTACTTTTTGTTTCTGTACAATATGTGGCTATGTTTTCTGTACAATATTTTGCTTATGAACTCACAATTCTCAAATTTCCATTGTGAGTTTTACCTTTACCATTATATTTTTCATAATATTTTTTTCCTCATTGGCTGCTTTTGAAATTCCAGATATTACGATTATGACCTGTTTTATTTTGGCTTGCATTTGCCTGATACACTTTTATTTATCATTTTATGTTTTATATTGTGTCAATTGATTTAGGGATTTTATTTTAATATACAATACTGTGTAGGAGATTTTGCTTTGTGATTCTATTTTAGTATCATTTCATATATTACTATAGTGTAATTTTACTCATTTATATGTAGTATATCTTTGATCTTAAGTTATGCTTTCTGCTTTATTGCTTAGTTTATCCTTTTGTAGAGGGATACTTTCCATTGCAAGTAAGAAAAACTTCAAATGAAATTGACTTAAAGTTCTAAGGAAATTTGTTTTAAACATTTCTGAAGGTACAAAATTGGTGAGCTCCAGCCACAGTTCTGTCAGGCATGTCATCAAGGACCCAGGTTCCCTCCTGGTCTCCTCCGAGTAAACTTTACCCCAGAGTTGTTTTCCCTCATGCTTACAGGATGGCTGCATATTGCCGTGATCATGTCCAGCAAACAGAAACTGAGGAAAACTCTCCTTCAGCCATGGAATTGTAAGTCTTCTACTTCAGTGTGATTGAGCTGACTTCTTTGGTCATCTGTCCACTTTCTGGATGAATAACATTCACCAGGAGAATTCTCTGACCCTGATAGAGTCACGTTGCTCCCAAAGCCTCAGCACCACTGATATTTTGGAGCGGGTAATTCACTTTTGGAGGCAGTTTACATGCATTGCAGGATGTTTTGCAGTATCCCTCTGCCAAGCTGCAAAAGTGAGACAGCCAAAATGAAAGTACCAAGTCTTTATTTGTTTAGCGTGATAAGTGAGAGGCCAAAAAGAAATGCAGGGCAGTAGAGCTTGCTCCTCACTGTTCCAGCCTCCCACTCGCTGTGGGGTGGTACTGGGCAAGGGTCAGTCAAACGACGGATAGCCCAGGTGGAGGAAGCTGTCTTCTGAGAGCCTGGAGCAAAAGGTTCCTGCCACTTTATGAATCAAAGGGACTAGAGGAAAGGCTGGGAGTCAGAAAACTGAGTCACAGTGGAGAAAAGTGTCTTGGTCAAGGCCGCCCCATGAGGGGATCTCAATGGAGAGACCTAAAATGTGCCTCAGCCAAGGTCTCCTGAGGAGGCCTGTAAATGGAGGTGTCTGGGCTCGGACTACAGATACACCTCTGACCACACAGGCCCAGAGGGTACTGTCATTCCCTTGGGAAACTGTGAGAAGGGCAGCCTTTCCCCATGAATCCTGCCCGGCAAAGCCTTTGTAGTGGCCTCCGATAATCTGAAAGATCACACATAGGATTTGGCCTGGAGCAAGTCACCTCATCCTGGCCTCTACCTGAATGCCAGGAGTACCTCTTTGTGAGAGTCAAAAACCTCTCCAAACGATATCAGATGTCCCCCGGAGGGGCAGAAGCACCTTCAGTTAAGAAATAATGTCCTGGGGCCCATGACAGTGGGAAGGGGGGATGGGCATATGAACACAATTAGGTTCTGATAGGAAGGAGAGGTGAGGGGATGGGGGATACACACTGTGCGCCGTCAATCACGTGATCCACGTTTGCTGGGGTTTCTTTGGTTCCACTGGTAGTTTTCTTTCTAGCTGTGACTTTGAATTACACACTTATGTGCTACTGACCCCCTGCTATGAGCCGTGTCCTGTTAGTATACTTCCTTCTCCCTTTCCTCCACTGCACAGTGTTGGCTGATTTACTTGGTTCTTCCTGTGTTTAACTTGGTAAGTATTCTTAATGCCTTGTTACATGCTTATCAACTTACGTGTTGTATTTTGAACCCCTGGTTAATCAAGATAAAACATTTCCCCTTATGTTCTCTCTGCCTTCTCTTGGTTTAGCTCTCAGTCTGTATTCCTTCTGGTGGAACCTTGTTTCTGGACCATCTTTGTTTTTTTTCTCTTTCTTTTCTGAACTCTGCTACTCACTTTGCATCTCCTTTGGTGGTTTTGCCAGCTGGTTTCTGATCACCTGTGTATCTGGGTGAACTTGTCCCTAAATATTTTGATGTTTGATGGTACGTTTGGCCCCATATTTTGTATGCACAGTGAATTCGTTTTCTCTGTTGAATGATTTTATCTGCTTTTATCTCCTGTTCCTTTGCTTGGAGTGTTTCCATGAGCACCACGCAAGGTCATTCTCATCGATTGCTCTTTAGATGAGGTCAGTTTCTTTCCGACTCACCTGTTCGGTATTAATTCACATGGTGGGTAGGGCACCATTTTGGATTAATAGTTCTTCCTGGGTTACAGGGAAGCTGCTTAGGACAGGACTGTGGGTCTGAGAAGCTGTTTGAGCCTTTATTTCTCCCCAGCCCTCAGGGACTGGGAACCGCAGAGCCCCTCGCCTCGGGGTCTTCCCTCCCCTGTGACTCGTCTGCTCACTGCTCACTGCAGTGTGTGGCGTGTCTGTGTCTCCTGCTTCGGCTTTGCCATTCCTGTGCCTCTGTGGCACCAGCTAGTATTCAGAAGATCCCCTCCTGCTGGCACTCAGCCCATGTGCATTGTTTCAGACAAGGAACTGGCTTTTTACCTCTCCAGTTATGCCATCTAGTTTGTAGTCTTTTGGTCTAGTGATTTTGAGATCTGGAGCTGTAAGCCTCCTCTCCAGGCGTCATCCTATTTGAGCTTGACTGCATGTGTCATCCATTTCTCATATATTGTGGTTGAGGTTACACTTAACTCCTAGTTGTGTTGAAGACAGTTTATATTTCTGTTTATATTTCTGTTTCTGTTTGGGGATAAATTTTTAATTGAGAAACGATTCCTTGATTTTCAAGTGGAGAATCGCTTTTTTTCTTGCTACTGTCCTATAACAAGAAGGAAGAGGAGGACGGAGAGGAGGAGAAGCCCTTGTCTTCTCATCACATATATTTTATCAGTGAAGCTGATAATGCCAGTCCTGCCTGCAGTACAGTGTCAGCAGGGTCAAATGAAACGCTAATTTCTTAAATCGTAAAGGGAAGAACAAAACTGAATTCTTGTTTGCATTCTTTTGTGGTAGGAGAGTTGTATGTAGTCCAAACAAATGTTGAGCAGGCCTGTTTTCAGGGTATTTCGCCATTATTTCAGTCAGGCGTGTTCTGGACAGCTCCTCGTACACCTTTATGGTTACCCTCTGTTGCTATGGGAGCAGCCTGCCTAGTAACAATCAGATAAATGAGCCCCCTTCCCTGCACTGCCACTCCCAGTCAAGGTTATCCTGGCATCGTTCCCATTTTAAGAATAAAATATTTAAAATAAGGCAATGCAATCCTTCTTAAAAGCAGGTTTAAAAATCACACACACAAAGTAATTAATCAGGCCTGCCCTTGCATCCATCCATCTCATCTTGTGTGTGGTATGAAGGACACAGTTGTATGACCCTGGTGAGATAATGGTTGTGCAGTTTAGGTACCTGTTTTCAAGCACTTACAAGCATGTATCTTGATGAGGAAAGTGAGCTACTTCCTTATCATTCTATGTAAGGTGCTTCAGGAGTGCTTGACATGGAAAGATGTAAAAGGAAAACAAAACCAAGGTGCCTTCTGAGTGTTTTGCTGCTTTTAAAACCCATAGGCTACTCAAAGCTGAACAGAAAGCTCAGTGGTTTTATAAAGGTAGATAGATGAACGGACAAATGAGAAAAAGAGAGAGGTGAGGCAGAAAATAAAAGAACACAGGTCCTACTTTGATTTAAAAGCATCACTGCTGATGTAAATTGGAAACCAAATAATTAAAAACTCTTTCATTAAAACTCCGAAGTTCCAATTTGTCCTGTAATGTCTAGCACAAGACTCATGACAATAATATAAGACCCAAGAGCCTCAAATGTTATAACTCCGCAACTGTCTATTACCTATTCTTCATTGGTCATTAAGAAATCGTTCTGAAAGTCCCTTATGCCATCCCAGTGGAACAGATGGAAAAGCCACAAGGAGAGAATAAGCCACACAGTAGTACGCATGTTGGAAGAAAACTGTCTGCTCCACCCGTGGGAAATGCAGTCACTTCAAAAATGTGAAGATTGAAAGACGCACAGCTCAAGGAAAGCACGGGTCCATTCAGAAATCCCGTATGAAATGTTAAATGTCCAGATTGGAATCCGTTGACTGAGATGCCCTCGTGTATCTTTCCACAGGCTGGGCAAGACGATAGAGTGCTGAATAGCTCGATGCTTTAATTCCATTTTTAGCACTGAAGTTTGTGCACGTGAAACATGCATGTGGAACCACCTGGTTATAAGGGTTTTTCCAACACTGTCAAAGCCTCTTCAGAACAAAGCACAGTCACCGCTCTGAGGGGTAAAGGAGAGACTGGGAGAAAGGAGCCGGGTTTGGCCTCCTACGTCTGCTACAGGCCGGGGGACTGCGATGCACCGTACTTGACTGAACCTCAGATTCCTCGTCTCTGCTTCCAGAGGGCTTGCCTGAGGCCCTTTCTTCTGAAACTTTGTATGAACTTGCTTTACCTTCCCTTCAACTGGCTCCCTCAACAAGTGTTTTTGTGAACCCTTATTTAGTTAGATAGCATAACTCATAAGACAGTGGTATTAATTCCCATTACTACTCAGTCTTGTTCCCCAGATGCTCTTTTGAGGAATTTACTGTTAATACAGTTAATGCTACAATATTTATAATAATAATTTTGAGAATTATCAACTACTGGTTCTTTAAACCAACATAAGATTAACATAATTCCATAATTCCAACATAATTCCATAAGATTAATCTGTAAAACAATCATGTAGATCCTGACCTCTCACAGTTTATGATGCAATGATTCTAATAAGGAAGTTCTCTCCGTATATCTTCTGTCTTCTATATTCTGACCAATGTGGCAATCACATATAAGTACCTGGTGTCCTTCCATCATAACACTTGTTTATAAATAGCTGTAACTCATTTTGACACACCAAATTATCCCTAAAAACCTGGAGTGACTCGTCAGGAATCAGGTGACCTCATCTTACTAGGTTGGGCCTAGAGGCTACTACATAAGCAAAAAGTAAGGTGTGGGAATTTGGAAGGAATTTATCTGTTCAAAATATCACCTACTTGCTAGATTTAGTGTCCGAAATGTCAACATTGGCGATCCTTTGAGGGAGAAAAAAACATTAAGAAAGCTCAATGAACTCCCCTGTGAACACATAGATAGCCCCTTTTAAAATGCAAATATCCTTGGAAGGTGAACCCCATTAATCTGGCCATTAACCTCATAATTAATCAAATACTTTTCTCAGTCATCTAAGAATAGTCATTTCTTCACCAAATGTTTGCTGATTATAAACAAGTTGCTGTGCTGAGCCCAGATAATAACAAAGGTGACAAGTTCTGTTTTCTTTCTTCAAGGTATTTACTGAGGACCAAGTTCTCTAATCAGAATCCTTTAGTAAAATGAGTAATTAGCTCTTCCATTCCAAACACTTAAAAATTCTGGACAAATTATTTATTTTGAAAATACATATGACAGTTCAAGAAATTAAAGCCAGAAGCTATCCAAGATATACAAACAATAGATAAACTTGAAGACTTTTTACCCAAGGGATTCAAAGGGTACCTCAATCTCTGACTTTTCAGGGCTAATTTATTTAGTCAATATGAGCTATAGCTAAAGGTACACTTGAGAAGATATAATAGGGGTGGCGGTTGTAAACTATACTCATGGCAAGTTGCTGGAACTGGGCTGCATTCATAAAGGAGAAAACAGGAAACACTCTTCACTGTCGATAATCAGAACTGTTAGAAACTCACTTACTATCTTGATTAAGTCCTCAGTTCAGTTCAGTTCAGTCGCTCAGTCGTGTCCAACTCCGCGATCCCATGAATCACAGCACACCAGGCCTCCCTGTCCATCACCAACTCCCAGAGTTCACTCAAACTCATGTCCACAGAGTTGGTGATGCCATCCAGCCATCTCATTCTCTGTCGTCCCCTTCTCCTCCTGCCCCCAACCTTTCCCAGCATCAGACTCTTTTCCAGTGAGTCAACTCATCGCATGAGGTGGCCAAAGTATTGCAGTTTCAGCTTCAGCATCAGTCCTTCCAATGAACACCCAGGATTGATCTCCTTTAGAATGGACGGGTTGGATCTCCTTGCAGTCCAAGGGACTCTCAAGAGTCTTCTCCAGCACCACAGTTCAAAAGCAGGACCATAAAGAGAAGCAAACGCCAAAACATACCATGAGGACACTTTCACAATCCAGAGCACACACAGGGCACTAACATCGAAAATCAAACTCCAGGGAATCTCACAGTTAAAAAACAACTTGAAAATCTCATGAGAAAACCACAAGAGACAGTTGGCATCCTTGGAGAAGAGACTTCTCCCCTGCGGAGTTACCTGGTGGTGTGACTGTGGCATAAGGCATAGATTGAAGCTGCAGCAGGAAGAGGCATTCGGAGGGGAAACTCGGAAAGGTGAACGACAGCCTCATAGACGTGCCTGGGCTGGTCTTCAGTGGGAAGCTTCGGTTTAGGAGGTTTCAGGAATTTCAGAATGCTGGAGTGTAAACTACTGGAGGCAGGGCTGGTTTTTGTCCTAACAGAATCCCAAATAAAAAATATACTCTAAATGTTATTCTGCAAGCTTTTCAAAATAAAATTATATCAAGCTAATATAACATGAAGTTAAGAATATTTGAAGTCATTTATTATCCCGTTACCCTAAGAAAGCTTTTCATTTTTCCATCATCTCTTCCAGGTATTGCATTTTACGTAGTTTTAATCACTGCACCATAAACGTACAGTTTTGTTTTTCCCTAGGTTCTTTATTTCATATTAGATGACATTTTTCCCACGTTCTTCCCCCCTCACTTTATCCAAGAGGGATACATTCTAAGACCTCCAGTGGATGCCCGAAACCACGATATTGTCGAAATCCGTGCATATTGTTTTTTTCCAACATCACTACGGTTGCACTTTGGGGCCATTATTAAGTAGAATAAAGGTCACTTGAACTCAAACAGTGCGATACCCTGACAGTTGACCTGATAACCGAGACAGCTGCTAAGTGACTCACAGGTTTGAGGGGTGGTACATACAGGGAGGGTATGGCGGACAACGGATGAGTCACATCCTGAGCAGGATGGAGTGGGACACCGAGCGAGTTCACCACGCCGCTCAGAATGGCTTGTGGTTTAAAAGTTATTAATTGTTTTTGGAATTTTCCATCTAATATTTTCAGACCTTGGTTGACTGCAGATAACTGAAACCACAGAAAGTGAAACTGCAGATGATGGGGATGACTGTATTCCTAATGTTAATTATCATTTTAAAATTCTGGCATTTTACTTAAAATTTTCAAAAATAATTATTAAATGACACATTAGGTCATTCAAAATGTAGGAAAAGACTTGAGTTCCCTGCCTCTTCTTTTCCTTGACCTTTATCCATCCCTACCTCTACTCTCATTTTCTTAAGTTTTATTTTCTCCTTCCAAATTTTCTAGCTTTTCCTCATATATTTGCCTCCATATGTCTATGTAATAATCTTATACATCAGTGTTTTGATTTACCAGTTTTAAATGCTGTATTGACTTCTTGGACTTCCTAGGTGGCTCAATGGTAAAGAATCTGCCAGCCATGTAGGAGACGCAGGTTCGACCCCTGGGTCGGGAAGATACCCTGGAAAACTCTAGTATTCTTAACTGGAAAATTCCATGGATAGAGGAGTCTTGCAAGCTACAGTCCATGGGGTCACTAAAGAGTTGGACATGACTTAGCAATTAACAGCAACAAGAACAACAATTGACTTCTTGTAACGGCAAGAATTGACTTTCTAAACTCTATTTTTCCTTCCTACCCTCTAAAATCATAATATTTTAAAATCATTAGTCAGTATTTACAATATTTGTGGCAATGTAAACATTGCTTATTGCCGAGCCAAGTAGTATAATTGTTTCCTTTCTTGTACAATTTTGGCTTCTTCTTAGAATTAATTGTTTCATCGGTTTTCATTCAATTCATATATTGCATGTTCTTCATTTCTCCAGTGGATATGTAAAGCACATTTCAGTATTATTTTCAATATACTAGATAACAAATGAGTTCCATTTTCCTCCCCTGAATATATCCTTCCTGTATCTTGTCAGTAGAATAACTTTAGAAGTTGGGCCCACAAAGCTAGTAAAAAGCAATGGCAGATATGCAGAAATCAGTCCAATGTTATCATACTATTCCTAAAAATAGTGGTCCCACCAGTCAGAAAAAATTTTAAATGAATGAATGAATGATTTATAAAGTTTAGGTTTTAAAGTTAGGCAGGGAGATATTTATACTTTAAGAAGAGCCAGAGAAATACAAAATCCAGTCAAGTCATATGGTCAATTAGATGGAGGTGGCAGACTTTGTCTATGAGTAGACAGAAAAATTAGGTATGTACATTTCCAGTCTAACAGATGGCAGACTACTTAAAAACCTAGTTCTTTAGGCATCAAGTGCTTAATGCAGCAACTATAAAACGATGCTCAGTAAATCCCATCAGCGTCAAAGGCAAGAATCCAATCCTTGCCCAGGCCAAAGTCTTCTCTGAACATGAAGACACTTTGGGATTGTTTTGTTTTGTTTTACATAAAGAAACTTTGAATAAGCTGAAAGGGTGGTCACAAAAATGATGTGGAATGGTAACTTCAATATTCTGGTGGTGGGGAGCAATTTTTTTATAAATGGCAAAGAATCATCTTTTAACTTTGGGAGGATTTAGAAATTAGTAGAGGAATATGTAGGAGATCAAACCAGTCAATCTTAAGGGAAATCAACCCTGAATACTAGGAAGGACTGAAGCTGAAGCTCCAGTATTTTGATCGTCTGATGCGAACAGCCGACTCATTGGAAAAGTCTCTGATGCTGGGAAAGATTGAGGGCAAAAGGAGAAGAGGGCATCAGAGAATGATATGGCTGGATGTTATCATCGATGCAATGGACATGAACTTGGGCAAACTTTGGGAGCTGGTGAGGAACCAGCTGGTGTACTTCAGTCCATGGGGTTGCAAAGAGTCGGACACAACTGAGCGACTGAACAATGGAGGAATATTTAAGAGAATCAAAATTAAAGTAACAATATTTTGTTAGATATTTCCAAATCAGGAAAGGAGTACGTCAAGGCTGTATTTTGTCACCCTGCTTATTTAACTTACATGCAGAGTACATCATGCGGAATGCCAGGCTGGATGAAGCACAAGCTGGAATCAAGATTGCCGGGAGAAATATCAATAACCTCAGATATGCAGATGACACCACCCTTATGGCAGAAAGTGAAGAGGAACTAAACAGCCTCTTGATGAAAGTGAAAGACGAGAGTAAAAAAACTGGCTTAAAACTCAACATTCAAAAAACTAAGATCATGGCATCCGGTCCCATCACTTCATGGCAAATGAAAGAGAGAAAGTGAAGTCACTCAGTCGTGTCCAACTCTTTGTGACCCCATGGACTATAGCCTACCAGACTCCTCTGTCCATGGGATTTTCCAGGTGAGAGTACTCGAGTGGGTTGCCATTTTCTTCTCCAGGAGATCTTTCCAACCCAGGGATGGAACCCAGGTCTCCTGCATTGCAGGCAGACACTTTACCCTCTGAGTCACCAGGGAAGCCCTCATGGCTAGTAGATGGGGAAATAATGGAAATAATGAGAGACTTTATTTTTTTGGCTCCAAAATCACTGCAGATGGTGAGAGCAGCCATGAAATTAAAAGATGCTCGCTCCTTGGAAGGAAAGCTATGACCAACCTAGACAGCATATTAAAAAGCAAAGACATTACTTTGCCAACATAGGTCCATCTAGTCAAGGCTATGGTTTTTCCAGTAGTCATGTATGGATGTGAGAGTTGGACTATAAAGAAAGCTGAGCACTGAAGAATTGATGCTTTTGAACTGTGGTGCTGGAGAAGACTCTTTAGAGTCCCTTGGACTGCAAGGAGATCCAGCCAGTCCATTCTAAAGGAGATCAATCCTGGGTGTTCATTGGAAGGACTGATGCTAAAGCTGAAACTCCAATACTTTGGCCACCTCATGCAATGAGTTGACTCACTGGAAAAGACTCTGATGCTGGGAGGGATTGGGGGCAGGAGGAGAAGGGGACGACAGAGAATGAGATGGCTGGATGGCATCACCGACTCGATGGACATGAGTTTGGGTGAGCTCCGGGGGTTGGTGGTGGACAGGGAGGCCTGGCGTGCTGTGATTCATGGGGTCACAAAGAGTTGGACATGACTGAGCGACTGAACTGAACTGAACTGACAAATAAAATAATGTCTTAAGGTTAACTGAAGTGCTTAGGAAGTTTGAATTTCTGACTTTACTAAGTGAAACATTTTTAAAACCAAAGTGTTCTCTGAATGATCTCTGTTGTATCCCCAGGCTGGCCTTTGAGGATATTACAGATCTCTCACGTCAACAGAGTCTGCTGCCCTTATGTTCCAGTCTGGACTGATTGCTCTCTAAGCCTGCTGCCCCTACTTACCTGTGTTAGCTTCATGTTACCCAGACTCTGTACACATGTGTTCCTCTGAGTCTCAAGGCCACACCATCACACTAAAAGGATTCAGCATTCTTTCAGGAAGGAGGAAGGGCAAACATGTCAGGGGCTGGGTAAGAAGTAGATGTCAAATAGAAAACCATTGGTTTTTTGGAAGTCTTGAAATCTATTTCAAAGGCTGTCTGCCACACAGCCTTTCCTCCAGGCCCCATCCCGTCCTTGCCTCCCATAGTACTCTCTGCCCCAACCCCTCAGTGCTTCTTGGTTTCTCGGAGCAGCTGGTTTGCTTTTCTTTGGTGTCCCCATCTGCAGTGCCTTGGGATGCAACTGCCTTTGCTCTCTAAATCCAGTAACACGATGTGTGCCTTCTACTTTCCAAAAATCTGTTGATACCCTGATATTCCTTTCATTCATACGCTTTATGATTTATTATTGTTCCTTTCTTGTCATTTTAGAATGGTTTGAGAAGGAGTTATAGTTAAATTGCACGAGTTCAGCTTTCATTATTGGCTTCGCCCATCATTTTTGCGGTATGTATTAGCGTTCTACTAGTTGAACTACCATAATTTGTTTAAAGAAGAGCACTTAAATTTCTTTTTCTTTCCTGTCGGCTTGTTTTCTTCTGGTTTGGTCTTTGGTGCGGTTCAACCCTTGATTTTGTATATTGCCATCAGTGTGATAAGCAATTTATCTTTTAATCTACCCAAGTTTCAGTACCCAAATTTAGAGTGAAAGTGAAATCGCTCAGTTGTGTCTGACTTTTTGCAACCCCATGGACTGTAGCCTACCAGGCTTCTCCGTTAAGGAATAATATTTATTCCAAAAATCAAAATACTCTGCAAAGTAAATAAGCAAAATTTAAAGTAAAAGTCTTGCTTAAAAAAGTACCAAGTAGACCCTTTGGTGTTAGTATCCTTTTCCATAACCACCTTAATAAATTTAATTCCATTATTTACCATCCGTTCCATCACTCAGTCATGTCCGACTCTTTGCGACCCCGTGGACTGTAGCCTACTAGGCTTCTCCATCCATGGGATTCTCCAGGCAAGAATACTGGAGTGGGTTACCGTTTCCTTCTCCAGGGGATCTTCCCGACCCAGGGATCGAACCCGGGTCTCCCGCATTGGAGGCAGACGCTTTAACCTCTGAGCCACCAGGGAAGCCCATTATTTACCATCTTCCACCCTTAAAATGTCTCTCATTTTGAAACTTTCTATGTATCAAATCAATTCTAAGTTTTATCTAAGTGTCCATACCCTCAAGGTTTCCTAGGGTAGGCATCTGAAGGTTAAACAATGCTTTCTGCACCTAATTAGGGTTTCGCAATTGGTATTATAACAAAAACAAGTTCTTTCACTGTCTTTTGTAGCCCGTATGCCAAGTTGTTATACCTTTCTAGAATCTCGCCAGCTTTCAGGTAGTTACATTAAACTAGTATGAATGGGAGGATGGTTTCCTTGCCTCATGGTCCTACTTATATTACCGAAAAGTTGATTGCCAAAACTGCACAGAACAGATTCTTAGCTTTTCTGTTTCGGTTTTCACTTTTAAAGAGACTAGTTTACTACAACATGTTTGAATTGAAACCTGCCCAATTTTTTATTCACTCTCCTCAAGCTACAGATGAGCCATTAAATATTTTCTTGAACATACATCTCACCTTCAATGGCACTTTTTTAAAAGAAAAGTTCAAGCAAACACAGTGGATGGGAGTAGTCATTAGAACATCAGAAAGGAACATAGAATTCTTTAATGGCATTTTTCTGACTGTTCATGCATTTTACCATAAATAAAATACGCAATTAGCAATGCTAAGCCTGCTTATTATTCACATGGCCAAGAGCTGAAGCGGTTCAACCACAGGACTTTCATTTCTTTAGAGACGTTCCTTTCAACTTCATCATAGAGTGTTATGCCAAGTTCTTCAAAGATCCCCGGGAGGTAAGCACAGCTGCGTTCTTACTTGACAGATAAGGAAACTGACCTCCAGAGAGTTTGCCAGAGGAAACTAGTGAGTCAGTGACAAAGCTAGAAAATGTATTCAGGTGCTACAAGGGTACATTTTTGTCTCACAGAATCATCTCTCGGTGATTTTAGGTCTCTCACTGCTTATTATGCAACACTTCACCTTTCTAACCTTGCTGAGTGGCCGTAGTGCTCAGGGAATATCTGTTCGTTTCTGTCATTCAGGATGCAATCATTAAAAACGAATTTTCATGTACACCCATGGCTGCTTCATGTGAATGCACAGCAAAAACCACCACAATATTGTAAAGTGATTACCCTCCAATTAAAATAAATAAAAAATGAATTTTCTAAATTAGAAGAAGCATTTTAGTTAGAAATTCAGGTAGCTTGACTGGGTTCTAAGTCGTCTTCATTCAAGAACCATAGCTCAGTGTTGTCTTTTATTTATTTAGGCTCCATTTCCACTCTTTGTGATGTAGTTACGGGGAGAGAACTGTACAAAAGTCTCAGAGGCATGTCTGTTTTAGCCCTGTCCTCTGCCGGTACACGACTCTGGGCAAGTTGGTCACGCCTTGGTTTCATCATAGGCAAAACTGAAAATAACATCTACTTTTCCTGCGTTACTGGGCTTTTTGTAGTGAGTACCAATAAGATGGCATAAGGGAACGTCCTTCGTAAATTGTAAATCACACCACCAAGGTAAGATAATATTATTTCCTCAGTATTGCAGAACAGGTGAAGAGATACCTCTTAGGCGAATATAAGGATGAAAGTGAAAGGCCATTTAAAACATTTCAGCCTGAGCTGTTGTTGGGATTCGTTTGCTTGACTGATAGAAGTTGACCTTTAGCAAAAGTTTTCACTATGAAAACAATCTAAGGCTGCTTAACACCAGGCGGAGCAAGGTGAAATTCCTAATCTTCACAGATGAGAGTGCTGGGAATAAGCTCTGGGATTAAACTCAAGTTCATTATAATTTGGGAGTACTAGTTGTTTTCAGATTTTCTGTCTGGCTGCTGGCTTTTCAAATTCTCTTACCCAGTGAGAACATAATTTTTTTTTAAAGAAAAATAGTTTAATAAATTCTCTGTGTGTGTGTACATGTAGGCACTCATGCAGGCAAAACGAAATCTTTAGAGAAAAACTGAATTGTTCACAATTGTTTTTGACCTTTCATCACTCATGGAAGATTAATGAAGCTTAGAATACAGTCTAATGCCCAGCATGGAATACTCATCCGTCACAACACACTGAAAAGTTTTAGGCTTAAACTTTCTGTTCCTTTGAACACATACTTTTGTGTTTAAACACACAGAAAAAGTTCAGAGATGGTTCTTCGTTGATAGTATAGCAAATTCTTTTGAATGAGAACCAAAAAACAAAAGTAAAGGCTTCTTTTTGTTCTTTCCAGGCCACTTCATTCTTCTGATTTTACTAAACCATCTGGAATCCAACCTGTTCATATATAATAGTATTGGTAGCACCCAGGCCTTTATGAATGGCTGATAAAAAGCTGTTCATCTAGAACAGTTACTAATGCAGGTACTCTGGATATTAGCAGCAACTGCTTGGGGGAAAAAGTTAAATGATTGATTCAATCTGGGAATAAGCTTACATTAAACAAAGTTAAATGGGCTTCATTAATATAGGAGTCCTCACACCCTTAAATATAAATCTGTGATTCTTCCAGTGGGGAATTTAACAGACAGTGTTCCCCAAATATATTTGATCATGAGGTCCTTTTCTCATGAAGGCAACTTTTGGGAAAGAGAGCCCATTTAGAAACTGACATTGGTGCAAATATTAGGAAAGCCTTTAAAATAGTCTAACTCTGACTAGAATCGTACTCATAGTCTGATCTTTGCTGTTTATTAACTAAGTCCCTAAACAACTCACAAAAGCCTTTCTGAACCTGTTTTCCCATCTGTAAATGAAAATGAGAATACTTCAAATTATAATTACGAGGATTAAAAAAAATATGCAGCAATGCTTATAAATGTCAAGGCATAAAATTAATGAAAAATATGGTTACAGCATTAAAAATTGATCTTGCTAAGAATGTATGACCTACTCATTTTTTTAAACATGTGCTTTGACATTAGATTAATGAATTTATAATAATCAGATTCCCTTATTCAGCAAAGGAGAGTTGCTGTCTTCCAAGTCATTCAGATAGTGAAGTATTAACTTTAGGGGAAATAACCGTAAAGTAATGAGGCAAGGGTTTCTATGTGGCTCATTATTTTATAACACTATCACATGTGAATTCTTGCATAGTACTTATTGAGCTAGAGATGATAAATATTAAAGAGTAGGCTTCATACAGTTGGTGAAATACCAGACTAAAATTTTTCTCACTTGGATTGCTATTAAAATACTAGAAATGAGGAGGAAGAATTATGTGAATAAATAATAAAATGATTTTGAGTTTCATCCTCCTAGTACCAACTGGATGGCTGGTGGAGGTATTAATAACCCTGTGAATGAGATGGCTGGTTGGCATCACTGACTCGATGGAGGTGAGTTTGAGTGAACTCCGGGAGTTGGTGATGGACAGGGAGGCCTGGCTTGCTGTGGTTCATGGAGTCGCAGAGAGTTGGACACGACTGAGCGACTGAGCTGAACTGAACTGAACTGAAACTGACAATAGGCAGGTTGCAGAGAAGCGAGGAAGCAGGGGTAGGTACTAAGACATCTTGCGTTGCTGATAGAGTGGGTTGGCTGATAATGTTCCCTTAAGATGGAATGTAATTGTTGTGGGCTGAATTGTGTCCCCCGCAAATTCATATGTTGAAGTCCCAACCTGCCTCAGAATGGGACTGTATTTGAAGACAGGGTCTTCAAGAGGTAAAAAGATAAAATGAAGTCCTATGGGTGGGTCCTAATCCAGTATGACAGAGGTCCTTACAAGAAAGAAGATTAGGACACAGACCTGGAAATCCCATGTGGACACAGTGAGAAGATGGCCCTCTATACACCAAGGACAGAGGCTTTAGAGGAAACCGGACCTGCCAATACCTTGATCTTGGAAGGATAAATGAAAATACATATTGATAACTCTAATGTAGGCTTATACATGGTTCCTATTTTAATCAAATCGGTGCTATTACAAACAATTGTTATCTAACGAAACTTATGTGGCTTACTCATGGATGGGTTCCTAAATCTGAAAGCCTTGAAGGTTGTATATTAGGGAAATGGTAGACTGTAATAAGGAATAAGTTTTGGAGCTAGACAGCCTGAGATCAAGACCTAGTACTGCCACTGTACAAATCATCCATAAAATGGGTATGCAAGTTTCATTGCTGTTTCACAGCAACCCTTTGAAAGTTAAACCACAGAGGAAAATTAAACCAGTTTGATGTCAAGCTTTACTGTAGACATTGAACTTGCAATTCATATATCCAACACCAGATGGCAGTGTGGCCATCCAAGGTTAGGTAGCCACCCAGTCAGGCTGATGGAGCGGGCACCAACTCATCTGAAACACAAGGTGACCAAATTCTGTAACATTTCCATGAAATTGACGCATATTCAAAACCTCTGTGCAGATAATTATATATAAGGTCACAGAATATACTCAGAATAAACGCTTTTTCAGAAAGGAGAGGCTTAAGTAAAATGCGCCTGATTACCATTCGTGGCTTTCCTTCACTGCTGCTGCTGCTGCTGAGTCGCTTCAGTCGTGTCCGACTCCGTGTGACCCCACAGACGGAAGCCCACCAGGCTCCCCCGTCCCCGGGATTCTCCAGGCAAGAACACTGGAGTGGGTTGCCATTTCCTTCTCCAATGTGTGAAAGTGAAAAGTGAAAGTGAAGTCGCTCAGTCGTGTCCGACCCTTAGCGACCCCACGGACTGCAGCCCACCAGGCTCCTCCATCCATGGGATTTTCCAGGCAAGAGTACTGGAGTGGCTTGCCATTGCCTTCCCCGTTTCCTTCACTAGTTTATTCAAATCATAGCTCCATTGTTTTCCTTTTTAAAATGATTTGTTTATTTGCTTATTTTTGCCTGTGCTGGGGTCTTCATCACTGTGCAGGCTTTCTCTCGTTGTGGCAGGCAGGGGCTACTCATCGCGGTGGCTTCTCTTGTGGGGGTCGGGCCCTAGGGCGTGTGGGCTGCAGGAGTTTTGGTGCATGCAGCTTAGTTACGTCTTGGCATGTGGGATCTTCCCAGACCAGGGATCAAACCCATGTCTCCTGCACTGGGCAGGCGGACTCTTTACCACTGAGCCACCAGGGAAGCCCTCTATTGTTTTCTAGCTGAATAATCATGGACAAGGTACTTATCTTTTCTTCAGTTCAGTTCAGTTCAGTAGCTCAGTCATGTCCGACTCTTTGCGACCCCATGGACTACAGCACGCCAGGCCTCCCTGTCCATCACCAACTCCCGGAGTTCACCCAAAACTCATGTCCATTGAGTCGGTGATGCCATCCAACCATCTCATCCTCTGTCGTCCCCTTCTCCTTCTGCCCTCAATCTTTCCCAGCATCAGGGTCTTTTCCAATGAGTCAGCTCTTTGCATCAGGTGGCCAAAGTATTGGAGTTTCAGCTTCAACATCAGTCCTTCCAATGAACACCCAGGACTGATCTCCTTTAGAATGGACGGCTTGTATCTCCTTGCAGTCCAAGTCTCCTCCAACACCATAGTTCAAAAGCGTCAATTCTTCGGCGATCAGCTCTCTTTATAGTCCAACTCTCACATCCATACATGACCACTGGAAAAACCATAGCCTTGACTAGACGGACCTTTGTTGGCAAGGTAATGTCTCTTCTTTTTAATATGCTGTCTAGGTTGGTCATAACTTTCCCTGGAAGGAGCAAGCGTTTAAGTCAGGTTTCTTATCTGTAAAATAATATATCATTTAACAAAATGTTGTTGGACTCCTACATGTGTCAGGCATTGTTCCAGGTGCTAGGGATATAACACTGAAAAAAGAATAGCAATCCTTGCCTGCGTGATGCCTTCACTCTCGGTCACGAGACCGTAGCAAATGGACAGAACCCTTATCGTTTAATATCTGATACCGATCACGTATCTGGATGTTACAGTGAGACTCTGCCTCAGTGTGTGCTGAGTTCCCAAGGGCACAGACCAACACGATGGGCTGACAGTGGCTTTACATTTTATAGCCATTGATGAAGAACCTGGAAAGGGGATGATCAACAACTGCACACCTCAGCTGAGTGCCTACCTCAAGCATATAAGAAAGCTTGGATAGGCTGAAAGAGAGGATTGTTCTTAAAAGGTAATTTATTTGGAGAGAGAGTTTTGGAGGACTGTGCATCTCCATCACCTCACTGTAGTGAGGAGAGGGTCACGTTCTTTCTCACCTAAATGAGAAAGGATCTTCAAGAGAGTCACGAGAAGGGCTGACATGAGTCCCCTGGAGCTAAGGCACATAAAACCTGGGTGAGAGTGGCTGCGGCTGCCCCAGGCTGAGGTGACGAGCTGAGAGGACAGAGCTGCTCTGGAAGCAAAGTGCACCGCAGTAGCTGACAGGCAGAAAGCACAGGCGTGTGTCTCACGGACCACACGTGTACTCGGAGGGATCCCTGTCTGTAAGGGCAACGTGCAGTGTGTGCTCAGTCACCCAGTCGTGTCTGACTCTCTGCAACCCCATGGACTGTAGCCCACCAGGCTCCTCTGTCCATGGGATTTCCCAGGGAAGGAGATGGGAGTGGGTTGCCATTTCCTCCTCCAGGGGAATCTTCCCAACCCAGAATTGAAATCATATCTCTTGCATCTCTTGCAATGGTAGGCAGGGTTTTTGTGTGTTTGTTTGTTTTACCACTGAGTCACCCAAGAAGCCTGGACAATGTGATATCCTCTTTTGAAAGATAAAGTGAGGCACATTAAAATTTTCAATACATAAGCAAACATCAATGGGAATCAGGCAGTGCCAAACTGGAAGTTGTAAAAAGCTAATAAACTCCACTACTCTGGCCACCTGATGTGAAGAACTTATTCCTTGGTAAAGACCCTGATGCTGGGAAAGATTGAAAGCAGGAAGAGAAGGGGACAACAGAGGATGAGATGGTTGGACGGCATCACCAACTCAAGGACATGAGTTTGGGTGGACTCCGGGAGTTGGTGATGGACAGGGAGGCCTGGCGTGCTGTGATTCATGGGGTCACAAAGAGTCGGACACGACTGAGCGACTGAACTGGATAAACAGAAACCTCAGTTTAATACAATGGGGATACCAGCAGAAGAGCTTTCATACACTGTGATGGTAACAGAGCCCAACAGGAAGAAGAAAGATTCCTTTCCTAACAAGGACGCAGCCAATGCCATAGGCTCTTCGTTTATTATAGGCCTCCCAAAGTCCTTCTCGTCTCTTTGAGAGAATTCTCCTTCTCTTGCTGAGTGAGGACTTTCTCATGACTTGCCGTGGCTGTAGACACCAACTGCAATTCTCTGTTGATCCCTAATGAGCTCATCCTTGCTGGAGAAACATTTGCTGGTCTAAAGTCATTAGGAGTCTCCTCTGAAAAGAGTTAGGGGAAAGGCTTTTAGAAAAGCAAATCAAGGAAATTATTTGATTGGCTACAGCTTCAGTGGTTGCCTTATTTGGGAGAACCTAGTTGGTTGGTTTCTTGCCTGGAGAATTCCATGGATGGAGGAGCCTGGTAGGCTGCAGTCCGTGGGGTTGCTAAGGGTCGGACATGACTGAGCGACTTCACTTTCACTTTTCACTTTCACACATTGGAGAAGGAAATGGCAACCCACTCCAGTGTTCTTGCCTGGAGAATCCCAGGGATCGGGGAGCCTGGTGGGCTTCCGTCTATGGGGTCACACAGAGTCGGACACGACTGAAGTGACTTAGCAGCAGCAGCAGCAGTTGGTTGCTTGTGATTGGTTATTCTTAAATTTGGCTTTTTCCATACAAGTGCATTTACATAACTGACTCACCTGGTATAATGGCATCCTTATTTAATTACTTTAACACCACAAAAGAGACAGACTGGCAGATAGTTGCTCAGGGCATGAGGGAGGAATCTTGATGACCAGCTGGGGCCAGGTGTTGTCGGCATCATGGTGTGAAGGTCCCAGCAGCAGTGTCTTTGAGGAGCTGCACCAGGGAAAGAACCAGCCCTGCAGCATCCATCAGTGCAAAAAAGCCCCAGAGGTTATGTCTGTGTCAGCCAAGTGGAGTTCTTCCGTCCCTCACTTCTCCCATCCTCACTCCAACTCAAGTAAGGGCAGGAGGAGCTGCCCACGCTCGGACAGGGAGGAGCACAACTGCGGAAGAAAGTTGAAACATTAATAATCACACTGCACTGAACATTTTAATTGTTAAAATGACAGCATTCTTGTGCCTAGAAGGGATTACAGGATTCACGTTATTAAGATTCTAAGAGTTACATCACGAGAAACGCTGGGCTGGAGGAAGCACAGGCTGGAATCAAGATTGCTGGGAGAAATATCAATAACCTCAGATATGCAGATGGCACCACCCTTACGGCAGAAAGTGAAGAAGAACTAAAGAGCCTCTTGATGAAGGTTAAAGAGGAGAGTGAAAAAGTTGGCTTAAAGCTCAACATTCAGAAAACTAAGATCATGGCATCCATTCCCATCACTTCATGGGAAACAGAGAAGGAAACAGTGGAAACAGTGGCTGACTTTTTCTGGGCTCCAAAATTGCTGCAGATGGTGATTGCAGCCATGAAATTAAAAGATGCTTGCTCCTTGGAAGGAAAGTTATGACCAACCTAGACAGCCTATTAAAAAGCAGAGATTACTTTGTCAACAAAGGTCTGTCTAGTCAAGGCTATGTTTTTTCTAGTGGTCATGTATGGATGTGAGAGTTGGACCATAAAGAAAGCTGAATGCTGAAGAATTGATGCTTTTGAACTGTGTTGTTGGAGAAGACTCTTGAGAGTCCCTTAGACTGCAAGGAGATCCAACCAGTCCATCCTAAAGGAAATCAGTCCTGAATAGTCATTGGAAGGGCTGATGTTGAAGCTGAAACTCCAATACTTTGGCCACCTGATGTGAAGAGCTGACTCATTTGAAAAGACCCTGATGCTAGGGAAGATTGAGGGCAGGAGGAGAAGGGGACGACAGAGGGTGAGATGGCTGGATAGCATCACTGACTTGATGGACATGAGTTTGGGTAATCTCTGGGAGCTGGTGATGGATAGGGAGGCCTGGCATGCTGTGGTTCACGGGGTTGCAAATAGTCAGACACGACTGAGCGACTGAACTGAAATGAAAAGTTATTATTGCTTCCCTTATAGCTCAGTTGGTAAAGAATCTTGCCTCCAATGCAGGAGACACCGGTTCGATTCCTGGATTGGGAAGATCCCCTGGAGAAGGGATAGACTATCCACTCCAGTATTGTGGCCTGGAGAATTCCATGGACTGCATAGTCCTTGGAGTCACAAAGAGTAGGACACAACTGAGTGATTTTCACTTTCAAAAGTTATTATGTTACTGTCTAGGATTTCAACCAGGGGCAGGAAAATACTTAGCCCTCCAGGTACAGTGAAAATAGATGTGACATATATAAAGTGTTTCATATGGGAAATGTTTTCTATTTTCACCATTGTCCTTACGATCAGACCTTACACATTATTTGACTCCCAGCTTACAGCTCTTATACTGAAGGTTAAAAGAAGGTTTTGCCAAGGATGCTAAAATAGCACATGGTCAAGAAAGGACAAAGTAGAAGGCAGCCATTCTTTCCTTCCTTCAGCACCCATCCACACCTAAGGGCCGGCTCTGCTCTTCAGTGTCCCAAAGGAGGGGCAAGTCTCTTACCTCAGTGTCTGAGTCATATTTTCTGTTCTTTGGTATGTAGTCTTTGTGAGCAGTTGGGTGAGATATGTGGTCACAGCCAAGGAAACAGACGCAGGAGTGCACATCCGGAACATCTCCTGGTCTGGAGCGGGCCCTCCGGAAAGTTTTGTAGACTGAGGATTAGCGTGAAAGTCCCAGCCTACAGTGGGCCCTCCAGAAGGGTTTGCAGATTAAGGACTCATAGGGAGGTCACAGCAAGAAATGGGCCCTCCATAACCATTTGAAGACTAAGGCTTCGCATGGGGGACCCGGCCTGGAGTGGGTCCTCCAGAAGTGTTTGTGTATTGAGGACTCGCATGGAAGTCCCAGCATGGAGCAGGTCCTCTGAAAGCGTTTGTAGATTGAGGACTCACATGGAGGTCCTGGTATGGAGCGGACCCTCCGTAAGCATCTGTTATTGAGGCCTCATGCGTAGGTCCTGTCAGGGAGCGGACCCCCCAGAAGGGTTTGTAGATTAAAGACTCGCGTGGAAGCTGTGGCATGGAGTGGGCCCCTGTAAGCATTTGTAGACTGAGGACTTGCATGGAGGCCCCGGCCTGGTGCAAGCCCTCCCTCTGTAAGTGTTTCTGGATTGAGGACTTGTGTGCTGGTCCAGCATCGAGCGGGCCCTCTGGAAGCGTTTGTAACTGAGGTCTAGGGTGAAGGTCCATTCCTGGCATGGGCCGTCTGGAAGCGTTTGTAGATTCTTTAGTCACATGGAGGCCCCAGAATAGAGGGGTCTCCGGAAGCATTTGTAGGTTGCGGATTCACGTGGAAGTCCTCCCATGGAGCGGGTCCTCCCTTAGCGTTTGTAGACTGAGGACTCGCGTGGAGGTCCCAGCCTGGAGCGGGCCCTGCAGAAGCGTTTGGAGATTCATGACTCTCATGGACGCCCCGGAATGGAGCGGGTCCTCCAGAGGCTTTATTAGACTGAGGACCCAAGGGCAGTCCCAGCCTGGAACGGGCCCTCTGTAAGCGTTTGTAGACTGAGGACTCGTGTGGAGGTCCCGGCAGGATGAGGGCGATTGAATCAGTCCTGGGATTTTGGTGATGAACCAGTTCTGGCCCCCAGATTAACATGATGTCATGTGAATGGTGCCTTCTGAATCATGTACTTTCCCCACCGCTTCTTTCACAGCAGAGCATCCCTCTTTTCAGTGGCATTTTCCCAAATGGTATTCTGCTAGCTCTACCAGGAATTAAGGGGGATACAGAGAGAAAATAAAAGCCTCTATCATGCAAGCATTTGGGGAGTTCCGCACATGTTGTCATCACTGCTAGGACAACACATAGGACACATGCATATTACAGAGCCTCCGGAATGCCATAGGTTAATTTTGCTGTCTCAGCGTGTTCGCTGACTCTATAGGAGCTCAGAACACCTTCCCTCTCAGCACACTGCTAACAGTCCTCTGACCAGTGTTCTGTGTCACACCATTCTGGTTACAGAGGATAAAGGCGTCATCTCCAGAAAGGCCCTGTGCAAAGGAGCAACACGTAAGTCAGTTAGCGTGGAGATTCTCCCCAGGCTCGATTCTGGAAAGTAGAGAGCCCTGCAGGGAGGAAGGAGCCATCGTGACACAAAAGGTCATGTTTGATGAGGTGGCAGGGGAGCAAGAAGAGATTGTGGAGCACGATACCTGGAGGATTGGAAGGTCGAAGGGTACAGCAGCCCAGTGGTGAAAGGCAGTGCATTTCACAATTCTGTGTGTGACAGGATACAGAAGTGTTATTTCACGTTGCTATAGGGAACAAAAGGCTAGAGGATGATCAAAGTGCCGTAGCCTATAATTTAGTTGCAGTGAATGTTATCTATGTAATAGCGGCTGTAGAAACAGCACGCACTGTGTACCAGGCACTGTTCAGAGCAGATTAGGAACACTACTTCACTGACTTCTGCATGTAACTGTAAGGTAGGTACTATTACTTTCACCTCCGTTTCAAAGACGAGGGGACTAGGACACAAAGATGTGTACTAACTCGCTCAGGGTCCAGATCATCCGTCTCCAGACTCCAAGCTCTGAATCTGGGCTCGGGCGGCCTTTGTGAATCCATCAGGTAGAACAAGATGCGGCTGGAGGTGATCCCAAATCATTTACTACTGCAAACAACAATTGCATGTGTTAAGAAAAACCTCCCGCTCTCCCAGGCCCTCAGAAATAGAGAAAGTTCTCCGCTTTAATCAAAACTGACTGATATTAATGTTTATTCCTGTAACTTCTTGATATGACCTTTTATATACCCAAGATGAAACTAAAATTGATGTCAGGGATAGCATTCCAGGTAAAACAAGTTCAGTGATGAAACTTGTTACTTCAGCAATGTTGCCCGAGAGGCAGACTTACATTTTTCATGAAAAATGTTAGGCAGAAGGTCTTGATGTCATTTCAGGCACCATTTAATCAGATTTCACTCAATAGACAGAAGGATTTGGAAAGCTCTACTTTTCCTTTTAAAGAAATATAGCTCACATTTTTGGTACAAAAGTAATTCATGCTCACTACAGACAATTTTGGAAAAATACAAATTATAGTTAATAAAATAAAAATTAGACATAATTCTACCACCCCAAACCAATGACTTTGATGTATTTACTTCCATTCTTTTTTTTCTATATTAAATATATATGTGTGTGTTTAATGCAATTGAAGTCTGAATATATCTTACATCTTACACATTTTACTTAACATTATGTTAGGGACGTTGCATGTTATATGTATGTTTTCCCATGTCTCAGAAAAATCTTTGTATAATTGTAGTGTTTTTTCTGTTATCGTAAGTGGCTTATTTTTGTTTTGGTGCCATCTTTGTCTTTTAATATAAGAAATATATATTGGCTTTTTTCTTATACAATGATTTGTATGGTTTTCACTTCTTGTTTGTACTGGCATTGAATAGGTAGGACTCCATGCAAATCAAGATTAAAATTGACTTTTTTGACTCAGCCCATGTATATGGATGAGAAGTTTTCTTGAGTTTCTATTTCTACATATGTCATTTTGGGATTTAAACTGTTATTTAATATTTTATGTATCTATATATATAGGAGGCTTCCTTCATAGCTCAGTCAGTAAAGAATCTGCCTGCAATGCAGGAGAACCAGTTTTGATTCCTGGGTTGGGAAGATCCCCTAGAGAAGAAAATGGCAACCCACTCCTGTATTCTTGTCTGGAGAATTCCATGGACAGAGGAGCCTGGCAGGCTACAGTCCATGGGATCATAAGAGTTGGATACCACTGAGTGACTAGACCACCACCACCTATATAAATAAATATGATTTGTTAGCATTTATAATAATTCTTATAACCATATTTATAAACTTTTTCTTTCTACCTTTTTATTCAGACAATTTCATACTTAAAATATTGCAAAACCAAAAGTAGTGTAAAGAACACTCATATAGCCTCCACTCAGATTTACAAAATACTTCAATATCGTTAATACATACTTCACCAAAGAGATATGTAAATATTAAATAAGCATGTGAAAAATGTTTAACATCACTAGTCATTAGGAGATTGTCAGTTAAATCACTATACCTTTGTTAGAATGAGTGAAATTAAAAACACTGATTACACTAAGTATTGTCGAGGAAGCAGAACACTGGAACCCTCATACACTGCTGATGGGAATGCAAAATGGTATGACCACTTTGGGAAAAGAGTTTGACAACTTCCTTAAAAATTAAACATATGGCTATTGTATGATCTGGTCATTGCACTTCTAGATAGCCACCCTAGATAAATGAGAGCATGTGCAATGAGTACTTGACATGAATGTTCATAGCAGCTTTATTTGTAATATCTGTATATAGGTGAATACATAGATTGTGATATACCCATGGTACAGAACATGATACAGCATTAAAATAGAATCTGCTATAGATACATGCAGCTGTGTGATGAATCTCCACATAAATATGATCATTATAACAGTAAGAAAAGTGAAAGTTGCTCAGTCATCTCTGACTCTTTGCAACCCCATGGACTGTAGCCTGCCAGGCTCCTCTGTCCATGGGATTCTCCAGGCCAGGATACTGGGGTGGGTAGCCGTTCCCTTCTCCAGGGGATCTTCCCAACCCAGGGATCAAAGCCAGGTCTTCTGCATTTCAGCCGGATTCTTTACCAGTTGAGCTACCAGGGAAGGCCTGGTAAGAAACCAAGCACCCCCAAAACAACATAGTTTCAGTTCATGTAAATAACATTTTAGAATATAAAAACCAATCTAATGACAGACCAGTAGTTTCCTGGGGTGGGGGAGACGATGACAGAAGCACAAGGCAACTTTTGCAGTGGATGTGTGTCTCCATCATCCTGATCGTTGGCTTCACAAGTGTGTGTATGGATGAATACTTCCCAAATGGTACTTTTTGAATCAGTGCAGTTTCTTGTATTTCAATTATACTTGAATAAATCTGTAAAAATATATAATAGTAGACACAAAGTATTTGCTGTATATCAAGTACTGTTTTTTGGCTCTTTATAAAACATATAAAAGATATATAAAAGCATTTAGCGCTATAGTAGGCACTTAAAGTAGGCACTCAATATGTTACTTGAAAATAAATCTGATTTATGTAAATTTTTTTCTAGGAAAATGTTTGGCATAGAGTAAAAATGTTATCTCAAATTTCAGGTAGAATCATATGTTTTTAGATATATTTTTTAGACTAAAAAAAAACAACATAAATATAAGAATAAAAATTTTCTAGCCTGTGACACCCAATGAGAAAACAGCATGAACAGAGCCACAGTCATCTGCCTTAGGCTCTAAAAATAGATATAACATACATATATGTATACATACATGTAAATATATATATTCACACAGACATGTAATACACAGAGGTGTAAAAATTTAAATTCATCCAGGGATTAAATAGATTCTTTGGAATCTATGCTTTGGAATCTGGATGTCAGAGATTATAAAGTCAATTTATTAATAAATTGCCTAAAGCATAGTTGGTGTTCAGTTCAGTTCCGTTCTGTTCAGTGGCTCAGTCGTGTCTGACTCTTTGCGACCCCATGAATCACAGCACGCCAGGCCTCCCTGTCCATCACCAACTCCCAGAGTTCACTCAAACTCATATCCACAGAGTTGGTGATGCCATCCAGCTATCTCATCCTGTCGTCCCCTTCTCCTCCCGCCCCCAATAGTTGGTGTTCAATGAATACTTTTTAAAAATGAATCAATGTACTGTCTTGTTTCTCAAATTACTTTCATATTCATATAAAAGCCTTTTAGTGAAAATGACTTCCAGTATTTAAAAAGCAAGTTAGTTTTGACCCTATAGCCCTAAAAGTTGCTGCTACTTATGAAAAACACCAGTTTTAAATAGCTCCCAGTCCAAGATGCTAAATAAAATAAATGCTGTTTCCAAAATTGTTTTGGTATTGAAGTTAGCGTTATTTGTGTAACACTAATTGGAAACAACTTAAAATGAAGAGAGTCATGCAATGGTTTAATATCAGGAAATAAAAAGTAATACTATAATCTCTTTGTATCTAGTTTTTCATAATTTGAATATCTGCATGTTGTCTTTACTTAGGATCTCTGGTTTATTAAAGGTGAGAGCTCACTGTAGAGTTAATACTTTAAAATAAAACAGCAAAGCTAAGTTGCGAAGGTGAAAAAAGGTGAAGAGGGAAGAAATATGAGGAAAAGAAGGCGGGAAGTTGAAGATTTCTGCTGTTCAGTGTGCACAGTGATGAAGCATGCATGCCAAATATGTCATTTCCAAAATCACCATTGAGCCTTGAGCCGGCGTTTCGCAGATTCATCAATTGTTCAAACTCTATTAAACTTCCACAGTTAAGGAGCTATGAGAGACACCATGATGCATGATCCCTAAATCTACAAGAAAGATAGCACATATAAGAAAGGTAGCCCAAGGGTGGAAACTGAACCTGGGGAAACACATTTATAAGGAACATGGAAGAAGTAAATCCAGGGAAAAAAGAGAAAGGAGGGAATAAGCAAGATATGTGGAGAATCTGAGCAGCATGTCATCTGGGAAATTGAGCTTGTATTATTATTGAGGGTTATATAACTGACAGGGCATTTAGGACACGTGAGGTATGACTCGTGGCCACTTGCATCCTGTTCCCCTCTCCTTTCAGGGGCGTAGAGCACATTTTCCGGCCCCCTTGTAGGCAGACATGGAAATCTGACTCGTTATAGCCACCGAGCTTTGTGCAGCAACAGCGGGCGTCAGTGCGGGGCACGGGGCGCGTGGGTAGGTGTCCTTTCCCCTCTTTCTCTGCTTGGCGTCCGGGTGGTGAAATCTCCATCACCCTGTGTCCTCGAATGACTAGCTGAGGCAGAGCACTTTCCTTCCACATGTAAAGTTCGGGAGAAATTGACTTGAGCGGTGTGAAAGGACTGAGATTTGAGGCTGTTTGTTTTTAAAAGTATACGTTTGGTTGTCTCGACTGAAAAGGAACCAAAGGGGTTAACGTTGCTATGTGTCAGAGACGTCAAGGCAGATTCTTGCCTGCCAGATGTGCAAGAACCTGAGGTGGCTTACAAAAAGGTATGATGATATCTTAAGGGGCTTTCTCTGTGCAAACTGGAAAACCAACATAATCTTGTGGCTCAGAGAGACTGCTGCTGCTGCTAAGTCACTTCAGTCGTGTCCGACTCTGTGTGACCCCATAGACGGCAGCCCACCAGGCTCCCCCATCCCTGGGATTCTCCAGGCAAGAACACTGGAGTGGGTTGCCATTTCCTTCTCCAATGTGTGAAAGTGAAAAGTGAAAGTGAAGTCACTCAGTCGTGTCTGACCCTTAGCGACACCACGGACTGAAGCCTACCAGGCTCCTCCACCCATGGGATTTTCTAGGCAAGAGTACTGGAGTGGCTTGCCATTGCCTTCTCCTCGGAGAGACTAGATAAAACAAATATATAGCAGCGTTCTTTGGCGGTATGTATTCATCTACCCTGTCCAATTTCATATCCTTAGTGCATTTAATCATGGAAAACAGTTTACATAAGTAAAGGTTCCACAGGGCAATTATCGGCATATTGAAATAGACATGTTACCACTGTGGGCTACATAAAATTTTAACAATTTCCATGAAGTATTTGGAACACTGAAAGATTATTTTCTACAGAGTTCTAGTAAGGTAGGCTTCCTACCAAGACGTACTCTGAAGTATCACAAAGTCATTCCCCCAAGATTAACTCCAGCAGAAACAGAAGCGTCAGGAGAGACATGAAGCTGTCAGAAATTCCTGGGGGAATGCAGGGCTGTTTTGAACTGTTGTGTGAGGGCATTCTGCTAAGTCCTAGTCCAAGGCATTTTGCTCTGGACATCAGTATTCTCTACCTTGCCTTCTGGCCGTTGTGCCAGAATCCACGTAAATGCAACTGTCCTCAGGCGTAAGATCTTGGCAGCACAGATTCTGATTAGGAGCATCAAAAAGCTTGCGATGACTGATAAACCTTGGATAGTCACGTCTCTTCCCCGCCTCCTCATCGAAACCTCCAGGATGGGTGATGTGTACTAGGATGGTTTTCTGGTACTCAAGCTACTTCACCTTTAGGCTCCCCCCTCCATTCTGCCCCCACACGCATCAGGTCTGAGACAGATTGAAGTCTGACCCTTGACTTTCCCCCATCTATGTTACTGGACAGAGCAATGAATATCTCAAGAGGAACACTAACTGACAGGATATAAGCGGAAGATAGCTGGAAGCATAGTTCTTTCCAAGGCAAACAGCAGAGTGGATGGCTGAGTCCTTCAAAAAAGAAACAAGCTTTAAAACTGATGGGGCAAAGATAAAAATCAGCATTTAAAATACAGCAAAACAGGTAAGGAAAAACATTAACAACATGAAACAATAAGGAAGTGTAAAAGAAAAGAACCAAGTAGAAATAAAACGTGTAAAAAAAAAGCAATAGCTGAAATACAGGACACAATGTTGCTGCTGCTGTTCAGTTGCTAACTCATGTCCAGCTCTTTGCAACCCCATGGACTGCAGCACGCCAGGCTTCCCTGTCGTTCACTATCTCCCGGGTTTGCTCAGATTCTTGTCCATTGAGTTGGTGATGCTATCTAACCACCTCATCCTCTGCCACCCTCTTCTCCTTTTGCCTTCAATCTTCCCCAGCATCAGGGTCTTTTCCAATGAGTCTGCTCTTGGCATCAGGTAGTCAAAGTTTTGGAGCTTCAGCTTCAGCATCATCAATGGGTATTCAGGACCGATTTCCTTTAGGATGGACTGGTTGGATCTCCTTGCAGTCCATGGGACTCTTGAGAGTCTTCTCCAACACCACAGTTCTAAAGCATCAGTTCTTCAGTGCTCAGCCTTCTTTATGGTTCAACTCTCACATCCACACGTGACCACTGGAAAAACCACAGCTTTGACTCGACAGACCACAGAGCACAATGGATGAGGAGCTGAAGAATTGATTAATAGACTGGAAATTTTGATGGAGGCACTCTCCTAGAAGGAATCAGGAAAAGATAATGACATAGGAAATAGAAAAGTTATGCAATATGTAGGTGATATATTGTTCATAAGAAATCGTTACTTTTCTAAGCTATCAATTTGCCTGTTAATTGAACCAAATTGGCCTTGTTTGACAAGGCTGATAATAAAGATAATCCAATCTGGCTTTGAGGACATGAATAACTAATATAAGAGCAAAATCACTTATTCAGCAAGACCAGGGAAAATGTAGTTTTCTTTGGATAGATGCCATATTTCTTATTATTTAAAGTCCTAAGCATATAACACTCTGAATGAACATATTATGCTATCTGATAACTATGAAGAATTACATACAGATTAATATCCTAATGGGAGAAAATTAGAATAAACATAATCATATCTATTTAATAGTGTTTATCATCATTGTATTGCAAAGTAACCTTGCTTAGATAGGTAGCAGTTTCTGTAAATTAGTGTAAGTAACATTTTATAACCAATCAAAATTTTTGATCTCTTCTCATTTTTTGGTCCTCCAGCCCAAAATCAGTATTTTAGGTAAGAATTGCCATCATTGTCTTCATCATTACCACCATCGTTTTTATAAGACATCATCACCGTCATGGATGTGAGTATTCCCAGCCATCTCCTTGTTCTCAAACAGATACAAGCCAGCAAAGGCTTGTTTCAGATTGTATGAGCGCTGGCATTTCCTTGCCACCCATCTCCTTATACCTTGCCTTAAAACATAAGTGTCCAGTTTTTTTGTGTGTTTGATTTTGCTAAATCATTGGCAAAATGTTCCATCCTTCCTTTCTTCCTTCTTTCCTTTCCTCAGCATTTATTGAGCGCTCACTGTGTACCAGTACTGAATGCTGTTGGTGATAAAAGAGAAAAAAAAAAAAGCTATGGCCCCTGATTTTTGCAAGACCTCAAGGATTGGTGAGCAGCTGTTACACACTGGGTTGTCCTGTGCTGAATGTCCTGGGAGCTGGGGATTTGAGGAAGCAGAAATTCTGGACCATGAAGATATTGGCTGTGTGTCACAGATGTGTTCTCCGGGTGTGGGGACAAAGGACGTTGCTGGCCCAGGATGCACAGCCATGGAAGAGCAAGGGGTGGGGGGGGACATGTGACTACAGAGGTATGATGAAGGTAAGCGGGGTTTTAGGAATAAAGAATGATCAGCAGCTCCTCCAGGAATGTGGGAAAGTTTCTCCCTCATTCTCTCACAGACTTCACACACACACACAAACACACCCCAGGTCTGAGCTAAGGACAACCTTCAGCACACACACTGTGATTTTAAAAACCAGCCCTTTCCGACTCTGATGATTTAGCGCTGAGAAACAAAGGCTTTGGAGAAGGCAATGGCACCCCACTCCAGTACTCTTGCCTGGAGAATCCCATGGACAGAGGAGCCTGGTGGGCTGCCGTCCGTGGGGTCACGAAAAGTCGGACGCGACTGAGCGACTCAGCAGCAGCAGCAGCGAAGCCCTTTATCTGCCTGACGACCACAGTACAATTGAAGGTGTGGCGTCTCTGCGATGGCCAGGTTGCTAAGTAGCAGAGGAACCAAAGTGCAGGTTTATGATTTCTAGCTGATGAGTCACGAGGATGGGTTTACGTTTCAAAAGTAATCAATAAAGTGATAGTGCGGAAATCACAGTGCCTTCTAAGGAAGTCACAGTCACGCTACCATTTGCTAATGGTCCTTAATGTGATAACATGTTGATTAAATTCACTGAACTGATCGCGGTGTAGGCACCACTTCCTTGAAAGACTAGAAGCTGTCAGATGTTGTAGAAGAGGTGAATACAGGAAGGATCTCTGTAAGACAGCCAGGGGTCTTTTTCCAGTAAGTAGTTAGATGTTCAAAGAACAGAAAGGGTAGCTTGAAGAAACGGACTCTAAGGCTCTTGTCTTCAGGGTTTCCCTGGACAGAGGTCTAAATAGGCCAACAAGAGGACCTTGATAACCTGTCTAAACCCATGATGGTATGTGCACTTCTTACTCCAGTCTTAAATAAGCAGGTTTCTAATCTCAAATTGGTTTCCTCTGCTAGGAAAAAATATTTCCCTTCAGAAGTGATTAAGTAGACTTTCTACTCTAAATGCATCTCGTGTGACTTTGGGTAGTGATTTTTTCCAGGAAGTGGGTAAGTTGATCTTGATAGTTGGAAAATCACCAACAGCAGCATAGTCTGAGAGAAAAAGAAACTGCACAATACTCTTTGAGTCCCAGTTTATCCTCCATAGCTATTTGGAAGATACAACCTTTCAAAGGTTACAGACCTCGCAATAACCTTTCAAAGCCCGTGTCACACACAGCTGAACGGGAGGCCAGTCTTGTAATAAGCCAATCTATTTTTATAAATGGGAAAAGTACTGTCACTGAGCCTGGGAACATTTAGGTCTATTCTATTCTGTCTCTGGGAGCCTTCTACGCATGAATTCTGCTGAATGCTTAGGCAGAATGATAACGTCAATGCTAAAATCTCTTCAGAGCTAAAAGAAGTCTAAGAAATGACAGTGGCTTCTTTGGCACACATTAACACATCTGTTCTGTTCAGTTCAGTTCAGTCACTCAGTCGTGTCCGACTCTTTGCGACCCCAAGGACTGCAGCACACCAAGCCTCCCTGTCCATCACCAATATCCATTGAGTCGGTGATGCCATCCAACCATCTCATCCTCTGTCGTCCCCTTAACCTCCTCCCTTCAATCTTTCCCAGCATCAGGGTCTTTTCCAATGAGTCAGTTCTTTGCATCAGGTGGCCAAAGTATTGGAGCTTCAGCTTCAACATAAGTTGAACAGGACTGATCTCCTTTAGGATGCACTGGTTGGATCTCCTTGCAGTCCAAGGGACTCTCAAGAGTCTTCTCCAGCACCACAGTTCAAAAGCATCAAATCTTCAGCACTCAGCTTTCTTTATAGTCCAACTCTCACATCCATACATGACTACTGGAAAAACCATAGCTTTGACTAGACGGACATTTGTTCGTAAAGTAATGTCTCTGCTTTTTAACATGCTTTCTAGGTTGGTCATAACTTTCCTTCCAAAGAGCAAGCGTGGTTTAATTTCATGGCTGCAGTCACCATCTGCATCATCTTAACAAATCTGTCAGTCAGTCAGTTCAGTTCAGTCGCTCAGTCGTGTCCGACTCTCCGCGACCCCATGAATCACAGCACGCCAGGCCTCCCTGTCCATCACCAACTCCCGGAGTACACTCAAACTCATGTCCACAGAGTCGGTGATGCCATCCAGCCATCTCATTCTCCGTCGTCCCCTTCTCCTCCCGCCCCCAACCTTTCCCAGCATCAGAGTCTTTTCCAGGGAGTCAACTCGCCGCATGAGGTGGCCAAAGTATTGGAGTTTCAGCTTTAGCATCAGTCCCTCCAATGAACACCCAGGATTGATCTCCTTTAGAATGGACTGGTTGGATCTTCTTGCAGTATAAGGGACTCTTAAGAGTCTTCTCCAACACCACAGTTCAAAAGAATCGTTCCATGATTTGACTGTCCTTTGGACTATGGTTTGACCTAAGTACTCAGTACGTGCAAATTGTACATCAGTTGGGGCTGAATACTTCGGGTAGTGAATGTTAGTGAAAGTGAAAATCGCTCAGTTGTGTCAGACTCTTTGCAACCCCATGGACTATAGCCCGCCAGGTTCCTCTGTGCATGGGATTTCCCAGGCAAGAAATACTAGAGTGGGTAGCCATTCCCTTCTCCAGGGGATCTTCCCCTAGGGGATGAACCTGGGTCTCCCACTTTGCAGGCAGATTCTTTTCTTTCTGAGCCCCCGGGGATCTTAGGTGAATGTGAAGTGTTACATGTTATTGTAGGAACTTCAAAATGGCAACTGCAAGCCTATTGTAAAAGGTGGGTCTTAAAAATGTATTCTTTGCCTCCAATATTTCAAAAACTCATCTGACACATGTGCCTATGGAAACAATGTGGAAATACAGAAGCATAAAGAAATTGTCACTTATATATTCACAAATGTGATTCAACGCACACCAGCGTAATGTCTTATGGAACTGCGACTCTGCAGGTGCCATTCTCAGTTAAGGTGGATGCTTGTGTAGACGCAACTCATCACCAGTGCTACTCTGCCGGTTTAACGGGAATTAACCTGTTCAAATGGGCTCAGATTGATCTGTCGTCTCATCTGGTTACCTGACTGCACGTCTGACAATTCTCTGACATTAGAAGTTTACTTGTAATGAAAGAAAGCCCTCAAGATTAAAAAGTGGAGGGGCAAAGTGTGGGAACTCAGGATGCTTTTATCAAGTTTGTTGTTGTTGTTGTTTTTGGCTGTGCCTTGGGACTTGCGTGATCTTAGTTCCTTGGCCAGGGATCAAACCTGTGTCCCCTGCAGTGGAAACAGAGTCATAGTCACTGGACTACCAGGGACGTCCCAGGGGTGATTTTCCTGTTGTGGGTAGGGGTACTTTGTGTCTACCCAGTGTGATCTACGTGGAAATCTCCTCTGATTTTTATATTCCACACCTTGTCTTAGGACCAAATAGTCTAATTCTCCCAGAGCACCAGCAGTCAAGGCTGTATGGGTGAAACAGTTTTCCCTGAAGAATTGGGGGTAATTGGTCCGTCTACTCAAGACTATGGTTTTTCCCATGGTCATGTATGGATGTGAGAGTTGGACTGTGAAGAAAGCTGATCGCCGAAGAATTGATGCTTTTGAACTGTGGTGTTGGAGAAGACTCTTGAGAGTCCCTTGGACTGCAAGGAGATCCAACCAATCCATTCTGGAGGAGATCAATCCTGGGTGTTCATTGGAAGGACTGATGCTAAAGCTGAAACTCCAATGAACCTCATGCGACGAGTTGACTCACTGGAAAAGACTCTGATGCTAGGAGGGATTGGGGGCAGGAGGAGATGGGGATGACAGAGAATGAAATGGCTGGATGGCATCACCGACTCTATGGACATGAGTTTGAGTGAACTCCGGGAGTTGGTGATGGACAGGGAGGCCTGGCGTGCTGTGATTCATGGGGTCGCGGAGAGTCGGACACGACTGAGTGACTGAACTGAACTGAAAGAAAATTAATTACAACAGAGGAAAAAACCTTTTGATATCATATCCCACATATGTCTGCTTCCCTAGTGCAAGGGAAGGAAAAAGACAAATTCAGCCCCTAACAAATGATCACTTAAGGGCACACACCAGTCCTGTCTTGCTCTCCCGCCTTCTTTTTCTTTACCTTCAGCATGCACCCCTCTCCTTTTTAGTAAAACTTTTATCGCCCAGCCCCACAGGGATTTGTTTGACTCTGGTTTCCATCTCCCTCCTCTAGGAGAGTAATCCAGAAAATGAAGTCATCTTCAATGATATATTCTCAATGATATATTTGATCTGGAACAGTGTCAAAGGGACTTCAGCAGAACATCCTGGCTGAGCTCACTGGCCAAGCAGAAATGTCTGCAGAGGCATCACAGGGAAGAGTGAAGGAGGCTGGGTCTGGAACGGAGACCCCAGGGCCTGATCACTGCACGGTCATTAACCTGGAAACAGGAGTAATTTGTAATCCAAAGATGTGGAAGTGATTGTTTTCCATTGGACAACCGGAGTTAATGACTAAATGAAAGGCTGAAGACTTCAGAGGAACATCTCAGAAAGGAAATTTGAGAATTAAATCTAGAGTTAATGCAATACAGTGTAAGATATCTGAAAGACTGAGGTATATCTGGAACAACAGCAAGGACGTCTTAGTTTTACAATGAGTGAGAAGTGGAGGGATTCGTTTTTCCACTCAACTAATAGTTATCAGGTGCTTAATATGTGCCAGGAACACTTAAATTGCTGGGAAATAGAGCAATAAATAAAAGAAATAAAAATATCTATGGCTCAGATGGTAAAGAATCTGCCTACAATATGGGAGACCCAGGTTTGGCCCCGGGGTTGGGAAGATCCCCTGGAGAAGGGTATGGCAACCCACTCCAGTACTCTTGCCTGGAGAATCCCATGGACAGAGAAGCCTGGTGGGACAATTCCATGGACAGAGGGGTCAGACAGAACTGAAAGACTAACACTTTCACTTTCACCTTCATGGAGCTTACCATTTAGAGGTGGAAACAGAAGCTAAAGATGATAATTAAATGAATGGGTTGAATGCCATAAGTACTTTTAAGGCAAACCAAGCAAAAAAGGGGGAGATGGACTTGCTGGAGATGTCAGAGAACAGTGGCTTTAAGTCTTCTGCTCAAGGAAACTGTATTTGTGTAGATACCAGTGAAAGTTTTTCTGTATAAGAGTCAGGAATGACTATAAACAGAACCATGAGGATCTACAGAAAACATGAATCTGTCACATGAGGGAAAAATTTGATCTTACCTCCTGTCTCTATTCTAAAGACATCCTTTCACTGTAAGATGAGCATCATTACATTGTTACTGAAACAGCGGCTTCAACAAGGTGAGGTTAGGTGCCCCTTCCACAGACTTCCGTAGTATCTGCTACTTCCTTTTTGAAGGAGACCCTCACTCCCAATATTGCTCTTGGAGGAGAAGTTGAATGTCACAAAGACACAGATAGCAAAGCCTCTGATAGACAGCAAAGACTTCTAAGCTCCTGCTGACTTTAAAGCCTCCACAAGGTTGGCTGTACTTTTTGTTTCCTGCCCTTATCTTCTGAGATATGTGTCCATAAAATGTTCCCACCCTTTTATTTGGGTGGGTCTCTGTTTCTTTGCAGCTAAGCTTTTTGCTCTCAGTAACTGTAGCCCTGAGTCACTACCCTGTATTAGGTACTGTATATAGGTTATATGAATACTCAAAAGCAATCTGGAAAAAATGGATATTATTATGCTTGTTTTCTTTTTTTAAATACTTTCAATTTATTCATTTATTTTATTGGAGGCTAATTACTTTACAATATTATATTGGTTGGTTTTGCCATACATTGACATGAATCCGCCCTGGGTGTACATGAGTTCCCCTTCTTGAACCCCCCTCCCACCTCCCTCCTCCCCTTATCCTCTCTCTGGGTCATCCCTGTGCACCAGCCCCGAGCATCCTGTATCATGTGTCGAACCTGGACTGGTGATTCGTTTCACATATGATAATATACATGTTTCAATGCCATTCTCCCAAATCATCCCACCCTCGCCCTCTCCCACAGAGTCCCAAAGACTGTTCTATACATCTATGTCTCTTTTGCTGTCTTGTATACAGGGTTAAAGTTACCATCTTTCTAAATTCCACATATATGAGTTAGTATACTGTATTGGTATTTTTTTTTCTGGCTGACTTCACTCTGTATAATAGGCTCCAGTGTCATCCACCTCAATAGAACTGATTCAAATGTATTCTTTTTAATGGCTGAGTAATACTCCATTGTGTATATGTACCAGAGCTTTCTTATCCATTCGTCTGCAGATGGACAACTAGGTTGCTTCCATGTCCTCGCTATTATAAACAGTGCTGCAATGAACATTGGAGTACATGTGTCTCTTTAAACGACCCAATCAAAAAATGGGCCAAAGAACTAAACAGACATTTCTCCAAAGAAGACATACAGATGGCTAACAAACACATGAAAAAATGCTCAACTTCACTCATAGTCAGAGAAATGCAAATCAAAACCACAATGAGATACCATTTCACACCAGTCAGAATGGCTGCTATCCAAAAGTCTACAAGCAATAAATGCTGGAGAGGGTGTGGAGAAAAGGGAACCCTCTTACACTATTGGTGGGAATGCAAACTAGTACAGCCACTATGGGGAACAGTGTGGAGATTCCTTAAAGAACTGGCAATAGAACTGCCATATGCTTGTTTCCTAGCTGAGGGAACAAATACAGGTTAAATAATTTTAACAAGGTCACATGACTAGAAATCCTGGACTATATGATTTCAAACTCCAGGCTATCTTGACTTTATCATATTGAATCTTATAAAGTAATTCGTTGACAAGGTAGGATGTCAATTGACCCATAAATGTAAAAATAGTTCACAGTTGTTGTAACAAATAGGAAAAAAGATTTTTCCATAAACTCTTTTTATTCTGGAAAAGATTGCATATACAAAAGTGAATCTTTGTAATTAACAAAGAAGGATTTTGGCTATTTGGGAATAATGAGAAATTGCAGTAATATAGTGGGTTTTTTTTTTTTTTTACGTTTTATTTGCATAGGGATATAGCCAGTTAACAGTGTTGTAATAGTTCCGGGTGAACAGTGAAGGGACTCAGCCATACATATACATATATCCATCCTCCCAAACTCCTCTCCCATCCAGGCTACTACATAACACTGATCAGAGTTCCATGTGTTAAAAAGTAGGTCCTTGAATACTATAGTAGGTTAATGATTAGAAAGGTTTAAAAAAAAGCCCCTTTATGTAATTTCTGAATAGAAAGTAACACTGTAATGTCTGCTAACAATTCAAAAGCATCAAGTTTTGACGGAGGAATTTAAAAACTGATATTGAAAATTTTATTTTTTGACTAGGCATTAATTTTGCATGGTTCAAAATTCAAAATATACAAATAAATATATATAGTAAAAAGTTGACTTCCTACCTCTGTTCCCCAGCCATCAGCTTTTCCTTCCTAGGAGCAACTAATGTTTTTCACTTCCTGGCTGTGCTTCTACGGATATGTTCTAAATATGCAGAGAAGACAATGGCAAGCCACTCCAGTACTCTTGCCTGGAAAATCCCATGGGTGGAGGAGCCTGGTAGGCTGCAGTTCGTGGGGTCGCTAAGGGTCGGACACGACTGAGCGACTTCACTTTCACTTTTCACTTTCACACATTGAAGAAGGAAATGGCAACCCACTCCAGTGTTCTTGCCTGGAGGATCCCAGGGACGGGGGAGCCTGGTGGGCTTCTGTCTATGGGGTCACACAGAGTCGGACACGACTGAAATGACTTAGCAGCAGCACAAGGTTTTAAAAACATATTATTTTGAGATGATTGTGTGTTCACATGCAGTTATAGGAGAGCATACAGAGAGATCCTTCTGCCCCTTACCCAGCTTTCCCCATTGGTGATTTACAGTAGAGTACTAGATAGACTGTAGTATAGTTCAATAGCACAACCAGGACACGGAACATTGACTCTCCACCAGGGTGGTCTCTGGGCTCCAGTAACCCTGCCTCTCCCTTTGTTTCTCCAATTAAGGGCTGCAGTTGCTAATTTCTGAACTACCTCATTAATCACCTCTGGCGTCTTGAGTTCTTGCATCGATGGTCTTTGTAAAAATCTGAAGTAGTCTCTATTTTCCTGGCTAGCTTCTGCCTGAACAAGGTGGTGATGTGGCATTTCTTGCACATCTGGCTGTGCAGTTTCTGCTTTGCATCCACTGTGCTCTTATCAAATCTGCCTCTCCTGATCTCTCAAACTGACTGCTAGGCAATGCTATTTATACCAATGTATACTCCTTCCCAGATAACCATCATTTTCTTTTTTTTTCCAGTCTCACCCTGCACCTTATAGAATCTTAGTTCCTGGACCAGGGATCGAACCCGGGGAGTCTTAACCACCGGACCAGCCGGGGACTTCCTGACAGCCATCATTTTAAAGGAATTTTTTGGGAAGGAGCCTTGAGGCAACGATATAACTTACAAAAGAGGCATTCGAGATGGAGTGTCTGACCCCACAGGTTCAGAAGGCCTTTCAGAACACAAGGTCGATCTTCATTTGCACCTAATTTTTTATTAGCCTCTCATTTTTCTTTATAGATTGAATAGATCATCACAGAACATAGAAAAGCTCTGTTCTGAGCTTTACCCCCACCCCAGATGCCCGCTTCAGCCACGGCCCTCACGAGCCACGACTGATCTGAATTAAGACAGTACCGAGTCACCGTCTTGGGGGCCACAGACACATCAACGAGTGCGTGCGTGCGTGCTCAGTTCTGACTCTTTGCAACCCTATGGGCTGTAGCCTGCCAGACCCCTTTGTCCATGGAATTTTCCAGCCAAGAATACGGGAGAGGATCTTCCCAACTCAGGATCCTGCGTTTCCAGCATGGGCAGGCGGATTCTTTACCACTGTGCCACCTGGGAAGCCCACATCAACAAGCAGCCACACATAAAGCAATGATCAGCCTTTAACAGCCTGGTGAATTGGTTTACTGGGTGTGTGCCACTCAAGAGCCGACAAGTTTCGATTGAGTGAAGAGTCAGGGCTAGGGTGGGAGAATGAAGTGCCTCCAGGGAGGGAGGCAATGTGGACACAACGCCCGCCCTCTCAAGCGGGCTGGCCTTGAGCCTAATAAATTTAAGGGCGAATCAGAACTTTACCGCTCTGGCCAAAGAACATTGCCAACCTTTCAGAGCAAAGGGCGAGAACAAGGCATTCTTCTGAAAAGGTTACAAGATTTCAGACAGAACAAAATGAAAGTAAGTTTCTGAATATAAAATATACTATGTTTTGGAGGTGATTTTATGAGAATGATCATGGAAACAATACACTACTCTGTCAAACGTTATAATCTGATGTTCTCCTAAAGTACTGATGAAAGAAATGTCCATTCATTTGTTTATTCAATGCACGTTATGTCGTGCCAGGTTCTGTATTTGAGAATTTATACATAATTTATATCAGAAAGAAAGAAATTTATGTTTTCCTAAAGTTGTTCTATGATCTTCCCATATGTATTTTAGGGCACATAAACTAGTATAAGGGCTTCCCAAGTGGCACTAGTGGTAAAGATCCCGCCTCCCAAAGCAGGAAATGAAAGAGGTCAGGGTTTGATCCCTGGGTCCAGAAGATCCCCTGGAGGAGAGCATGGCAAGCCCCTCCAGTATTCTTGACTGGAGAGTCTCACGGACAGAGGAGCCTGGCGAGTTACAGTCCGTAGGGTCACACAGAGTCAGACCCAACTGAAATGACTTAGCACCAGCTCAGGCAAGGTAGTATAAAACGTCTTCTAGCTGAGGAGCCCGGAGAAGGCAATGGCACCGCACTCCAGTACTCTTGCTTGGAAAATCCCATGGACGGAGGAGCCTGGTGGGCTGCAGTCCATGGGGTCGCTAAGAATCGGACACGACTGAGCGACTTCACTTTCACTTTCATGCATTGGAGAAGGAAATAGCAACCGACTCCAGTGTTCTTGCCTGGAGAATCCCAAGGACGGGGGAGCCTGATGGGCTGCCGTCTATGGGGTCGCACAGAGTCGGAGACGACTGAAGCGATTTAGCAGCAGCAGCAGCTGAGGGGCCAGCTAGAGCTGGCGGGCTCTAGCTGCACACATCACTGTTGAAATAAGGGTTTTCAGATTTGTCTTTATCATTCCAGAGGCACATATAGATTTTGGAACAAGTGTGAATCAACATTTGCTTAAATTTGTATTAATTTACACAATATTATACTTTTTATGTTCAGATAAGACATTTTGTTAGGGGGGGAAAAAATGACCACAAGCTCTCTCGGATTGAGACTGAAACGGAAATTAACACCACTTAAAAACAATTGTGGGGTTCCACGGCTTGGGTTCAAACCCTGTTCTGCAACAAACTCTTGTGTGTATGACCTTGAGAAAGTTACTTACATTTTCTGCATCTTTAAAATGCAGCTCATAATTGGTCACTTCTCTTACGGAATTGTTGTGGACTCTCAATCAGAAAATGCATGCAAAGAGGCCTGGCCCGTAGTGAGAGCCGAATGAATGTCAGCAACCACTCTTATCTCCGAGTCTATTAACCAGTTTGATAGAGGAGATGCACATGCCTCGGGAACAGGAAACAAGGATCTCAGGACCGCATTTATTAGGAGCATGGAGCACATCAAGTCTGAAGATGCGAAGGGCGGCTCATCAGACGAGAATCTGAATTTGCCCGTCCTCCCCACATTCAGCTGACGCATGTTCCCCGGGTGACCCTAGAGTCTGTCCTTCCACGAGCTTCTCCTCGTTCTTCTCGAGCTCTGCTCAGCCGCGTCCTCAAAGCCGAGACTCAGGACGAACACCGCCTAAAAGTGGGGCGACTTGCGCCTCGCCCGGCCTGCGAGCGGGGAGCTCCGGCATCCTCGAGCCGGGTGTGGCCCGGGGCAGGGGGTGTGCGGACGCCCCCTCGGCCGGCCCGCCCCACGACGAGCGCCCCGGCGCGTTTCTCGCCGGGCCGCCCTTCCCCGGGGCGAGCGAGCCGGGCGCGGGAGGCGGGCGCGGCGCTGCCGGGGCTGCGCCTCTGCGGCCTGCGGGAGGAGGCGGGGAGGCGGCGGCGGCGGGGAGGAGGCGGGGACTGCGCCGGGCGCGCGGGGAGGGCGGCGGCGGGCTCGAGCCGGCCGCCTCCGCGCCACAGCCGCGCGCCTCTCGGTGTCCGCGGCCCGGGGCGCGACGGAGACCGCGGAGCTGCGGCCGCGGGTAGGTCGCGCGGGGACGGCGCCTCCCGCGGCGGCCTTTGTGCTGCGGCAGCGGGAGCGGCGGGGCCGGGCGGGCGGCGGCCTCAGCCCGCGCTGCAGCGCCCGGCGGCGCCCCCTGCTTCCGCCGCGCGCCCGGGGCCGGCCGGCCTCCGCGGGGGGCGCCGCCCTGGCCGCCCGCCGGCGCGCGAGCGGGGACGGGGGCCGCTGCGCGCGGGGCCGCCGGCCCGCCGTTCCCGGGCCGCGGGGTGGGGTCGGCGGCGCGGCGAGGGCGCCGCGCGCGTGAGGAGCGCGGGGGGCGCCCGCCGGGGAGGCGCGGCCCGGGGGAAGCGGCGCCCTTCCCGGGCCTGCCGCGCCTCTGGCCGCTCGCCCGGGCCGCGCGCCGGCGGCGACTGCCCGGGCCAGATAGCGCCGCGGGGCGGGCCGCGCGGCCTTATCCCGCCCGCCCGGCGGCCTGAGGGGCGCGGGGCGGCGGGGGCGGCCGGGGCGCGCGTGGGGAGCGCAGCGCACGCGGCCGCCGGCGCCGGGCAGCGCGGCCCTCGCCCCACCTGTCGCCTTCGGGCCCGGCGGGAAGCGGAGGGAAGCGCTTCCCGGGCGGGCGGCGCTCAGAGCTGGAGGAGGCGGGCCCCATTGTGAGGCTGCCAAACTCTCTGGTGCTGGAAGCTGCGCCTCTCTGCCGGAGGAGACGGGGAGCGCGGCGGGGACGAGGGCCGCGGCCCCGCGCCGTGCAGGCGTGCCGCAGCCTCAGGGTCGCGCTGCCGCTGCAGCCGCGCCGCTGGGCACCCGGGTAGGTTACCGGTCGATTGCTGTCGAGCCGAGATGCTCGCGTTGTGTCTGTGGTCCGACTGGGGCGCTCAGGTAGAACTGGGGCTGGGAACTTTCTCATCATTGGAGGGAAAGAGAAAGAATGCAGGCATTTTATCCTGTGCTTGCTACTCCTAGCCGAAAGAGCAGTTTCTTGCACAACGTGTCTGACGTTTCTAGACTCTGCATTGTTTTTCTCACAGAAGCCACACTGCAGTTTAGAGTTGTAAGTTGCCTTATTTATTTATTTTTTAAAAATCCTGTGGAGCAGATTGGACGCTAGGGAGGTAAAAATGACCTTTTCCCCAAGTTTATTTTCCCAGTCGTTTCAAAATACAGTATTGGTTATTATGGTGAAGCTTTTTGGTACTGTCTTAATTCAAGGTCTGGATTTATGCTTACGCAATTACACTTAATGAATATTTGACAGATTTCTCAGTGTTTTCATTATGTAACTGTGTATGCATTATAAACTTAATAAAATGACCAGGGTGAAATGCAAGGATTAACAAGCCCAAAGACCTCTCGATTTGATGAGAACTGCTGTTTAGAATATGCTTCTGCCTGCGTTTTAGGTTACTTAAGTGTAAATGAGACTGTTTAGTAGTAAATCTTCCAGGATGTAAGATAGAAGGTGTTTATTGACCTTATATAATGGTCAGTGATTTTGTTTACTTTCTGTGGATCATTTTGTATACTTTGGAGAGCTAGTGGGCACATTAACCCTTAGAAGTATTTAGTGTCGTGGAAGTAACGCAACGTTACAGACGGGATTTTTTTTTTTTTTCTGATTTATATTCTCTGGGGGAAATCAGCTTTTCCTCCAGAGAGAGCTCTGATTTCGTCACATTCCTATCAAAATAAGTTCTTGGTTTTAAGCTTTCTTTTGGAACGGTAGGCAGTTCCACAGTGTACACCTGTCCCAATTCAGTTATGTTTCCTAAAGGGGAAATTCCTTGTAAAGACTGCGTGTAGACCTATAGTTCGGTTACTGTCAGTCATATTTGTAGTGAAACTGAATTCTAAAAGTAGAAGGATGATTTCACATAATGATAAGACACTGGTAATCTAGCTTTAATTTCTACTAGTAGAAATAAAATGACAACGAATGCTGCCTTTTAAGGAATTTGCTATTAAAAGAACTGATATTAGAAAGAGAAACACATATTTTTCTTTCCGAACCAATTATGGGTTGTCTGCCTAGTTTGGTGTGGTTAATGATTTGTTTGTAAGGTCAAGGATGGTTTCAGAAAAGTCACACCCTACTGTAACAACTCTTCTTAAAAATGATTGATGATTTAGTTTTTATAAGGTGCAAATAGAAAAGAAAGATTATTTTTAAAGTAACTTTTAGGATGAGCATATAGGTATAGCTAAGCATTTTATTTCCATTGTGAGTATTGTGCTTAGGCAGTTAAACCATTTTATTTCTGCTCAGTGTTTTGTTACTTGAGAGCTGTTTTAGTCATCTTTTTTATTATTAATTTTTGAGACCATTGGTAGCAAAATATTTCCATTAGTTTGAATGGAATATTTTAAAGTTGCTTTATTTTTTGCCAAGTCCTTGTTCATTATTGATCTCACCTCAAATAGCCAGTCTGAGGGAACTGCCTGCTTCTTTTTTTTTTTTTTTTTCCTTCCTGTTTTGGGAGCCAGAATTAGAACCAATGACTTCTGGTCTACCAGTTTTCTTTGCCTAAAATTTATCTTGCTTTTCATAATGTAATCTTTAATGATTTGTGAGATTTATTTACCAGAATTCTTGAGGTCTATATGTTGGCCTTGATATTTACCACCTTATGATTTTTGGAAGTTATATTTTGTTAAAAATTTTTCATATTGCTATGTTGTTAATAGATCTATGGTGAAGTCGGAGATTTGTGGCTTTTTTGTGTGTAGGAATTTTGTGTAGCCTTGAAAATTTCCATGTGGAGCTTTTATATTTTTGGGAAAATCACTCCCTTCTCTAGGTTCACAATGCCATTCAAGTTTATTGTTACAGGTATTAGATTTATATATTTCCAGGTTTGTCTGTCCTCCCCTCTTGTCTCAGGCTTCACTTTTTATTCTTGCACCAGTACCTGTACAAGGCTAGGCCACAGTAAGGCCCAAGGAATACTGTTGAATGAGTAAATGAAAAGTTGAACGGCTGAGTGGAGACACCCAAAGAAATACTGTTTGGAACTGTAAGGAAAGCCACTGTGTGAGCAGAAGGGCCTTTCTTTGTAATTCATTGCCGTTTCATTGTTCTATATTACTTTTGAGTAGGATAACAATATAGTTACCAAACTGGGACACGTTTGAGAGATAAAGGGGTATACTGTGAATAGTAATCCCATGGTACTGGCTCTGAACTGAGACATAGGGTCAACCCTACTTTTGAAGATCATGCTTCTTTTTTTCCTGAGGTGGTATCTGTCACCTTACCTGAGAAAATTTGACACACTTGCTAGTTAATATTTGCAAACTTTTCTGTTTGTAGAAGCTTCATTTGCAGTCATATGATGGGTGTCTTTTGCTTAGTCACTCTTGACCTGGAGGCCTATGGGTAGCTCTTGGCCAGGCTTACTTTTTCCTATTTTCATTGCTTACAGGATAATGTCACAGGACTTTCTGTTTGTAGCAACTGCTTATAGCTTGAAGGTTTATATACTCCAACCTTTGCTCTGTTTACTTCTGTTCATTTTTTTATTCCATCTTGTAAGAATTTTCCATGAGTTCATTTCCCTCTGTTTTTGAGAGGGGATCCATTGATACCTTGCCAAAGCTTCATGTTCAAACCATTGGCCAAAATCAATTGCAAGTGTTGAGATTTATAGATTTTAAGGTATTCTAAAGTGTTATTTTGGAGGTCTGTATTTTGGGGACTTTTGGATTATAGTTTTTTAGTTGTTTCTAATGGGAGATGATAGTAAAATACTTAGTAAATTTGTACTAGGTTCCTTTATTGGTAATATCTTTTCTAATTAAAAAAAATTTTTTTTTATTGGAGGGTAGTTGCTTATAGTCGGAGAAGGCAATGGCAAGCCACTCCAGTACTCTTGCCTAGAAAATCCCATGGACAGAGGAGCCTGGTAGGCTGCAGTCCATGGGGTCGCTACTAGTCGGACACGACTGAGAGACTTCACTTTCAATTTTCACTTTCACACATTGGAGAAGGAAATGGCAACCCACTCCAGTGTTCTTGCCTGGAGAATCCCAGGGATGGCGGAGCCTGGTGCGCTGATGACGTCTATGGGGTCGCACAGAGTCGGACACGACTGAAGCGACTTAGCAGCAGCAGCAGCAGCAGTTGCTTATAGGCAATCTCCTAAAGAAGCTGGTTTCTGACCTTGTTCTAATTTAGATTCTTTTCCTCTTTTTCATCATCTTCTTCATCCTCTTAGCACCTGTGCAGAGACTGCATGCGGTTACACACCAAACAGTAAGCAGAGTCTGAAATGAGTAAAAATGGAACAGAGTTCCTGCACCTTGGTTTTGCCCTGTGTTGCTCCCTTGGACTCTGTTTGTATTCTATTTTTAGCTTGGCACTGGCTTAATAGGGATAATCAGTTACTACACTTTGTTTACTATGAAATTACCAACCATTTCCTAGACTTCCACATCAGCTCTAGTGCAAGAGTTGGGTAATTACTTTAAAGCTCCTCTGCTTTCAAATTCAGAATTAAGTCTTAGGTTGGTTTTCCTTTTGGTGTTAAAAAATATTGGAAAATGTATTTTTCCAAAGCATTTGAAAGCTTGGAAAGAAGAACCTGTCACCAAAAATATGGTGCACATTATATGAAAGTTTGAGATTTTAGATTGTTGTCTAAAACTATTTTTACTTAAAATTTAAACAGTTTTTGATTTTTCTAATGTTCCTATTTCTGGGCTTTCAGTGAAGATTTCTACAAGTCTAACTGAAATCTGTCTCACTTTGTGATAGATATAGTCCTGAAAAATTAAGGGGAGATACCTTTCTGTATGTGGCATCCAGCCACATAACCAGCAAATATTGACTGATACATTTTTTCCTGCCTTGGAATTTTTGATTTAAAAAAATATCTTATAAACTCTGAAGAGGAAGGGTTCACGATTTAGAATGGTTTTGTATAAGACTCTCCTCTATATGCTGTAGAATTCTAACATTTTTCATGTTGAAAATAACCCTAGAGTTAGTAATTAAAGTTACCTTCTTTTAACCATGTCACAAATGTGGCAATACAGGTTTTAAATAAAATAACCCTCCATATATTTAAGATAGGATTCCACTTACAGAAATTAATGCACATTTTTCAGGAACATGAGTATTGTGTAAAAAGCTACACACCTGGTCTTATGACTAAACAGAACCGTTATGTATATAAAGCGATGTCAGTGGGCTTTGGAGCCAGACAAATTGGAGTTTGAATTTTTGCTCTGACTCCTAAATAGTATTACTTGATTAAGTATTTTAAAAACAGGGGTAATATTTTCCTGATGGGAGTATATAGTTGTTAAAGTGATATAAATGGCATATGGTTTGACTTGTACAAAGTGCTAAAAAAATTTTTAAGTTCTAAAAATTTCTCCCTTAAAAATCCATTTACTTAAATAAGAAATCAATTTGAACTTTGTAACACTAGGATTGGGGTAATTGTATTAAATAAAAAATTATCACTAGGTAACAATTTTTGTTACATTGTAATTCATTTTATGTTAAAACCAGAGATTTCATTTGTGAAGCAGACTTAATTATCTAGGTTTCTTGGTTACCCAGTTTGAAAATAGTTTATGGCAAAAAATAAATGAAAGAGAAAGTGTCTGTAAATTAAAGAAGTTCCAAAGGTTGGTAACCATATTGTTTTCTGGGAATGATAGTTCTGGTAAATACTTTTATTGATTCAGTAATAATCCATTTCCTTTGGGTCAGACTCTTCCCTGATGATAAGGAAAATAAAGTAACAAATGTTTTGGGGAACAAGTTGAACTGTTGCCACTTCTTCAGGCTTTGTGCCCCTAAGTAGGTAAAATGAATCTCTTCAGCTGATTTGAGCCACCAGGGCTCCTGCCAAGTTCAACACCACAGAAAACCCAACAACCAAAGAAAGTTTTACAGGTGGAAGAAACTTTTGAGTTTTCTTGATCCCAAGAAATTAACCCAGTTAACTGGGGAGGTAGGAGGTATAGATTTTCTTACACATTTCCTCCCCAGATGAGAGGTGAAAGGCACAGAAACCATGTCAGAAACTTGTCAGCACGATCATAGTTCTCAGGAAGTGTTTTTCAGGTTGCTCTCTTTTAAAAAAGTGTTTTCCATGAGTCTTCCAATCATGTTTCTCGGAGCAGTCTTAGGGAGGATTGTTGCTGTTTTATGGCTAAAAGGAGTAGACACCAAAAATTAATTGCATAATAATATCACACATTCCTAAGGGCGCTGCTGCATGCAGAACAACATGTTCACCTACCTCTCATTTCATCCACGTAACAACTTTATGAGGGAGGAAGGATGGGCTTGTCCTCCTTTTAAAAATTGCTACTTATGCAAAGTCAAAGGGCAGAGTTCGTAATAAGGCAAGGCCTAGGAGCTTTTCTTTTGACCTGGTCTCAGCCTTATTTTTTTCCATGCTATCCTGTGCATCTGTTGAGCACATGAATAGGATTTGGAACTCAGTTTTAAACCCCTAATTTTTCTTGGCCCTTTATTTAACCTACTTAGCAACTATTAGTCTCCAGGTAGAATTTAAGCAACAGAACACAGGGGAACAAGCATGATACAGTGTTTGAGGTTTAGCTGAACAAACTCGAAATTAATGTATTCTATGTAACTTGTCCCTGTATTGGTACCTCCTGCTGGTTTCATCCTGTTTTGCAGTTAGAATTGTTATAATTGCTTTATGAGTTGTGTTATTTGTTAAATTAAAGGTTTATTTTTATATTTCATGTTTAGTATCTGGAATAGAGCAGAAAAATTATTATGCCTGTGTTCCCTTGGGACTCACTGGAAATTGTACAGTGACATCTTCTGGGATTTAGGCTGGTGAGTTATATTTTGCTTTTTCTGTTTGTTAACCAGTTGTATGAACATAATATTATACTGGGTTTTAAGGATTATATAAACCAGATGACTATGAAATGTCAGTATATTGTTATAAATGTATATACTATTGGTTTGAAATTTTTAATGGTGAGAACTGAAATTATTATTATGAAATGCTAATGTTATTATATTTGCAATGTCTGACATTTTGATCAAGTAGATTTTCCTTTTTTTATTCTTATAAAGGAGGTTTCATAGAGTAACATTTTGAAGTATAGCAGTTAAGAGGTAGTTGCTCTGATTTCAGGAAAGCTTTAAAGAATGTTAATCTCCAGAGATTGGTGAAATAGCTTGCAGAAAGTTTGGTTGTGTATCATCAAATGTAAAGAATGGCAAACAGGAGCCTGAAAGGAATGTCATTTTCAGGTAGTTGTTTCGAAGTTCACTGCGAGTGTGACGTTCCTTCTATCACGCCATGAATTTAAACTTAAAGACGGGCAGTGCTGCTGCTATCTTTCTTCAGTTGCCTTTTTCCAGTGTGTCTGTGTGTCTGGACTGATATTGTTGTCCTTGTGGCTCCAAGTCCTTGAAGGGGACAAATTTTAATAATTTTAGCGTTTAAAAAATTATACTAGTGTGAGTTCATGTTATTCTACTTGGTCAGTATCTTTGTAGGTCTTTGCTTTGAATCACATAGAGTGTTTATAAGCTTTTGAAAAAGCAGTTTCATCATAAGTGATTTCCAGATTAGCAGTTAGTTAATAGCAGAATGATTCAAAAGGATGATAGGGAAAAATAAACACCCTGTTTCATAGATCCAACCTGTCAAATTTATGAAGTATATTTTAAGACATTGAAAAATGGAAGTATAACTAAAGTTTTCAGGAGATTTTGAGGAAAAGAGAAAAATGTTGAGGCAAAGAGCAAGAGGTTTGAGAACTACTTTTAGAGATGATTAAATAAAAAATGATGTGACTGGGTCATTAACTCATTCCACTGAAGTAAAGCACAAACAAGGAGCAATGAATACTAGGGAAGTGTGTGTGTGTGTGTGTCTGTGTGTGTCTGTGTGTGTGTGTGTCTGTGTGTGTCTGCGCGCTCTGCCTCTCTCCATAGAGTGTGTGTGTGTGTGCGCGCACTCTGCCTCTCTCTATAGAGTGTGTGTGTGTGTGTGTGCTCTGCCTCTCTCCATAGAGTGTGTGTGTGTCTGCGCGCTCTGCCTCTCTCTATAGAGTGTGTGTGTGTGTGTGTGCTCTGCCTCTCTCCATAGAGTGTGTGTGTGTGTGTGTGCTCTCTGCCTCTCTCCATAGTGTGTGTGTGTGTGTGTGTGTGTGCTCTGCCTCTCTCCATAGAGTGTGTGTGTGTGTGTGCTCTGCCTCTCTCCATAGAGTGTGTGTGTGTGTGTGTGCGCTCTGCCTCTCTCCATAGAGTGTGTGTGTGTGTGTGCTCTGCCTCTCTCCATAGTGTGTGTGTGTGTGTGTGCTCTGCCTCTCTCCATAGAGTGTGTGTGTGTGTGTGTGTGCTCTGCCTCTCTCCATAGAGTGTGTGTGTGTGTGTGTGTGTGCTCTGCCTCTCTCCATAGTGTGTGTGTGTGTGTGTGTGTGTGTGCTCTGCCTCTCTCCATAGTGTGTGTGTGTGTGTGTGTGCGCTCTGCCTCTCTCCATAGAGTGTGTGTGTGTGTGTGTGCTCTGCCTCTCTCCATAGAGTGTGTGTGTGTGTGTGTGTGTGCTCTGCCTCTCTCCATAGAGTGTGTGTGTGTGTGTGTGCGCTCTGCCTCTCTCTATAGAGTGTGTGTGTGTGTGTGTGCTCTGCCTCTCTCCATAGAGTGTGTGTGTGTGTGTGTGTGTGCTCTGCCTCTCTCCATAGTGTGTGTGTGTGCGCGCGCTCTGCCTCTCTCTATAGAGTGTGTGTGTGTGTGTGCGCTCTGCCTCTCTCCATAGAGTGTGTGTGTGTGTGTGCTCTGCCTCTCTCCATTGTGTGTGTGTGTGTGCGCGCGCTCTGCCTCTCTCTATAGAGTGTGTGTGTGTGTGTGCGCTCTGCCTCTCTCCATAGAGTGTGTGTGTGTGTGTGCTCTGCCTCTCTCCATTGTGTGTGTGTGTGTGCGCGCGCTCTGCCTCTCTCTATAGAGTGTGTGTGTGTGTGTGCGCTCTGCCTCTCTCCATAGAGTGTGTGTGTGTGTGTGCTCTGCCTCTCTCCATTGTGTGTGTGTGTGTGCGCGCGCTCTGCCTCTCTCTATAGAGTGTGTGTGTGTGTGTGTGCTCTGCCTCTCTCCATAGAGTGTGTGTGTGTGTGTGTGCTCTGCCTCTCTCCATAGAGTGTGTGTGTGTGTGTGTGTGTGCTCTGCCTCTCTCCATAGAGTGTGTGTGTGTGTGTGTGTGTGCTCTGCCTCTCTCCATAGAGTGTGTGTGTGTGTGTGTGTGTGCTCTGCCTCTCTCCATAGAGTGTGTGTGTGTGTGTGTGTGTGCTCTGCCTCTCTCCATAGAGTGTGTGTGTGTGTGTGTGTGCTCTGCCTCTCTCCATAGAGTGTGTGTGTGTGTGTGTGCTCTGCCTCTCTCCATAGTGTGTGTGTGTGTGCTCTGCCTCTCTCCATAGAGTGTGTGTGTGTGTGTGTCCTCTGCCTCTCTCCATAGTGTGTGTGTGTGTGTGTGCGCGCGCTCTGCCTCTCTCCATAGAGTGTGTGTGTGTGTGTGTGTCCTCTGCCTCTCTCCATAGTGTGTGTGTGTGTGTGTGTGTGCTCTGCCTCTCTCCATAGAGTGTGTGTGTGTGTGTGTGTGCTCTGCCTCTCTCCATAGAGTGTGTGTGTGTGTGTGTCCTCTGCCTCTCTCCATAGTGTGTGTGTGTGTGTGTGTGTGCTCTGCCTCTCTCCATAGTGTGTGTGTGTGTGTGTGTGTGTCCTCTGCCTCTCTCCATAGAGTGTGTGTGTGTGTGTGTGTGTGCTCTGCCTCTCTCCATAGTGTGTGTGTGTGTGTGTCCTCTGCCTCTCTCCATAGTGTGTGTGTGTGTGTGTGTGTGCTCTGCCTCTCTCCATAGAGTGTGTGTGTGTGTGTGTGTGCGCTCTGCCTCTCTCCATAGTGTGTGTGTGTGTGTGTGTGCTCTGCCTCTCTCCATAGTGTGTGTGTGTGTGTGTCCTCTGCCTCTCTCCATAGTGTGTGTGTGTGTGTGTGTGTGCTCTGCCTCTCTCCATAGAGTGTGTGTGTGTGTGTGTCCTCTGCCTCTCTCCATAGAGTGTGTGTGTGTGTGTGTGTGCGCTCTGCCTCTCTCCATAGTGTGTGTGTGTGTGTGTGTGCTCTGCCTCTCTCCATAGTGTGTGTGTGTGTGTGTCCTCTGCCTCTCTCCATAGTGTGTGTGTGTGTGTGTGTGTGCTCTGCCTCTCTCCATAGAGTGTGTGTGTGTGTGTGTGCGCTCTGCCTCTCTCCATAGTGTGTGTGTGTGTGTGTGTGTGCGCGCGCTCTGCCTCTCTCTATAGAGTGTGTGTGTGTGTGTGTGTGCGCTCTGCCTCTCTCCATAGTGTGTGTGTGTGTGTGTGCGCGCGCTCTGCCTCTCTCTATAGAGTGTGTGTGTGTGTGTGTGTGCGCTCTGCCTCTCTCCATAGTGTGTGTGTGTGTGTGTGCGCGCGCTCTGCCTCTCTCTATAGAGTGTGTGTGTGTGTGTGTGTGCGCTCTGCCTCTCTCCATAGTGTGTGTGTGTGTGTGTGTGTGCGCTCTGCCTCTCTCTATAGAGTGTGTGTGTGTGTGTGTGTGCTCTGCCTCTCTCCATAGAGTGTGTGTGTGTGTGTGCTCTGCCTCTCTCCATAGAGTGTGTGTGTGTGTGTGTGTGTGCTCTGCCTCTCTCCATAGTGTGTGTGTGTGTGTGTGTGCTCTGCCTCTCTCCATAGTGTGTGTGTGTGTGTGTGTGTGCTCTGCCTCTCTCCATAGAGTGTGTGTGTGTGTGTGTGTGCTCTGCCTCTCTCCATAGTGTGTGTGTGTGTGTGTGCTCTGCCTCTCTCCATAGAGTGTGTGTGTGTGTGTGTGTGTGCTCTGCCTCTCTCCATAGTGTGTGTGTGTGTGTGTGTGTGTGTGCTCTGCCTCTCTCCATAGTGTGTGTGTGTGTGTGCGCTCTGCCTCTCTCCATAGTGTGTGTGTGTGTGTGTGTGTGTGTGCTCTGCCTCTCTCCATAGAGTGTGTGTGTGTGTGTGTGTGTGCTCTGCCTCTCTCCATAGAGTGTCCATATATGCACACATCTGCATGTGTGCATAGTTATGGATATGCTGATATAGATGAATGGGGCTTCCCTGGTGGCCCAGATGGTAAATAATCTGCCTACCATGTGGGAAATCCAAGTTCAGTTCCTGGGTTGGAAAGATCCCCTGGGGAAGGAAGTGACAACCCACTCCAGTGTGCGTGCGCAGAGAATCCCATGGACAGAGGAGCCTGGTGGGTTAGAGTCCATGGAGTCGCCAAGAGTTGCACATGGCTGAGCGAACCCCACCCCCCACCACACACATATATATAAATAAAAAGACATCCTAACAGAGCTGCTGGAGGGGAAATGAGCCAACCAGGGAGAGAGTGAGTTACCTGTCACTGAAGATGTTCAAACATAGATTGAACAACTGAGTGCAGAGGACCCGGGTTCCAACCCTGGGTCGGGAAGGTCTCCTGGAGAAGGAAATGGCAGCCCACTCCAGTGTGCTTGCCCAGAGAATCCCACGGACAGAGGAGCCTGGTGGGCTCATGGGGTTGCAGAGTCAGGCACGACTGAGTGACCCACACTTCACTTCACTAAAAAAGATTCCTTCAGATTCTGGGATTACACGGTATCAGAAAGAATTTTTTTTTTTTGGCTCTGCTCTACAGCATGTGGGATTATAGTTCCCCGAACAGGGATTAAATCTTAACCACTGGACTTCCAGAGAAGCCCCCAGAACTGTTTTAAAGAATTTTGAAATTTGGAGGTCCATCAGAACCTTGGCGGTGCTATTCACTCAATCATGTCTGACTCTTGGTGACCCCGTGGACCGCAGCACGCCAGGCCTCCCTGTCCTTCACCATCTCCCGGAGCTTGTTCAAACTCAGGTCCATCGAGTCAGTGATACCATCTGACCATCTCATCCTCTGCCGTCCCCTTCTCCTCCTGCCTTCAATCTTTCCCAGCATCAGGGTCTTTTCCAGTGAGTTGGCTCTTCGCATCAGGTTGCCAAAGTATTGGAGCTTCAGCATCAATCCTCCCACTGACTATTCAAGGTTGATTTCCTTTAGGATTGACTGTTTTATTTCCTTTCAGTCCAAGAGACTCTCGAGAGTCTTCTCCAACACCACAGTTCAAAAGCATCAATTCTTTGGTGCTCAGCCTTCTTTATGGTCTAACTCTCACATCCATACATGACTAGTGGAAAAACCATAGCTTTGACTGTAGGGACCTTCGCTTTGGTAATGTCTCTGCTTTGGCGTGACAGGCGTTTTTTAAACTCAGGTTTATTGAAGTCTGCTGTTCGTGCTCATCCCTTTGAGGGGTGTGGTTCGGTGATGTTGACAAGTGCATCCATTGTGCAGTGTCAGTGCGTGTGATGTTTTCATCCTCCAGATTCTGTTGTGCCCCTTTGTGGTCTGCCCTCTCCTCCCCACCTCAGCTCTTGGCAGCCGTCGACTGATTTCTGTCCCAATACTTTTACTTTTCCCAGAATGTCATATAAATGGAATCACACAGTGCATAAGGTTTTCTGTTTCTTTCACTTGGTGTAATCCTGGTTTGCCCCTTTTCATTGCTCAGTGATATTCCATTTTATGCACGGGCCACAGTCGCTTTATCCATTACCCTGCTGATGGATGTTTGGGTTGCTTCTAGTTTTGTGTGTGCGTATGTATGGGGTTATTAATGAAACTTATAAACATTCATGTTCAGGTCTTTGTATGAACATACATTTTTACTTTTCTTAGGCAAATACCTACAAGTAAGGTGGGTGAATGGTTTTATAAGCATTTATTTAACTTTATAGGAAATTGTCAAGCTATGTTCCAAAGCGGCTGTACCTGACAGAGGCGTCTACAAGTCTAAAATAACTACAGCAAAGTATGTGCAGATGAAGAAACCCAGTTCTCATTCAGTGCAGATTTATTTATGTTTTATATCCAGTTTTAACAAGTTTGGTTAGCAGATGTTTTTTAGCACACATTGGATTAGAAACAGTAAATTAGAAGGCCTTAGGGATAGGTTGTTAGCAGTTGGAAGCAGCCAAAAATGATATTCACTGATGTGACTATAATTACTGATTAGGAAAAAGAAAGCAGGAACTTACAGGAGTGAAATTCTTCTCTCTGATAAGTTCTATCTGATAAGTTCCCAAGCATGTCTGCATATCAGAATCACTTGAGGGATCTTTTAAAAATTTCGGAGCCCAGGCTGTATCCCAGATGATTTACATCACAGATCTGGGGTGGAGCCCAGGCAGCAGTGTTTATTGATGCTCCTTGGGTGTGTCGCTGTGTAGACTGTGGAGACACGTTTGGGAACTGAGCTAGAGGCACAGTAAGACAGCACTGAAGGAGCCGCGGGCTCGGAGCTGGGACACCTGGGTCTGCACTCCTGGTTCTGGGCAGGTCCCTGCTTAACAGCTTACATCTGTCTCCTCTTCTCTGTAGTCAGGTTCCACGTAGGTGAACTCCTAGATGATTCTGGCAGTAAAACTAGATGGTTCTAGATACCACTGGACTGATAGTAGTCATGCTTAGGAAGGACTCTGTTTCCCAAGGAATGATTCTATTCTGAGTGGTTCATTTCAAGTTCCTCTTGAAAAGGATTTTTAGTTCAGTTCAGTTGCTCAGTTGTGTCCGACTCTTTGCGACCCCATGGACTGCAGCACACAGGGCCTCCCTGTTCATCACCAACTCCCAGAGCCTACTCAGACTCATGTCCATTGAGTTGGTGATGCCATCCAACCATCTCATCCTTTGTCATCCCCTTCTCCTCCTGCCTTCAGTCTTTCCCACCATCAGGGTCTTTTCCAGTGAGTCAGTTCTTTGCATCAGGTGACCAAAGTATTGGAGCTTCAGCTTCAGCATCAGTCCTTCTGATGAATTTTCAGGACTGATTTCCTTTATTCACAGGGTATTTTTGTTCTATATATTTAAACAGTTATGTTGCATCTGTTTTGTCTTAAATAGTGTTGCTAAAAAACAGTTCAAGCATATTGGAGAAGTTTCTTGATTATTGAGGGTGCCTTTTTTTTGATAAGCCTGATTTTATAACACTCCTGGAATGCAGTACTTCTCAAAAAAGAATTCTTTGTAGAGTAGTTGTGAAACTTACCAGCTCTTTTCAGAGCTAGTCTGAGGAGCTGAGGCATCTCAGTTATATTTTCAAAATGTTGGTCCTGGTGCCAAACGTATAGGAGTTTGGTGTCTTGGAGGCTGTTCAGAACTGAGTGGTTGCCATGCAGTCTCAGTCCCTGAATGGGCTGCTCTTGATGCCCCGTTTTCCTCCGGGTGTAGCGGTTTGGGCCTGTGTTTTAGTTTCAGCTGTACTTCACAAATGCATGCTGTACCCAGTGTTTTCCAAATGTACACTGCACACTTTCCTAGTAAGTAAAGTGTTTCATTGTCTGCCTGACTGACTAACTGAAAGTCGCTCAGTCGTGTCTGACTTTTGTGACCCCATGGTAGCCCCCATGGAATTCTCCAGGCCAGAATCCTGGAGTGGGTAGCCTTTCCTTTCTCCAGGGGAATCTCCCCCACCCAGGGATCGAACCCAGGTCTCCTGCATTACAGGTGGATTCTTTACCAGCTGAGCCACTAGAGAAGCCCAAGAATCCTGGGGTGGGCAGCCTGCCTGTCCCTTCTTCAGGGGATCTGCCCGACCCAGGAATTGAGCCGGAGCCTCCTGCATTGCAGGTGGGTTGTTTAGCAACTGAGCCATCAGGGAAGCCCCGTATCCTTGTCTAGCATTGTCTAGTTTTGGATCTCATATATTTCATTTTTTTAAATTAATTTATATTTTTATTGAAGGATAATTGCTTTACAGAATTTTGTTGTTTTCTGTGAAACCTCACCGTGAATCAGCCATATTTCAAAGAAACAGTGGGGCCTGTGAACACTGCCAGGTCTTCTGTATGTTGTCTAAATGTACTTCAGTGCCTGTTACTGATTGGATTGTGAGGGAATTTGCTACCTTTGGTCTCATTTTAAAAATTTGTTGTTGTTCCTGGTACTTGTTTATGAAATTCAGTTTTAAAAGTATTGTTCAACTACACGTTGACTTTTTTATGTGTGTTGCATTTTCTGTTTGACTCTATTCCACAGAATATTGCTGCTGCTGGCATCATAGCAGTACTTTCTGTTTTCTGTTTGCAGTTTTCATTTTTGCTTTAAACTACATATGAAAAGCGTTAATGGAAGCTGTTAAGAGTCTCTGTTGTTGGTCTCTGATTTGTAGTGCTCTGCAGTGCCAAAGTTAGCCTTGGGTCTGGTTTCTGGGTTCACATATATTCTTACTGGTGCAGTTTAGGCATGGTGCCTGGTCCACACCCCTGCAGTATTTACAGAGTGCTCTGTGAGTGTTTATGTTGGCAGCATGTTTTTTGGATACGAGGTTTATCTTAGAATATAAAACAGAATGCTTTGTCCTGAATATTGTTAACAACAACAAACCCGGAAGCAGAGCTTTCATTGCAGTTTATGAAGAATGTCCTGCTGACACAGATTATGTCCGATGTAATCGGGGTAGTTGAGTTTCCCGATGACTGCCTTTTAAGAAGAAATTTTGCAGCAAAAATTATTGGAAATTCCCACACGCTGACTTGGAGACCTTTCGGTCTGCGTTGTCCTTCGTGTCATCCCTGTTTTTTTTTTCTTTAGAAATGGGGTACTTCTCCCTCTTCAGATGGGATGGTACCTACACCACCTGTGCCCATTGAAAAGATAATTAACCATTGATTGTGCAGAATCTTGCTCCAGTATTTAGAGCTGGTCAGGAAATTCTCGGCAGTTTAGTAACGTAAGCAGTTCTGTCTCTGGCCGCACTGAAGGGTGAGCGGTGATGCTGCTTAGTCAGCATTCTCCCCAGCTAAAAATGACACGTTTGCTTGCCGGTCGGCTAGCCTCTGCGTCGCTTTCTTCGCGCCACACAGTACATCGTCTTTAGAAGGGCAACATGTAACTAAAAAGGATCTTTCTTTTCTTTTTAAATCTAAGCAGTCTTCAGGGTTCTGGTTGTACCATTCATGCTCCTACATAAATGTCGAAGCCTGAAGATGTTCTTGTATATAAGACAGTATGCTGCGGAGACCATGAAACCATCTCGAGGAGCTGTTAGTTTTGAGAATACTCAGTTGTTTGGAGGAGAAGTACTGATGTTTTACAACTAAAAAGTTCAGTTTTCTAGCTCTTAGAATTGTCATCAGAGGTTCAGCAGGTAGCAGCTATTATTATACATGTAATATTTAAAATGAGCACTTTCTGGTTTCAGTACGGCAAGACACTCATTCAGAACTTTTACATAGAGTATCGATCCTTGTTGTTCGGTCGCTCAGGCGTGTCCGACTCTTTGCAACTCCATGGACTGCAGCACGCCAGGCCTCCCTGTCCATCACCAACTCCCAGAGCTTGCTCAAACCCATGTCCATTGAGTCGGTGATGCCATCCAACCATCTCATTGTCTGGCGTCCCCTTCTCCTCCTGCCCTCAATCTTTCCCAGCTCTTTCCAATGAGTCAGCTCTTTGCATCAGGTGGCCAAAGTATTAAAGTTTCAGCTTCAACGTCAGTCCTTCCAATGAATATTCAGGACTGATTTCCTTTAGGATGGACTGGTTGGATCTCCTTGCAGTCCAAGGGACTCTCAAGAGTCTTCTCCAACACCACAGTTCAAAAGCATCAATTCTTCGGTGCTCAGCCTTCTTTATGGTCCAACTCTCACATCCATACATGACTATTGGAAAAACCATAGCTTTGGCTAAATGGAACTTTGTTGGCAGAGTAATGTCTCTGTTTTTTAATATGCTGTCTAGGTTGGTCGTAGCTTTTCTTCGAAGGAGTAAGCGTCTTTTAATTTTATGGCTGCAGTCACCATCTGCAGTGATTTTGAAGCCCCCCAAAATAAAATCGGTCACTGTTTCCACTATTTCCCCATCTATTTGCCATGAAGTGATGGGACCAGATGCCATGATCGTCGTTTTTTGAATGTTGAATTTTAAGCCAGCTTTTTCAGTCTCCTTTTTCAGCTTCATCAAAAGCCTCTTTAGTTCCTCTTTGCTTTCTGTCATGAGGGTGGTGTCATTTGCGTTTCTGATCCTTAGTTACTAGGTTAAATATTTTTCTAAGAGGATGTTGTTGTTGTTGCTTAGTCGCTAAGTCACGTCCAACTCCTTTGTGACCCCATGGACTGTAATCTGCCAGGCTCCTCTGTCCATGGCATTTCCCAGGCAAGAATACTGGAGTGGGTTGTCATTCCCTTTTCCAGGGGATCTTACCAATCCAGGGATCAAATCCAGGTTGCCTGCATTGGAAGGTGTGTTCTTTACCACTGGGCTGCCAGGGAAGCCCAAGAGGGTATTAGAAATACATTTTTTTAAAAAACTTTCTGGTTAAGTAGTGTTTTCTACAGGGGGTGTGTTGTTTAAAAAGCCTAGTAGGTTTTCTTACATAGGGTAGGTTTCCTTAAAGTATAGTAGGCTGCTTGGTTGAAATTTCCAGAGTTCTTAAACCACATCTTCTATTTGACAGTCTGGGTTACATCATTGTCTATCAGGCTAGGGTAGTTTTGCCCAAGCCAAGTGATATTTGTATGGTGTTGGCTGATGGGAACTTAACCGGTCACAGTTACTCATCTAAAAGTAGCGTCTGTTTTTTGTCACATCAAATTTTGACCTTTATACTTTGCCTCACTCACTTTCTTCACTTTTCTAATTTCCTAGGTATTGGTTTTTCAAGCTCGTGTGTACTTTCTGACTTTTTCTCTCAAACCTTTGTACCTTGCCATTCATTATCCTCACCCTCTAGAGATTCTAAGGGATCTCTCTTGGTCTTCCTTGATGGAGCTGCTGCTGCTGCTGCCACTAAGTCGCTTCAGTCGTGTCCGACTCTGTGCGACCCCATAGACGGAAGCCCACCAGGCTCCGCTGTCCCTGGGATTCTCCAGGCAGGAACACTGGAGTGGGCTGCCATTTCCTTCTCCAAAGCGTGAAAGTGAAAAGTGAAAGTGAAGGCGCTCAGTCGTGTCCGACTATTCGCCACCCCACGGACTGCAGCCCACCAGGCTCCTCTGTCCATGGGATTGTCCAGGCAGGAGTACTGGAGTGGGGTGCCACTGCCTTCTCCACCTTGATGCGGCAGGATTGACTTAATGAGGGAGCAAACTTGTGATGACTGCACTGCTGAGAGAAGCCTGCACTCACTCTTCTTGGCTGTGACTTTGTGCATTGTCAGCTTGCTTAGCTGTGTGCAAGGGGCTAATAAGATGACGTCCAGCTTCTCGTCTCTTTGTCAGTTATCCTCCTGTTCGGAATGGGTGGGGTGTGAAATAATGGATTTTAGAGAGTTTATAAGGTACCAGATGGGGTGTGGTGAGGTGACTGGTGGAAATGCATGGGCTGTCTCGGACTGCCAGGTACGGAAGCCACCTGGAGCAGCGTGTCACTTAGTGTGGACTGATGGCGTGGGTGTCACCACCTGGGCACCCCTCCTCGGGCGGGGTGTCTGGTCTCCATCTCCTCCACAGCCCTGATTATTTAAGGCTCACTGAGCCCTCCTCTCCTTCTCTTTCAGAGTGACTTCTTGCCTGTAGCTGCCTGTCAGGTTAGGTATATTGGAGGCCTTGCATCTGTCTTCTTGTGCTCTTTCTGGACTGCAAAGTTAGTGAGAAAGGAAGGATTAATTTGTCATTCGGCTCAGAGTAAACATTTGTTTGTTCAGCATACTATCTGATGAGGCTTCGAATGGTTTTCTAAAGTTTATTAGATGAGAAGTCGTTAGGCTTTTTGCATACCTATCAAAGCAGGTGGTAGTCACAGAAGGATTTGTGAGAATTACTTAATATAATAGCTTTTTTCAATAAATGTTTAATCTTAAAATCACATTATTTTTTGACATTATTAGTTGATATCAATTTAATTAGTGATCTGAGACTTTAAAACTTCTATCTACTTCTGATTGAAGATCAAGAAGAAATAAAGTTTATCAGAAGTGACATTGTCAGTTTCCTTTTGTATTCTATTTTTCAAAATTTGATTTAATTATGAGTTTCTAGGAAGCTGGTCATTGTTTATGATACTTTTTGTTGCTGAGACTTCAAATTATGTAATATGATCATTGTAATGAATAATATTAATATTTATTGTGAATTGTTCTGCCGTTTACTAAACTGTTCCAAAGTTCAGTGTCTTAGGTGTTGCAGAATAAAATGGCTGTCAAATCTATGGTATATTTTATGATTAAATAGTCAAATACGATCTGATTTTTATATATGTTTAATATTAAAAATGGCCTGATTTATTGGATTTAGGATTAACTTTTAAACTACAAAATGATTTTCTTTAAACAGTTGGAGATATGGAAGAAGGAACATTGATAAAGTTTGTGGGAACCTTCCCTTAAGACTCCACCACACCTTGAAAAACTTTTTTAGGTCTAAGTTGGATTCTTTGGAGAAATTGATCAACTTTTATCTTTTACTGTATGCTCCTTAAACACAGTTGAGAAGTTAAAGTTAACTTTCATGTCAGAAGTATTTTGTGGGTTCTTGAGAAATTGTGCATGATTATTTTTATTTGCTTCATTTGGGATCCATATTTAATTTGCTGAATAATCACATCAAGGAATAAACTTTGTGTGGTTAAATGGAGCGCTGCATTTAGAGAAGTATCGTTGCTTTCTCTTTGCTTCTCCATGAGATGATGTTAACCTGCCTTAGAGTTCTTGAAGGCAAAGAAGGTAGTAGTCATTTCATACCTGCTGTGGAACGTTTAACAGACATGCACAAAACTCTGCCAGTTGTACACTGGCTGTTTTTCAGGCCCATGTGATTTCAAGCTCCCCGAGCCTTCTAAAACGATCTGGCTTGGCCCGAGGTTCTGTGCATTATACCCTTCTAATCTGAGTCTGTCTGCTTTCAGGAGTCTGCAGACGGGTGCCTAAAATGGAAGTCGATGTTAATGGCGAGTCCAGAAGTGCCCTGACCACCCTGCCCCTGCCCGTCGCCGAGGCCAGCTCCCCGGGCAAGGCAGAGGCAGAGAAGCCCCGCTGCTCCAGCACACCGTGCTCACCCATGCGCCGGACTGTGTCGGGCTACCAGATCCTCCACATGGACTCGAACTATTTGGTCGGCTTCACGACTGGTGAGGAGCTCCTGAAGTTAGCCCAGAAGTGTGCAGGAGCTGAGGAGAGCAAGGGAGAAGCCATGCCTTCCCTGCGCTCCAAACAGCTGGACGTGGGACTTGCTCGTTCCTCCCGTTTGTACAAAACCAGAAGTAGGTACTACCAGCCCTACGAGATTCCAGCTGTCAACGGCAGGAGGCGAAGGCGGATGCCCAGCTCAGGAGACAAGTGCACTAAATCGTTACCGTACGAACCTTATAAAGCCCTCCATGGGCCTCTGCCTCTTTGTCTTCTTAAAGGTAAGAGGGCTCACTCCAAATCTCTGGACTACCTCAATCTAGATAAAATGAACATCAAGGAGCCAGCTGACACAGAAGTGCTACAGTACCAGCTTCAGCACCTCACCCTCAGAGGGGACCGTGTGTTTGCTCGGAATAATACATGAGGGACTTGTAAGAGAGTGTAAACCAGTTTAGGTCAGCCTATAGTTGGCTAGAGAATTCCACTGTTGTACTCTGTACAGGACTCTTTACATTATAGATGGTTAAATCAGATAAGTGTTCCTGGAACATGTAAATTGTCTGGATCAAAATTTGAATACAGGAATGGAATCACAGGTACTTGAGGGGAGATCATTCTAGAGCACGCAACTGCAAGGAAAAGAGAAGGGTGACCATTAGTTTGTATAGCTTTTTAGCTAGGGGTAAAAAAAAGGCTTTGGTACAGTAATATCATCTTTACAATTCTGATACTCAAATTGGAAATGTTATCTGCTTGGTTGTTGCTGACTTGGTATGGTTCATTAGAAATTTATATCTTAAGTAATCAAGTACTTCTTTAATCTCTGTATTTTACTATAAAATAAATGTAATGATTTGTTTTATGAAATTTAGAACTTGAACATTGCTAAATTGGACCACTTTTTATTTTTAAATATTGAGTTTAAATATTTTGTAACTGGTTTTGCACTGAAAAAATTAACATTTCAGACTGACAAGAGAATAATCTTTCTTCACTTGCCTCAGTAATATTATTGAGCAATGAATTTTTTATTTCCGCATGGAAAGTTATTGATCTCTATGGCTGTAAAATATTTCTTTATAGCGTTATTAAAGTGTGTCTTAATGAAATTAAATTTGGGATACAAAGTATTTATTTTACAACGGGTGGGGGGAAGCTTTACGGGAAAGTTTCCAATATGAAGTTTTCATAAGTTGAAAAAGTTTCCTTAGTGCTTATTTTCTAATTTAAAATTCATCTGGAACTTTAAAATGGAAAGGATTCTTTAAATTGTGGATTATAGGCAAATACCGTTTGCATCTGAATGTTCTGTAAGTGAATGGAACTCTAACAGAGAAACACATGATCTCTACTATCGAATGCTTAAACTAAGTATGAAGTGATACCATTCAGCATGGCATCGGATCATTCCAGTTTTAGTTCTGTGCAGCACAGGCACTCGTTGAAATTCTAGTTTCTAGGATTAGTGCAGGAGCCTAAAGTGCTTCTACAGTTTTAATGGGTTAATCCTGGATTACTTAACAATTTATGTCAATTGCACTGGTTTAATTTGTTGCTAAAGAAATAATGCCCTGGCTTTAGTAACAAATACAGCTCAACTATTCTTGAATATATTTTGAAAAAAACATGTATGTAACTTACCTTTTGTAAAAGTTTCTATTGGTATTTCTTTTTTTCTTTTTTGACTCTTGAAGGTGCAATTTATTACTGAATTGGCATTTCTGGCAGCATAGACCTGCTTATTTTAAATTTTATTTTGGGGGCTGTCAGTTTCTAAGGTGTTAGCAATCTTGCTTATAAAATAAGAATGCCTTTTAATTAAATGAGTGGGTCATTCCTGGTGCAGTTGTGACTTTTCTTTAACTAGAATGAATGACAAGACTCTATATAGGGCAGAATAAGTATTAGAAAACCCTAGGAACTCTAAATCAACATTTATTAAACTTCCACTAAGGCAGATCATGTGAACGAACCTTGGGGAAGTTGGCCCATATCTTACAGAGTTGTTCAGATTTCTTGGTGGGCTGCAAATTTTCAGCTGTTGTACATTTTAAAGTAAATTGCACCTTTGTAACATATTGTATTGACGGATGATCACTAAGATTAACTATATCTATATAGTCATTAGTTTGACAAGAAATAGAATCCTGTCAGATGCCAAAGAGTTGGGATTTTTACGTTTAATGATTAAACACCGTTATTTATTGATGATTTACCCTGTGGAACTGTATTATTTCTAACTATGAAATAAAAGGGTGATGTAAACACACATTGTGGTGGTGTGCTTTGATGAGGTCCACTTTGATCAGCAAGCCAGTTTACTTTTCAAGGATTCGCTGAAGCACTTATTTTTAGATCCCATCTTTGTTAGAGAAAACGTAATAATTTTGCTTTTGGTGCTCACTCACATCTCAAGGTGAAGGATGCATTCATGGCAATGGTGTGTGTTCGGTCACTCAGCTGTGTGACTGAGGTCTGTCTTCATGCACCTACATAATTTCTTAAGCGAAATAAAAATGTACAGCAGTTTGTTTCGTTTTGTTTCTACTTAAAAACAGGTGTGAAGCTCTGCGACAAAAATGAAAGGGGTTAAAGTTTGAGGTGTGATATATTTACTATTATCTGATTAGTACATATATATAATTTAAAGTTTGGTGTCCTGGAAAGTTTCAAAACTTACTGGATTTCAAACTGTGTTTGCAGAGTGCCCTCACTGGCTCAGACTTGCTTTCCCTGTATGAGGTAATTCTGTCCTATCAAGAAAAAAGGTTTGGCTAGATCTTTTTGTTGTTGCTAAGTTGCTTCAGTCGTGTCCAACTCTGTACGACCCCACAGACCGCAGCCCGCCAAGCTCCTCCGTCCCTGGGATCTTTTTAAGCTGGGGGGAAAAAAAAAAGCCCATTTTCCTTTAGCCTTTTAACGTGATTTCTGTTTTTAAATTGTTCTTTCCCTCCTTTTTCGCTGTTCTGTACTAAACAGAGCATACTTTTGGCCATCATTCATCTGCTGACGTGATCTTGAAATACACTGCAGTGTCACATAGCTTTGTTTTTTTCTAATAATTTTTTTTTTAGCAAAAATATCATTCTTAGAGGCTCAGCTGATGCACTGAAGCAGTAATAAGTTTCAGCCTTGCCTCAGTCCCAGGTGAGCCCCTTTTGCTCCTTGACTTCCATCTGGCTGTCTTTGTACCTCTGGTTCCAGGGCTTCCAGAGTCAGCAGTCGAGGAAGAGAAGACCATGGGGATGGATTGAAATATAAGCCCATTCAGAGCCCCACATCTTCGCGACTCGGGCTCAGCCAGACTCCGGCTGAGACCCACCGAGTCCTGTCCGTTGCCCCTTATGCCCTTCGGTGCCCACACGTGGCTCACTGTGTCTTTTCCCTCCCTGAGATGTCTATTTAAATGATTTCAGTATTGGGGGTGTTGGGAACTTTTGGAAGATTCTAAGTTAACTTTAAAAGGCAAGTCAACCTTTCACTAAAGAAAGAATATTACTTGAGATCTTGAGAAAAACAACCTATTTTTACTTATTTTCTCATTCTAACAGAATTCTGTCTTGAGAAGGCTTTTATTCCATTATAAGCATTAAGTTTTTTTAAGGGAACTTTGAAATGACTCTGGCCTAAGTGGTTTGTTCTCAGTTACAGAAAGGAGGAGGTGAGACCTTCAGGCATAAATGCTCCAGAAGAGATGGGGCGGAGAGACAGCAAAACGTGTGCTACCGTAGTGGAGGGAGGCCAGCAAGTGTTAAGTGAATTTGCCTTTTTGAACAATGTGATTTGATTAGGGGAGGGGACCCTGATGAGGAAGATTGCCTTGGAAATATAATAAGTATGATTATAAAGCTACAAGTGAAGGTTGTCAGCCGTTAAGGAGGCACCTTCTGTTTTGTAGTGTGCTTTTAGAATTATAAAAATGGATCTTCTGATACTTTAGAAAAACATTCAGGAATTTTCTAGCTGAGAAAGAACACTCCTAGAAACAAACCAGAAGAAGAGGGGTTTGGTTTCTTATTTTGAGTTTGCTGGACCCCCTCAGTCGCCGCTTTACTCTAGTCGAGGAGTGGGGCTGGATGTTGAATTTGTGTTCTCGCCATCGAAAAAGGACTTTGTGCCAGGTTTTGTTAAATGGTTTCAGAGGAAGAGTCTGAAACCAAGCCTGCCAAATGTCACGCTGATTTGGGGTTGTCTGGGATGTTACAGATTTATGGGAGAGCACAGGATGAGAAAAGGGGACTCTTTAAACAGAAGACCGCAGCATCTACTGGGAGACAAGAGCTGCTGCCCAGACAGTGGCATCTTTAAGTGGCTGGGTCACTTCTGGAACAAAGCGCTTTGATGCTTTTCTTTTTTGGAAAAATTTAAAAGTTGCTACAAATACTCTTGCGAAGGGTTCTTACTGTGTGCTAGTTCAAAGAGGAGGAGAACACTGGGTCTGTGATTGACCTTAAGTCTAATTCACTCGGAAGAATATCCTTCACCAAACTTTTCCATAAAAGGATTATGCATGGAAATGTATATTTAGAAGAACCTCAAATTATCTGTCCGTGGTCTGATGCTTCAGTTAGGGAAAGGAACTCAGGCAGTAAGAAATACTCGAACTTCGTGGAATTCAGACCTCGGCTCAGGATTGAGTTGAGATGGCAGATACTGAGCACGCATACCACCATGCTTCTCATCTGTGCCCGCTGTAGACGTCACTTACCCTTGAGTTTCAGTACACATTCTCTGAGTCCAGATGTGGCCTCCATATTTTTCTTAGCACTTCAGGCAGCTGCTAGTGAATTTCGACATTATTGTGGAGATAAAACCTGTTTGCACACCACACCCTCTGCAATGGGTTATAGTGTGAAATTAAAAAGAATCTGAATGTTTCTGAGGAGACCATTTGGAACCCAGTCTTCTAACAAGAGCAGAATTCACCCACAAGGTCCCTATTGAGAACATGCAGGCTTTCTGGGGACAAAAGGGATTCAAGTGGATTTTTCCGTCCAAGGACATGCCTGTTACTGGGAGAGGAAGAGCAAGGTAGCATAAGATGCAGCCAAGTGCGTGTTTTGTAGAATATTACTGTAAGAGAAGAGCCTCAATCCTGCAAGACTGAAATCCGAGAACTGGCAGGTTCATTTTTCTGTTAGTAACGTGGCCTATATACCGAATGTGCTTATTTAACATTGCTCATCTGTGTAGAAAGTGGGGAAAAAAGTGCCTTTATGGGGAAGTGTGGGGAGATGAAAACTAAGGGGAAGAAGGCACAGTCTTAGAGTGTTGGCATCTGAGAACGATCAGGGCATGCCAATAATGTTCAGTTGTTACCGCCACCTTTCTTGTTGGTGGCCTGCTCAGATGGGCTGGTCCACTTTCCGGAAGAAAGGGTTAACGTGGAGGGGCAGTGAAACAGCTGAGATACTGGAGTTGGGGGCAGGGAGGTGAGACCTGTGAGGAAATAAGTAAATGGACATTTTAGTGATTGGCTTTCCCTTGCATTGCCCTTTATTCTGGTGTGGGGTGGAATGGGGCTGACTGAAATGTTTACTTTATTTTGGGTCTGAAGTATATTTTTAAATGTGTCTTCTTGACATAGTTTAAGAAATGAAACTAGTATATGGTGTTCCGCTCAAGTTTCCTATCACAGATTGTCTTTGGAAATGACCACCAACAACCCTGGTTTGTTGGTAGATATCTGTGTTTTATTCTAGCATTTATAAAGTTTGAGTTTTGTTATTACGTATCACATATTTTTAGTGACACGCTCATCTAATGAGAAACTAATGCAGCTGTAGGAGAAAATGTTTAAGGGATTGGGTATTTATAGGAATGAATACTGTTTTCTGGTAGACCACGTAATGTAATCTTGCTAAATGTGACAGATTAACTTTTTTTTTTTTTTTAAGGGAAAAAGGGCACATTATGTTTGGTGTAACATTGCCTAACTACTTTTTTTTCCCCCACCAGAAATTCATTTCTTAAAATGCTTGCTGGATCAAGCCCTCAAAGTAAATAGGTGGAGATTGCGTTTTTGTCTTTCAGATTTTCTTCAAACTTTTCTTTTTTCTTTTCTCAGGAACCTTTTGACTAGAATAGACATACCAGAAAACAGGCAATTGAAGACATGACTTTCCCCACTGGCTCCCAGGTTACTCTGTTTAGAAATTATAGAAAATGCTGCAAGTGATAATAATTCCTAATTTGTGAATAGAAAAATTGTAAGAGCAATCTCATTTGTGTTAGGCTACACCTATAACCAGGAGCTGACTGTGGCTCAGATCATGAACTCCTTATTGCGAAGTTCAGACTTAAATTGAAGAAAGTAGGGAAAACCACTAGACCATTCAGATATGACCTCAATCAAATCCCTTATGATTATACAGTGGAAGTGAGAAATAGATTTAAGGGACTAGATCTGATTGATAGAGTGCCTGATGAACTCTGGACGGAGGTTCATGACATTGTACAGGAGACAGGGACCAAGACCATCCCCATGGAAAAGAAATGCAAAAGAGCGAAATGGCTGTCTGAGAAGGCCTTACAAATAGCTGTGAAAAGAAGAGAGGCGAAAAGCAAAGGAGAAAAGGAAAGATATAAGCATCTGAATGCAGAGTTCCAAAGAATAGCAAGGAGAGATAAGAAAGCCTTCCTCAGTGATCAATGCAAAGAAATAGAGGAAAACAACAGAATAGGAAAAACAAGAGAGCTCTTCAAGAAAATTAGAGATTCCAAGGGAACATTTCATGCAAAGATGGGCTCGATAAAGGACAGAAATGGTATGGACCTAACAGAAGCAGAAGATATTAAGAAGAGGTGGCAGGAATACACAGAAGAACTGTACAAAAAAGATCTTCAGGACCAAGATAGTCACGATAACGTGATCACTGACCTAGAGCCAGACATCTTGGAATGTGAAGTCAAGTGGGCCTTAGAAAGCATCACTACGAACAAAGCTAGTGGAGGTGATGGAATTCCAGTTGAGCTATCTCAAGTCTTGAAAGATGATGCTGTGAAAGTGCTGCACTCAATATGCCAGCAGATTTGGAAAACTCAGCAGTGGCCACAGGACTGGAAGAGGTCAGTCTTCATTCCAATCCCAAAGAAAGGCAATGCCAAAGAATGCTCAAACTACCGCACAATTGCACTCATCTCACACGCTAGTAAAGTCATGCTCAAAATTCTCCAAGCCAGGCTTCAGCAGTATGTAAACCGTGAACTCCCAGATGTTCAAGCAGGTTTTAGAAAAGGCAGAGGCACCAGAGATCAAATTGCCAACATCCGCTGGATCATGGAGAAAGCAAGAGAGTTTCAGAAAAACATCTATTTCTGCTTTATTGACTATGCCAAAGCCTTTGACTGTGTCGATCACAATAAACTGTGGAACATTCTGAAAGAGATGGGAATCCCAGACCACCTGACCTGCCTCTTGAGAAACCTGTATGCAGTTCAGGAAGCAACAGTTAGAACAGGACATGGAACAACAGACTGGTTCCAAATAGGAAAAGGTGTACGTCAAGGTTGTATATTGTCACCTTGCTTATTTAACTTATATGCAGAGTACATCATGAGGAACGCTGGGCTGGAAGAAGTACAAGCTGGAATCAAGATTGCCGGGAGAAATATCAATAACCTCAGATATGTAGATGACACTACCCTTATGGCAGAAAGTGAAGAGGGACTCAAAAGCCTCTTGATGAAAGTGAAAGAGGAGAGTGAAAAGGTTGGCTTGAAGCTCAACATTCAGAAAACAAAGATCATGGCATCTGGTCCCATCACTTCATGGGAAATAGATGGAAAAACTGGAAACAGTGTCAGACTTCGTTTTTTTGGGCTCCAAAATCACTGCAGATGCTGATTGCAGCCATGAAATTAAAAGACGCTTGCTCCTTGGAAGGAAAGTTATGACCAACCTTGATAGTATATTAAAAAGCAGAGACATTACTTTGCCAACCAAGGTCCGTCTAGTCAAGGCAATGGTTTTTCCCGTGGTCATGTATGGATGTGAGAAGTCATGTTGGACTGTGAAGAAGGCTGACCGCCGAAGAATCGATGCTTTTGAACTGTGGTGTTGGAGAAGACTCTTGAGAGTCCCTTATACTGCAAGGAGATCCAACCAGTCCATTCTAGAGGAGATCAATCCTGGATGTTCATTGGAGGGACTGATGCTGAAGCTGAAACTGCAATACTTTGGCCACCTCATGCGATGAGTTGACTCACTGGAAAAGACTCTGATGCTGGGAAAGGTTAGGGGCGGGAGGAGAAGGGGACGACGGAGAATGAGATGGCTGGATGGCATCACCGACTCTGTGGACATGAGTTTGAGTGAACTCCGGGAGTTGGTGATGGACAGGGAGGCCTGGCGTGCTGTGATTCATGGGGTCGCGGAGAGTCGGACACGACTGAGCGACTGAACTGAACTGAACAGCTATAATGTTGCTTCCTGACCTGCATACAGGTTTCTCAAGAGGCTGGTCAGGTGGTCTGGTATTCCCATCTCTTTCAGAATGTTCCACAGTTTATTGTGATCCACACAGTCAAAGGCTTTGGCATAGTCAATGAAGCAGAAACCTGTAATGTAATGAGAGAAGCTTCCTTTGTATACTGACAGTCAGATATAATCATAAAGCTACAGCCTGACTGTTTAAAGAACTATGATGGATTTTATATCAGGTGTATAAAGGCAACCAAGTTGAGAACCATTGAGACCAATCTATTATATCTGTAGAAATTAATGCTCCTTCAGATTCATGATTCAACTTTCATTTCTTGATCTACCAAATATTATTGTGATGTGTTAATGTGCCTAGCACAGCACAGGAACAAGTCGTGGGAATACAAGGCAAGTAAATACAGAAGCCATAGTCAAAAACAAATAGTTGCAGTTGAAACTAAATGTTTCTAATTACATACAGATTTAAGATTTTTTTTTTTTTTTTTTTGAGCACACAGATAAGAAGGGTCCTAATTCCACCTTATGTATGGGGAAAGCTTCACCAGGGAAGTCGTGCTTGGGTGTGGAGAGTGGAAAGGAGTTTGGCAGACGAGAATGCCTGTATGGACAAAAGTCATAGATCTTTTAAAAAATCTCAAGCGAAGGAAATGTGGTAGTAATGACTACTGTAAGTTTAACCCATGTTTTCTGGTGAAGAATTTAGCAGTGGCATTTCAAATCACGGTATTTCAACTGGCAAACAAAATTTTACAGTTAGCACTTCTCCTAATTTGACACACTTTTTATTGTAAAGTAGCTTCCCCAGCGGAGAAGGCAATGGCAACCCACTCCAGTACTCTTGCCTGAAAAATCCCATGGACGGAGGAGCCTGGTGGGCTGCAGTCCATGGGGTCGAGAGTGAGCGACTTCACTTTCACTTTTCACTTTCATGCATTGGAGAAGGAAATGGCAACCCACTCCAGTGTTCTTGCCTGGAGAATCCGAGGGATGGGGGAGCCTGATGGGCTGCCGTCTATGGGGTTGCAGAGTCGGACACGACTGAAGCGACTTAGCAGCAGCAGCAGCAGCTTCCCCAGGCTGGTGGACCCTCTCATCTTTTGTGAGACTCTGTTGGTCCAGAGGCTTCATAGATAGCTACATATGGGTCTGGACAAGGGATAAGCATTTTGGCACCACGTGGCTGGTTTCAGTGGAGAAGGAAATGGCAACCCACTCCAGTGTTCTTGCCTGGAGAATCCTAGGGATGGGGGAGCCTGGTGGGCTGCCGTGTATGGGGTCGCACAGAGTCGGACACGACTGAAGCGACTTAGCAGCAGCAGCTGTTTTCAGGCCCTGTTTGGGAACACAGCTGGAAACTGAGTGGAAGTCTAAGACTGACCTTCTGCACAGTCAGCCTGCTGAGAAGAGCAGGAGGGGATCCAGCTTGCTTTCTCTGTCCTGCTGAGGACAGAATGAATGCCCTGCTCTGCAAGCTCCAAAACTTACCCTTAATAAATTCTCTTTTAAGGGAATTTCTGTAGTCCAGTGGTTAGGACTTCATGCAGGGTTCAACCCCTGGTTGGGGAGCTAAGTTCTCACAAGTGCTGTGGCCATAAATTAAAAAAAAAAAAAATTACTAAGTTCTCTTTTTGGATTAAAGGATATTGTTTTGGGAAGCGGTATCTGCAGCTCTGAGGTTTCGGGCAACTCCATCAGTGGAAACTTACCACTCCCGGAATTCTCTTCTGCAGGCCTCTTCCTAGGACTTGAAAGTGCTGTGTGCTGGACGAGAAGCAGGTGGAAATGTCTTGGAGCTGTTGTTATTTTTTTACTTTAAAGAATTTTGAATAGTTGACATTTTATTTCTCAGCTCACTTCTCTTTGCTCTAAGGAGTCTGCTGCAAACAAGACACTGGAGCAGGTAAAATTCTTGGCCCTTCACATCAGGTCCCTAATTGGGATCGTCTTGATTTCATGGTTTTAAAGATCCTGCCCTGCTTCTCGGAGAAGGCAATGGCAAGCCACTCCAGTACTCTTGCCTAGAAAATCCCATGGATGGAGGAGCCTGGTAGGCTTCAGTCCGTGGGGTCGCTAAGGGTCGGACACGACCGAGCGACTTCACTTTCCCTTTTCACTTTCACACATTGGAGAAGGAAATGGCAACCCACTCCAGTGTTCTTGCCTGGAGAATCCCAGGGACGGGGGAGCCTGGTGGGCTTCCGTCTATGGGGTCACACAGAGTCGGACACGACTGGAGTGACTTAGCAGCAGCAGCAGCAGCAGCAGCAGCCCTGCTTCTACCACTTATTTGGATTTGATCATGAACTGTAATTTCATTTTTTTAGATAACATGGGAAAAATAATTTTACTTTATAGTTCTTGTAAGGATTAAATATATGTAATGTAAAGTGCATGTCACATAATAGTTGTTGAATAAAGTGCAGCCAATGGCAGGAATAAAAGTCTTTGAAACCCTGATTTGCTTCATTTCTATTCACCTCACAACTGCTTTAGAAAGCAGTATGTTATACTAATATTAAAGCACTACCGTTAAAATTTAGGTATTTTGGATAAACTACTACAAAGTCTCCAATGTGATGTGCGTATAAGTTATGAACATATGTTGCCCCTCACATCCAGTTAGTTAAGTGGTGTCTTCTGAACTTTTAACATCCCAAGTGGCGCAAACGTGGTCCAAAAGGGAAGAAAATATCGGACTGGACCTGCCTTTAAAATATTGTAAAGTTTTGTCCCCCAAACCTCTTTATTTGTTGTATTCATCATGTATATAGTTTGGCAATATAATAGTAAATGCATAAAATATGAATAAGCATACATTATGCTGGAGATAACAATTCAGTTTTTTTAAAACTTGTTTTTTAAACTCATGACCATGAGTTTGAAAAGCACTGAACTAAACAGCCACATCCCATTATATCCTGAAAATTATTGTTGAGGCCAAAACATTTTCTTAGAATTTTATCTATAATGCTTGAACACAGGCTTGAGATTTAGCAAAGTTGAAAAGTAAGGATCATTTAGAAATAACTGTGGACAGTGTTATTTTGATTCTTATTCTACCTTTTTTTTTTTGCTAGTAATTTTCTCTCCAGTGCAGTGAGTTCCTCAATTTCTTCGATTTGCTTTCTACTTTCTAATTTGAGGTCTTGATACAATTTGGGGAAGAAAAGATGGTAGAAGAGAACCCAGCTGCCTAGATAGGTTTCTGAACTTTTTATCTGTGAACCTTTCCTTTTGCACACAAGATGTTTTTGGTTAGGGACTTCTGAACCATGCAGTGAACTATTTGTTGAGTATCCCATTTGCAGAATCCATTATTTGTGCCTCGAATGAGGTTGTGTTCTTGGTAATGCTTGTTAGTCGTGTCTTTTAAGAACATGATACTGCTCTCTAACTCTGCAGAGCTTTCTCCTTTGCATCCTCCAGTTCTTTCAGGCAGCCGTCTGATAATTTGAAGATCTTTTTTCTTTTACAAAAGACTGGCAGAATTCCTAATCTCATTGGTGTGTGACACCCGTACAGAATATGTCTCCCCAGCGGTCATCTCTCTGGCAGTGAGAGCTAAATTATTCATTTGATTACGGTCCTATCCTGAAATAAAAAGAAGAGAGTAAAACCGAAGTCTGTTCTGATACACTTCGTTTTTCAGGAATTTCGGCAACGAAAGGGCTAGATAACAGTGACAGCAGTATCTAGAAGGTTCCTCCCATCCTTCCCGCTCTCCAGCTCCTTGTCCTCTCCTCCCGACGCTGCTCCAACTTCCCAGAGCCGGAGTTGGCCTGCACCCGCGCTAGGCGCAGCTGCCGCAGCTCAGGGCACAGTTAGGTGTGGTCCCGGATGGTCTCTCTAGGTCATCCACACCGTCCTGTCCATCTTTCCTCCCACACAATACACCAATAACTGCAGCCGTTCCTCCCTCATCAGCGGTTTCGCTTTCCGCACCTTCCCCCAGAGGCCACCGGTACGAAACTATTACGCGGACAACCCCGGAAGTAGTTCCTGCGTTTAACGTGGCACAGCCGTCCTGCGCGGCGTGACGAACTCTCGCGTGGTCTTGCCAGCGCGCCGCGGGTTAGCCACGCAGCCGCCATGTTGGCTAGCCGCGCGAAAGGGCGGGAGGCGTTGCTGTCCTTAGGTTCACGTAATTTGTTGTACTTCGTAATGGCCCCAACATGCAAGAGTAGTGATGCTGGCGATACAGTCATGCCAGAGAGAAGCTGTAAAGTGGTGCCTTCAAGTGAAATGGTTAAAAGTTCTTGACTTTAAAAAAAAGATCCCGCACTGAGGTGACTTGAGATTTACAGATCTACGGGAAGAACAAATAGTCTACCGGTGAAATTATAAGGAAAAAGAAACTTGCTGGCTTTGCTGTCACACTGCAAACTGCAAAAGTTGTGGTCGTGATTGCGTGATTAAGTGCTTAATTAAAATGGAAAGGCGATTGCACAGTAAGCTATTTTGAGAAAGACTTCATTCACACAGCTTTTGTTAGGGTATATTGTTATAATTGTTCTTTTTTAGTAGTGTAGTAATTATTGTTCATCTCTTTCTGTGTCTAGTCTGTAAATTAGACTCTCGTAGGCAATCATGTATAGGAAAAAACAATACGTATAGGGTCTGCTACTGTCCAAGGTTTCAGGCATTCACGGGGGTCTTGAAATAATTCTTGGATAAGTGGGATTACTGTAAGTGCTGCAGTTAACTTTGCGGCAGTTAGCTACAGACAGCCCAATTAACCTCCTGTAAGGCATACATGTTACTTTTACTTAATAAGAAAGGAGATACATTTTCATTGTTTCTTTACTCTCCTTACGAGGAAGAAAATATTTGCGTGTGCCATACCTGCATGTTTATATCTCTCCATTAGACTTGTTTGGCTGTCATTAAACAACACCCCTTTCTGTTTCTAGTGTGTATTTCTGTTCTTTAGGGTTGTTTTTGCTTTGCCTATGACACGCTGAGAACCCAGAGAGGAAATTTTCAATGATTTCTGCTGGAGTTTTCCTGAGTTGCAAACAACACCCTTATTTGTCATCTAGCCCCTGTGCAAACTGACAAGGACTGTTGAGATTTCAGCTTATCTTCATTTTTCCTATAGACACATGTTAGCCATCTTTTGGTATTTTGTCCAAAAATCTATTATGACTAGTGCAGCTTACTTTTTCATACTTTGTGAAGTAAAAGCAGATTTGTCTTTTTTTATGCACAGCTGTAGACTTCTTCATTCTGTGACAAAGCTTCAGAATGATATTGTTGTGCTCAGTCATGTCTGCCTCTTTGCTGCCCCATGGACTGTAGCCCACTGGGCTCCTCTGTCCATGGAATTTTCCAGGCAAGGATGCGGGTTGCCATTTCCTTCTCCAGGGGATCTTCCCGACCCAGGGATCAAGCCTGCGTCTTCTGCGGCTCTAGCAGGTGGATTCTTTACCACTGTACCACCTGGGAAGCCCCCAAAATGATATTAATTCTTACCTTTGAGACTTTGTGATATATGTGAAAAATGGGAAAACTGGCAAAAAAATTTAACAATCAAGTTTTACTTGGTTGCAAATGGAAAAGGCAAAATAGCCTGTTTAAAGTTAAAGTCTGCATTCACTATTCCTCTGTAGCTGCTAGTTTTAATAAAAACAGCTGAGGCAATGGAAAATTGGCTGTGGAAGAGGGCTCTGCTGAGTGTGTGATTGGACCTTTTAGAAATTACAGAAATTCTCAAAACATTTTGTACCTAAAGGCTTTTCAAAGCGGTATTCCATTCATACAGATTTAGATACACAATCAGAGTTTCTAAAAACCTTCTCTGTGGTTGATTGCTCCACAAAAATTTGTACTAACAAGCCTCTCTGTGTGGGCTGGTTAATGAATAGCTCCCCATTCACAGTCACAGTGTACCTGGGAAATTTTGTTGCCCTTTCTCAGTGTCTGCCTCGTACTTGCCATGCTTCATACTCGTTCCATCAGTGTTGTTTTGAAATCAGCTACTGTTATAGGGTTAGTACATTTATTTACTCTGGCCGCTTCCTAGATTAGGTTTATGCAAGTTACGTACTGAGAATCTACAGTGTACACACAGTGTTGTGACTCTGAAGCAGATCAGGTACTAGGTAGCTCTTCAGGATGACAGTTCATGTTCAGAATATGAGTTTTCTGTTAGATAGTTCATTCTCTTTGTTCTGTGTACATGTAACCAAAGGTATCACAGGTTGGGTTGTCATTGCGGTTTTATCATTGCAGCAACTTGATAATAGTTACATGCTGTTATTGATGTGCTGTTCTTGTGCTGTTCTTGAATAGCACTATTCAAGAATCTTTGAAATTATTTTTCTGAAAAGAGAGAATCTTTGCAAGTAAATCATTTCACTTAACGTTTGAGGAAATGATGTGAATAAAAGGCCTCAGAATATTCAAGTGAGCCCGTGTGAGGGTTTCTGAATAATTGCTCTAGATTTGTTCAAACCAATATGACACTGACAGTGTCAGAAAGGAAAGGAGCAAGGCAAACAATATGGAAACATAAAAAAAATCTAAGTTGCTTCAGTTACACTTACCCCCTCCCCCCCTTTTTAAAATTATCGCCTGGTTTAGATTTAAAAATAACTTTTCAATTGCAGAGTTCCAAGTTTATTCCAATGTCCTCAGTGCTGTGGGCTATATGTGGATGCACAGTGTGTGTTAACAGTACTTTTGTAACCATCTTGGGATTTTTTTAAATGACTTGTTATTCAGCAGTCACCAAAAAAAAAAAAAAAGTGACTGCTGAAATATGCAAGAATTAGAGCAAGGTGATAGAATCTAGAACGCCTTATAAAAGCCTGACCTTACTGCTGTAATTTATTTAACTCCCACACAAGCTTTTCTTCTCAAAAGTTTGATTGAGCTGTAGTTGGTTTTTGTTGATTAGGATAATTACGCTAGAATGACTTTAAAATCTCTTTGCATGCACTGTTTAGCTTGGCACTTCTTGTAATCGCTTAGAGAGGGACCAGAGTGTCCTACCCAGAATTCCACAGTAGGGCAATGGGAGGAAACCTCCAGGGAAAGAGCAAGGTGAACTTAGGGAAGCAGTTATCTTGGTTCTGCATACAGTTTAGCTGTACAGTGATGCTAAGGTCCGTCATTGCATTAAAAGCTGCCTGACTGTAAGAAGCCAGGTCATTTTGAAACCAAACAGCAGAATATGCAATGGAAAGAACATGGGGGTTGAAATAAGATAAAACTTGGATTTGAATTCTGAGCCGAACCCTGGTTCTGACACTTGCAGCTGTATGACCTTGAGGTACTGTCTTCGAGACTCAGTTTTTAAAAATTTATTGTGGAGGATATGAACCAGGTTAACATGTAATCGTTTAGCACAGTGTGTGGTGCAATACTCTATTTTTTCCCAATTTACTTATGATAGACAGACATCTATTTGCCTTTGAAATGTAATTGAGGATGTTTGCATCATTCATTTTTATTGACTTTTATTAATTTTCTTGTATTTATTTTTTATAATTAAAAAAATGCCATGACGTGTCACAGACCATGAAAACTAGGTTTAAAAACAGTTTGGGGCATTTTCTTCTGTTATTCAAAAATTATTCTCTCAAGATATCTTTCATATCTGTTATTGTACAATAGAAGTGATATGGCTGATGTCAAGTCTGAATCAGTTTCCTAGGAAGTATATCAAGAAGTTGTGCATTTGATTCTAGCTGATTGCTGAAATGACTTTCCTCTTTCTAATTTGTGCGCTTTATTTTAATAGTGAAGTCAATTTATAAAAACGATGCATGCTCAAATCTTTTTATTAAGATGAAACAGTTTCTAGCTCACTGATTTAAATTTCTTTAAGAAAAAACAGAAAACCCCTGCCCTTCCATAACTAAACCACAAAGCATCTTTTACTAAAATTGCAAAATTAATGGAATTACATAATTTTTAGATAAACTTTAAAAAGGCATATCTAAATTGCTACCTATAGTACAGACCTGTGGATTAGTTATAATGGGTTAGACTTAAGTATATTCTTAATGTTTTCTGACATGTAGTGATAATTAAGTGCATGTTCTCTTGGGATCAGTTACCGTAGTATAGATAAACAGATTGAAGTTGAAATTGTATTTAGAGGCTCAGTTTGAGGTAGAAATAAATGTAAGCTATCATGGTTTCAAACAACATTTTAAATAAGGTATAATAAAGCTTTGGTCCTTGGTCCTTTTTTTTAGTTATTAAATCTGCTTCATTTTTAGTATAATTCTAGGGTAAAACTTTTTAACCTTTTCTCTGTTAGTCCTAAATCATTAATTAGTGTTTTATGGGGTCCTAAGAGATTGCAGCATTTCATAATTATATACCTATGAATTCACTTTTGGAAATATGAAAGCTGTTGCAAATTTAAAACTGGAGATCATGGTAACTAACTTTTCTAAGTTACTTTTTATCGACCCTTTTGGGATCAAGGATCTGTTTTCTGTGTGATTTCCTAAACTACTTAATTAATAATTTGATGTCATGGCAGTTTTATGAGTTTGTACCCTAAAATTGCTTATACTGAGAGGAGCAGGTGTTTCTAGGGAATATTTACTTAATATTTTTTTCTTGTTCCCTTGATGGTACAAGGCAGGAACTTTCTAGACCAAAACAGAATCCTTCCAATAAATATAACTTCATTTACACACTTAAAAAAAATGTCTTGTTAGGTTTAGTTTATCACAAGGGAAAAATTTTATTCTTTAACATGCAAAGGAGAGAGCCAAGTTAAATATAGCAGATAATCCTAATGCAGTGAATATGCTGAAGGCCCATAAGTATGATCATTTTCCCATTTGAGTTCCCTAAATGGGGCAGTAAGTGTAGAAGCCTGTGGTCTGCTGAGATGAATGAGAAATAACAGCAGTGACCTTTGCATCAGGGGAAAGATATCATTCTGCTTCTGGCTTTTCACAGCTTATGTGTTTGTGTTTAATGTATGACTGAACCTGAAAGTTCATCCCGAATCTTGATCCACAGGGAAATGGCAGAAATCCTAACCAGCCAAATGATACAAATTTAAATTTCCCGTGAAGGAAAGGTCAGTAGCATTCTGTTCAGCTGGGGACAGTCTCAGCACAGCAATCTTTCTGATTAAAATTCCTGTTGAGAGCTAGTGATTTGTCTGATTGAAAAAACTAAATAGGTCCTTAATCGCCTAGATGAGATGACATCACAAACTGTTCAGCAGATGAAGAATAACCCCTCTCAAACATCAACTTCATTTTGAAATTGAAAAACAAAAACATTGAGGCTGCGTTTAACAGCAACTATTTATAGTTCTGTGATGTAAGGCCTCCCAGTTTCCTATAATTCCCATTGTTCTCTAAAAATAAAGACCCATTTAACCAAGGAGGACTGACAAGTGATCTTGTGATGGATTTGAGTTATTGTTCAATGTGTAAGACTAGGTCGAGTACCACAGCAGCACTGCTGGAAACCTTGGGCGGCTGCTGACTTGCCCACTGTAGATACCTACCTGTCTGCACACTGGTACTGTCGGAAAAATGACTCTCTTGGGGTTAGTTTCTGCTTTTCCAGTGGAAAATATAGCCCCTTTTAAAAGATCAGTGCACATCTGTGTATCTAGTTGGTAACAAATGACCGACCTAATAAATTAGGTCAGCACAGAGAAGATTCAGTTCCCCCCATCCTTAGAGTTTCTGTTTTTTAAACCTAGAAGTTTTGTGTCTGCACCACCTACCTCTAACTAGCATGTCTCAAGGTAGCCATTACCCTGAATTTAAAATAACCTGAGATGCACCATTTTACCTAGAGGTCAACAAAAGATGTTACATCCTTCTTAATGTCTCCACTATAGATTTTCTTCACAGTCCCTGCTTAGAGTTTGCTTCTTTCTTTTCTTTTCCATCCTTTTTTATTGAAATAGAGTTGATTTACAATATTGTGTTAGTTTCAGGTATATAACATAGTTATTTATTTTTTTAGCAGAATATATTCCATGATAGGTATTGGGTGTAATTCCCTGTGCTATACAGTAAATCCTTGTTGCTTATCTATTTTATGTATCAGCATAAAAACCAGAAACAATCTGGCAGACACAGAAAACAAACTTATGGTTACCAAAGTGGAGAGGGAGTAGGAGAGGGACAGGTCAGAAATATGGGAGTAGCGGACACTCACTACTTTATTTCTTTAAGTAAAGAATTTTTAAATTTCTATGTGCACTATGGCATCTGTTGTCTTCCTTCCTTGCAAAGCAGAAGAAAGTAATAAAAAAAATAAGAAAAGACATACAGGCAGACTAGATGCATTTCCAGGCTCACTCTGAAATCACATAAGGCAGTTCACGTGTTCCCTAGCTCCGAGGTAGGCGCTCTGGAGGAGAGCCAGGGGCTATGTCTCCTTTCAGAAAAACCCTGGGAGTCCTCGTTTGAGGCTTCTCATTCTGTCAGCGCTGAAGAGCTGAAGGAGAATTCAGGGACTGCTCACAATTGGAATACCCTGACATTTCATCTTTAATCTCTTTTTCAACGTGCAGTCTGTCAGATGCTCTGAGAAGGTACCCAATTATGGTCTGAATTGCTATCCAGTCTCTTAAAAGTGCTCAAGAAAAAGGCTGTCTTTTCAGGAACAAGATAGCATGTGTGTGTCCGGAGCTTTTAGCTTTTCATGTAAAATTATAATAAATTGTGCATGAAGGTGAGACATGGAGGATGATGTAGCCTTATTAAATTGAATTTAGTGGATGGTTAATTCTGATGACTCTGAAGTATTGCTCATTCTAAAGTAGGCACACTGTTGCCAGCAAAGTCCTTTATGTAGTTTGGCATGGAACTGTGACATTTAGCTATTAGAAACTGGAGTGAAATATCTTAAGTAGAGCTGAAGTGATGAGGGCTAAGTACTGTAATGGTTTCATTGCTAATGAATTTGGGTAGTTCTCCATGTGCCTAATTATGAATTATTATAAAATTATCAATTTAGAATTTATAAAATTATAAATTAGGAACTTAGATGTCCTAAGTGGTAAATATACATGTTCAAATAGATTTAGAAGATTTACAGATCTGATTATTAGGTTTAGGATATATCTTTAAATATCCAAGTTGCACATTTCAGTTATTAGAGCACAGCCATATATTGTGTGTGAAAGTGAGTTTAAAATCAGAAAGACAACTGAAATGTATGACAAAGGGAGGAACTATTAACTAATGCTTGCATGCAGGTGTGTATGCTCAGTCGTGTCTGACTCTTTGCGACCCCGTGTACTGTATGTAGCCTGCCAGGCTCCTCTGCTCGTAGGATTTTGCAGGCAAGAATACTGGAGTGGGTTGCCATTTCCTTCTCCAGGGCATCTTCCTGTCCCAGGGATCAAACCCACATCTCTTGTGTGTCCTTTATTGACAGACAGATTCTTTATCACTTCACCACCTGGTTTAAAAAAATAATTTCAAATACTTATTTTTGAAGTGGGCACATATTATAGGAAGCAATGAACAAATGATACATTCATAGACTGGAAGCTTGATTAAAATTTCTCTGTGGACAAATAAAATGATAATAAAAATGGAAAAAATAAAGGCTTTTAAGTATGTTTGCCAAGCCCAGTAGGAGATTTCACAGTACTAAGTACTGATAAGGCTGGTGAACCGTGAGAAAGTACATAAGGCTTTTTCTCACCATTCATATAGAATTAGCTGCAGATGGTTGTATCCTGAATGATAATCACAGCCCCAATTATAACCCAAGTTCCATAATATCCATTTTCAAGGCCTTGATACTGTGAAATTATTTTGATTTAGACTTTTTTTTTTATTAGTGAGTCTTCATATTTTAGAGAGAGAGATGAAAAAAATCGAAAGTGCTTATTCTGCTTGGTGGTCTGAGTGCTTTGCACCATGATTTGCTTTGCTGACACTAGGGAGGGTTGTGTGTGGTGACAGACCATGTTACAGAGTCTTTGCCTCAAAAGCTACTCAGACTCCATAGGGGTCACACAAGGACAGCAAGAATCTGCAAGGGTGGATTATTTTTGAGGAGGCTCCAGATGGCGTTTTACTTATTTATTTAGAGTTGATTTAGAGATACATCCAGTTTTGATGCATCAGACATAGATATAAATAAGCAAAACATAATGAGCTGGACCTACCGTTAGTGGTTTGTAAGTTGTCCTATGTTCAATCATGCTTTATAATTTTCCACAATTTATTCTGGAAGAATCTAGAAAAATCACATCTCATGCATAGCATAACAAATAACCAGTATTATTAATTGAATATATGATTAGCCTGATTTTACCATGCATATAGGGGAACTAAATATTTAAATGTTTAGTAGTGAGTAAATGGAGAAGGAAATGGCAACCCACTCCAGTGTTCTTGCCTGGAGAATCCCAGGGACAGGGCAGCCTGGTAGGCTTCCGTCTATGGGGTCACACAGAGTCGGACACGACTGAAGTGACTTAGCAGCAGCAGCAGCAGTGAGTTAAAAATACTTACCAAGGTCAATAGTTTAAAAGCACTGTCTCCCAAGGCAATAGAAATAAAAGCGAAAATAAACAAATCCTAATCAAACTTACAAGCTTTTGCACAGCAAAGGAAACCGTAAGTAAAACAAAAAGACAACCTACAGACTGGGAGAAAGCATTTACAAATGATACGACAGATAAGGGATTGATTTCCAAAAAATAAAGTGCATATAACTCAATAACAACAGCACCACCAACAAAAAACCCAATGAAAAAATGGGCAGAACAGCTGAATAGACATTTCTCCAATGATGACATGTGGATGGCCAATAGACACATGAAAAGATGCTCATCATCACTAATTATTAGAGAAATGCAAAACAACACTGACATATCACCTCACACTAGTCAATGGCCATCATTAAAATGTCTACAAATAACATGCTGGAGAGGATGTGAAGAAAAAGGAACCCTCTACACCACTGGTAGGAATGTAAATTGGGTGCAGCCACTGTGGAAAATAGTATGGATGTTTCTTAGAAAACTAAAAGTAGAGTTGCTGTATGATCCAACAACCCTACTTCTGGGCATATATCTGGAGAAAACTCTTTAATTCAAAAACATACATGGACCCTGATGTTCATAGCAACATTGCTTATAATAGCCATGGTACGGCAGATACCTAAATGTCCATCACCAGATGAATGGATCTAGAAGATGTGGTATATGTATGCACCCAATGGAATACTACTCAGCCATGAAAAGAATGAATTAATGCCCTTTGCAGTAACATGGGTGGACCTAGAGATTTCCATACCAAGTGAAGTAAGTCAGAAAGAAAAAAGTACCATATGATAATACTTTATATGGAGTCTAAAAATACAGATGAACTTACTTACAAAACAGAAACAGACTCACAGGCATAGAAAACAGATTTATGGTTACCAAAGGGGGTAGGGGAGGAATAAACTAGAAGTTTGGGATTCAGTTCAGTTCAGTTCAGTTCAGTCGCTCAGTCATGTCCGACTCTCCGCGACCCCATGAATCACAGCACGCCAGGCCTCCCTGTCCATCACCAACTCCCGGAGTTCACTCAAACTCATGTCCACAGAGTCGGTGATGCCATCCAGCCATCTCATTCTCCGTCGTCCCCTTCTCCTCCTGTCCCCAACCTTTCCCAGCATCAGAGTCTTTTCCAGTGAGTCAACTCGTCGCATGAGGTGGCCAAAGTATTGCAGTTTCAGCTTTAGCATCAGTCCCTCCAATGAACATCCAGGATTGATCTCCTCTAGAATGGACTGGTTGGATCTCCTTGCAGTATAAGGGACTCTCAAGAGTCTTCTCCAACACCACAGTTCAAAAGCATCGATTCTTCGGCGGTCAGCCTTCTTCACAGTCCAACTCTCACATCCATACATGACCACGGGAAAAACCATTGCCTTGACTAGACGGACCTTGGTTGGCAAAGTAATGTCTCTGCTTTTTAATATACTATCAAGGTTGGTCATAACTTTCCTTCCAAGGAGTAAGCGTCTTTTAATTTCATGGCTGCAATCAGCATCTGCAGTGATTTTGGAGCCCAAAAAAACGAAGTCTGACACTGTTTCCACTGTTTTTCCATCTATTTCCCATGAAGTGATGGGACCAGATGCCATGATCTTTGTTTTCTGAATGTTGAGCTTCAAGCCAACCTTTTCACTCTCCTCTTTCACTTTCATCAAGAGGCTTTTGAGTTCCTCTTCACTTTCTGCCATAAGGGTGGTGTCATCTGCATACCTGAGGTTATTGATATTTCTCCCGGCAATCTTGATTCCAGCTTGTGCTTCTTCCAGCCCAGCGTTCCTCATGATGTACTCTGCATATAAGTTAAATAAGCAAGGTGACAATATACAACCTTGACGTACACCTTTTCCTATTTGGAACCAGTCTGTTGTTCCATGTCCAGTTCTAACAGTTGCTTCCTGACCTGCATACAGGTTTCTCAAGAGGCAGGTCAGGTGGTCTGGGATTCCCATCTCTTTCAGAATGTTCCACAGTTTATTGTGATCGACACAGTCAAAGGCTTTGGCATAGTCAATAAAGCAGAAATAGATGTTTTTCTGAAACTCTCTTGCTTTCTCCATGATCCAGCGGATGTTGGCAATTTGATCTCTGGTGCCTCTGCCTTTTCTAAAACCTGCTTGAACATCTGGGAGTTCACGGTTTACATACTGCTGAAGCCTGGCTTGGAGAATTTTGAGCATGACTTTACTAGCGTGTGAGATGAGTGCAATTGTGCGGTAGTTTGAGCATTCTTTGGCATTGCCTTTCTTTGGGATTGGAATGAAGACTGACCTCTTCCAGTCCTGTGGCCACTGCTGAGTTTTCCAAATCTGCTGGCATATTGAGTGCAGCACTTTCACAGCATCATCTTTCAAGACTTGAAATAGCTCAACTGGAATTCCATCACCTCCAGTAGCTTTGTTCATAGTGATGCTTTCTAAGGCCCACTTGACTTCACATTCCAAGATGTCTGGCTCTAGGTCAGTGATCACGTTATCGTGACTATCTTGGTCCTGAAGATCTTTTTTGTACAGTTCTTCTGTGTATTCCTGCCACCTCTTCTTAATATCTTCTGCTTCTGTTAGGTCCATACCATTTCTGTCCTTTATCGAGCCCATCTTTGCATGAAATGTTCCCTTGGAATCTCTAATTTTCTTGAAGAGCTCTCTTTTTTTTCCTATTCTGTTGTTTGGGTTTAGTAGATGTAAACTACTATATATAAAATAAATAACATAGTCCTACTATATAGCACAGGGAACTATATTCAGTATCCTATACTAAGCCATAATGGAAAAGAATATGAAAAACTATGAAAATGTTAGTCGCTCAGTCATGTCCAACACTTTGTGACCCCATGAACTGTGTAGCCCACCAGGCTCCTCTGTCCATGGGATTTTCCAGGCAAGAGTACTGGAGTGGGTTACCATTTCCTTCTCCAGGGGATCTTCCTGACCAGGGATTGAACCTGGGTCCTCTGTATTGCATTCAGATTCTTTACCAACTGAGCCACCAGGGAAGCTCATGAAAAGCTATATGTATATGTATGCGTGTGTGTGTGTATATATATATCAATCACTTGGCTATAAACCAGAAACTAATACAATGTTGTAAATCAAATGCACTTCAATTAAAAAATTTAAAAAGCTCTCATTCTTTATATCAGGGATGCCTTCCCTTGCAAACCTATGTAAATTTCAACTGTCCTGGTATGCTTCTTTGCTTTGTTTTTTTTCTCTCAGTTTTTTTTTTTTTGTATATTTAACATGTTAAATATCTAACATGTATTTTCTATCAGAATGTGAACTCCATGAGGGCAGGTGTTTGTCTGCTTTGCTTGGTGTTGTATCTCCATTGCCTACAACAGTGCCTGGAACACCACATAAATATTTGTTGAACGAGTAAATAAAATAATTTAAAAAGAGACAATATTCATTCCTTCATTCACCAGACATTTATGAAGATGCTGTGCAATCCTGCCTCATATAAGTACCTGTCTTGGTTTGTGAGTATATCCATTTAGTGAACAGTTTATTAAACGTGCAGTTCTAAGCACCCTCTTGTGATTTTCAGTGTCTGTGTTCATTAGGTCCCTACCAATATATGAGAATCAACATATAGTAAAAAGATCTCTACAGGTGCAGTTCAAGTACTAAGAATATCTGTTTGAATCACTCTAGGTGAATTATGTGCTTTAGGATAATGGGACAGGACCAAAGGGAAGGAAGAATCTTTAAATTCTACAAATCGTGATGTACCTAGCGAAATGAGAGCTTGCTTTCGGTCACTTGACAATTTTGAGAGGCTGTTAAAGAGTTGGGAGCACAGGCCTGAGCGTCAAAGCTGGACCCATCACTTAGTAACTGCTCCACTTGGGGCAGGCTCTCTCGCCTTCTGTATCTCATAGTGTGCGTCTGAACAGTGGGGCCGAGGTGAGGGTGGAATGAGGTGATACAGGCAGAGCACTTAGAATAGCGTCTGGCACACAGGCCTGCTCATTGTTGGTGCTGGTGGGCGACCTACCAAGCTCGAAGCAGATTTCTGTACTTAGCTTATTTTTGCGTCTTGTTTGTACTCGGAAATAATGTCTTAATATTTTTCTCATGCTGGAAGCAAGTGGCAAACTGAGTAGAAAAATATACTCAGTGCACTAGCACTCTTTTTTGGATGCTTGACATTTGTTTGGTTTTTAAGTACTGCACATTCACACCCTCCAATATTTTTGCCTCATTAGGGGAAGGAAAAACGTGGATTATTAAATATTCTGTGTGTTAGCCCAGTGTTCCTTTCACTCTCAGGGGGAGCCAGGGATTGTGTATGCTGTGTTCCACAAATGAAAGCTCAAGGATAAAAGTTTGTGAATCCAAGAAAAATTCAGGAGGACAGTGGTCAAGGGCTTCGTCCTCTGGAGATGGTGCTATGGGGGGAGAGAAAGTAGCATGAGCAGCCAGAGGCCCTGAGGGCTCCAAGCCGTGATGGAATCTCCACTCTACTGTTGCTTTCTGGTAGTGCGGTCTTGAATCAGTTTCCCCTGACGTTTTAGAGAAGCAGAACATACGATGAGTGAGTGCTGTGTAGACAGAGACCGAAGTTAGAATCCCACTGCTAATTAATCACCTGAGGATTTGGGGCCACGTTGCTGGGTCCCTCTCGTGTTACGTTTTCTCATCTGTAGATTGGCCATAGGAGAATCTCACAGTGCTGGTGAGATAAGACGTCATTTAAATCCCCTTGTACTGTACTTGGCACATGAAATACACACAGTGCACAGACAATTGTTGTCGCTGTAAGCCCAACACACACTGCACTTGGTACATGAAAAACGCACAGCGAATTGTTGCCAGTCTAAAGATGGGTGATACCGGCCTCTGCCTTAAAAGAGGCAGGCCCTAAATGAGACAGAGGAAGCGCCTGTCACATAGTATATGTCTTTAAAATGTTCTTACCTGCTTCCTCTTAGGCTTTCCTGGAAGCGGGTGTAATTCTCCTCCTCCCCTGGAGAGGAGCCCCACCTCCCGTTCCCTTTTCTCCTCTCCAGCAGCTCCTTCTCGCTCAGCCCCCCCGCCCCCCCCCAGTGACGCTGGCACAGCGCCTCTGCCCACGTGTCTTGCTTCCTGTTCAGAAAACGCGAAACTCCGAGGATGCTGGCACAGCGGGCCACTCAGCGAATGCTGATCTCTCTGAGCCTTTCCACTGGAAACATACCCACCTACACCACTCTCTTCTTCCCAAAGATGATCACATCTCCTCAAGGGCTTAAAAGAAGAGAACCCTGATGCTGGACAGAGTTTAGTCCAGAGGCCTACAACGGAGGGCCTGAGAGCCAGTGTCGCCTAGAGATACTTTGCTTCACTGTCCAGGGTGGGCTTCTGTGGTGGTTTTAGGATTTTGAATCAGTCCATCGTATTTTTGAAAGTCAGACATTTCAAATTAAAACGTGCACACATTTCTGGCTGCTCTGGCAAAGTGGGAGCAACCTGGCAACCCCAAGCGCAGGTCCTCCCGGAGGTAGCGGGCAAGGATCGACCGGCCGTCGCCCTTTTCCTTAAGCGCGGACCCCGTCCCCCGCCACGTGGCCTTGCTTCATCCCTCTGTGCCTGCGAGGCTGCTGCTCGCGCAGGAGTCCTGCTGTCTCCTTGTATAGACATGGACCTGAAGCCAGGCAAGGCTTGGCGCTGCTTACACGTTGAAAAAGGAGTTAGTTCCTGAGTGAATAGAAGAATTCTGCTTTTGGGATTCTTGGACCCCTGTTCTTAAGTTTAATCATCTTAGTTAAAATTCATGGGAAATCATTAATCAGCTGAACACAGGTTTTTCTTTTTCTTTTTTTTAATGACTAATTTCAAAATGCCTGATCCATTGTCTGTCTTGGTTAGAATGTGACCGGTCCTGACGAATTCATAGGTTCTGTCTGGCTCTTCAGACACGTTTCCTCTGTTGTGTCTTGCAGCTCCCAGCTGCTCCCCCTGAACTTGTTTGCAAGTTTTAAGGCACTGGCCTTGCTTGTAGACACTGCTCAGTGAGCATTAGGTGGCTGGACTTGATACCACTTACCTGGAGATGGCAGAGTCAGAAGCTCCTTCGGGGCCAGGCACTTAGCTGTGTGTGACCGGCTGGGGTGAGCTGGAGACAGTCAGCCCTGAAGAGAGTGCAGCCAGTCCTTTCTGTCAGTTGCTGGGAGGGAATCCTGATGCTGCCCTATCTTCTAGATGCTTTTATTTTTAAGGAGAAACCCCAGATCTTTACGTGAAACCTTCTGGCTTTAAAATAGGCCATTCATTCACACTACTGTTTTGTTTTTTCCCTCCCCTAAGGGAAAGAAAGCCTCAACACTCTGTGACCCCTGCTGAGAAGTCCAAGGGAGAAAAGGAACTGCTGACTAACGCACCTCCTGCTACCAGAGGGGCAAATAGAAATGCACAGAAAGAGCACAGGCTTTGGATTTAGACAGACTTGGGTTTGGGTCTCAGTTCTGTTCCTCCTGTGTGGTATCACCCAAATCACTTCATCTCTGGCTTTCAAAACCCTGCATCTGAAACACGCTTTTAGTCATACCTTAGGGTGCTGGTGTGAGGACCAACGTGAGACCGTGCGTCAAAACAACACATACATGTCAGAACCATCCGGAGATGTTGGCAAATTCCGATGTCCCACTTGATTTTTAGACATATTTCAGTACTCATGGCAAAAGACTTACAGGTTGGTTTTTTTTTTTTTTCTTCTCGATTGGATTTTGATGAACTGTGAGAGAATCCTAAATGCCTCTTTGAGTAATGAGAGCTTTTAGATGGAGGAAAGACAACAGAGGTGTCTACCTCCTCTGCTGATGTCACCGCTGGCAGCTGTGTGTGAGGCTGGGCCTGGGAGTGTAATGAACTAATTATAAACAGAGTTATGGGATTAAAGCCTCTACCTGTTGACTCTGTTATCATCCAGTTAGAAAGTCTTTGATTGTAACAGTTCTTCGGCTAATGAAGGAAATCAGCAAAGCTACAGAGAAAAGAATGGAGTCAGAGGTCACCAGACCAACTGACTCCACACTGAGATGGCTGTGGAGCTTATCCCCATCCATTCCCCTGTTTTCACTTCTCCCTGCCCGCTCTCTCTCTGTCTCCTGGTGATGTAGACGGCTTTTCTTCTCTTTGCCCTTGGATTTACTGTTCCCCAAGGAGGGGTGATACAATATACATCTTTTTTCTTAAATTAATGCAAAGAAAGTTTTAAGTTCGCTAGATATTTCTAAATTTAGGGGAAGTGTTCCCATGGCAAAGATAAAATATATTTGATAAAAAATCTTTTAATGTATTTTCCTATAATTTCTCTCAGAGCTTAGAAGTGGTCTCAGAGTTTCGTGATGTACCCGTTGCTAGGGAAACTTGCTTTTTAGTGAGCAGCAATTTTCCAAAGCAGATGCATTTCCTCTCTTACTAATGAGTGTGTAAATGGTACCTCTATCGCTTTTTGCCTTCATATTTTGAAAACAACTTGCACTATTTGCTTAGGACAGCAGACATCTGCTTTATAAAATTGAAGCAGATAGGCTCCTAGAATGTCTTATTTATATGCAGCTTGTGCTGCATATTTCAAAAGCACATTTGCTGTTTTGCACTTTCTTATTAGAAGACATTTTACACCTGTTAATACCAGAAATAATTACTTAGATGAAAAAAATACCCTCTCTGAAAGGTTTAACTATGTTTAGTCACATTGTGCGTTTCACTCCCACCAGTCTAACGGTAGAGAGGGGGAACTTCTCCTGATCTGAGCTGGGAAGTGGGTTGGAAGTTGTGCTGCATAATAGCAAACCGAATATTGTTATGCAAAGTTGAGTGGGAGCAAGGCTATTTCAGAGGCAATAACGTTTCCTTCCAGTTCACTGATCCACTAATTTCTATTCACTTTGAACTGCTCTTGTATTTTTCAGAGGAAAAAAAAGCTATTTTCTACCATTTTCACAGTTCTAATCTTTTGCTTTGAACAGAATCTGCCTGGATAACAAGGAGGAACGGCTACTCTGCTGCTTTTGTGGGCAGCTGTAATGGTCCAAACACATGCAAATAGGAGTATAGATATTTCCATAAAAGGTGGGGCCACATGCCCTCTAATTTGCTCTCTGATTTTAGATGGAGGAGAAAGATCGATTTAAGAAATTAGAAAGGGAAAAGGCCAGAAAAGGAGAGCAGCAGCTTGAATAATGTAAAGGATTATCTGAGCAAAAGACAATATACTTGCATTTTGTTTTTTGGTAGCTCCCTCCATGAAAGTGTCCTTGAAAAGTTTCTAAATTTGGTGGCTTTTTGTAGTACCCCTGAAATGAAAGAATATTATTCTGCTTATTAGTTTAAATTCATAAGAATTCCTCTTCTGATATGCTTATATAAGATTATATAAGACTTTTTGTTAAATGATTAACTCATATTTTTCTTAGAAATTTTGTTCCTCTTGACAATCTTCCTTAAAGGGATTAAAACTGTATTAGTATTGGACATATTATGTAAATAGCTTCAGATTTCCATTAATTAAACTTGAACTTTTTTTGTAAGTAAACAATAATATTCTCTTCATATAATTTATAACTGAATTGGCTTTCTGGTTGTGGCATGTGTGAGGGAGAATGGAAAGGAATTTATTTTTCTAATATATCTTTACAAGAATCATCAAGAGGATTCTGATGTACACAGAATGAGAGCCAAATTTTCTGTTACTTGTTTTTTAGTCCCTTTTTAATGAAAATGCAAAACCCCAAGGATGCCTTATTTAGAGACCATCTGAAATGTGCCCTCCCAAATGTGATTTGAATTCACATCAGAGAAAGCTCTTAACAGGCCAGCTTTTGGCAGCTAGCATCTTCTTTGAACCAACTGTATAGCAATTATAGAAGCAGAGCATTTCTATGCCAGAATACTGGGTTGTCCTTTGGGTCAGTGCCACACAGTACGCAGAGCGCCCACTGAGGGGTCAGACGATAGCTATGCCAACAAGAGCTGCGTGACCTCAGGCAAAGTCCTTCACTCAAGACAGGGGCTGTTTCCTCCTCTGTCAGATGGAGATAGCGATGTTTTCCTTACTTATCTCAAGGAATTACAAAAGGGCTCTAATAAGATGACAAGATTAGTAGAATCCTCATCTTTCCTATTTAGAATATCAGCTTGCTTACGCATTTATCTTCCCCACTACAACACTGTACATTCTTCTAGTGCCATTTTGCTTTGCACCCCAATTGTTGTATGATCACATCTTAATGGAATGAGCTGTTGGCTTTAAAATTAAAGCACTGCCTAAATAAAAGGTGCTGGGTGTGATTTTGCATCCCTATTGACAACAGGAGTCAGTTTAAAGATGAAAATCCCCCTATGAGGTAGTCATTTAACTCCAAAGGGTAATGTGTCCTGAATTGATGGAATTAGCCTTTTTCTCTGAGTTCAGTGTTGTGACCAAAAGCATCATCTACTAAGCCCTGGCCTCCTCATGAACAAATTCTATGAAACTACTGGTCTTTTTAGTTTCTATTTTCCATTTCACATTGAATGAAGTGCCTTCCTTGGTGGAATTATGTGTTAAAAGGAATGTTGCTGCTGCTGCTGCCGCTAAGTCGCTTCAGTCATGTCCAACTCTGTGCGACCCCATAGACGGAAGCCCACCAGGCTCCCCCATCCCTGGGATTCTCCAGGCAAGAACACTGGAGTGGGTTGCCATTTCCTTATCCAATGCGTGAAAATGAAAAGGGAAAGTGAAGTCGCTTAGTCGTGTCCGACTCTTCACGACCCCACGGACTACAGCCCACCAGGCTCCTCCATCCATGGAATTTTCCAGGCAAGAGTACTGGAGTGGGATGCCATTGCCTTCTCCGTAAAGGAATGTAGGTAATCCAAATAAAAAATTATTATTATTAAGCTGTAGACCTTATAAATAAGGTTCCTGAATACATCCATAAAATCACTGCATTTAAAGGACACTTTGCACAAACATGGACTCCAACAAGTTGCTTTGAATTGTAATAGTAATAGAGACTTCCTTTGTGGATTTGATGACGTTATTGCTGCATTTGCCATTCCTGTATTGAGAATATAAATTACCTGCTTTGGCCACCTCATGTGACGAGTTGACTCAATGGAAAAGACTCTGATGCTGGGAGGGATTGGGGGCGGGAGGAGACGGGGACGACAGAGAATGAGATGGCTGGATGGCATCACCGACTCGATGGACATGAGTTTGAGTGAACTCCGGGAGTTGGTGATGGACAGGGAGGCCTGACGTGCTGCGATTCATGGGGTCGCAAAGAGTCGGTCACGACTGAGCGACTGAGCTGAACTGAACTGAACTGAGGGAGTGAGAATTTTTCCCCCCGAGTTAGATATCAGAATATAGTTTCTATTCTTGGCAGTCTTTTCTTATTTTTTTCCTTTAAAACCGAACTCTAGCCTTTATGTGTATTTACCAGTTTTCCCATTGATGTCATCTTTCTGTTCCAGGATACAATGCAGAGAACCACGCTGTATTTCATAATCCTCTCCCTAGTCTCTCCTGGTCTTGGACTGTTTCTCAGCCTTTACATTTTTCCCCTCAAGACCTTGACAGTCTTGACTAATACTGGACAGATAGCCTGTAGAGTAGCTCAAGTCTGGATTCATCTGGTTTTCTTTTTGTTCACGGTTATACAATGGTTATGGATTTCTGGAAAGAATGTCTTAGGGGCAAAGTGCCCTTTGTGTCACTGCATATTGGGGGAATGTGATATTCACACTGCTGGTGGCGTTAACTCTAGCACATGAGTGTGGTCTGCCACACTCATCCACTATAAAGGAGTCTCGAAGTCCAGCCAACACTCAAGGAGGCAAGGTGGGAATTAAATTTCACTTCTTGAAGAGAGTGTGTATCTGCATGTACTCCTTGGAATTTTGTAAGGAAGATTTGTCTCTTCTATTATAATTTATATTAGTATGAATTCATGTATATTTATTGTATACAATGGGCTATAATCCAATACTTCTTTATTTTATTGCTTAAAACATTCTCCCTTTGGCAACTGGGAACTCTTTCAGGTGGCTTTTGTGTGCTTTTGACATCACCTCAACCTTTTGCTGTTGTGTGTGTTATTTTGTTTGTTTGCTTTTTTTTTAAGCTCCATTCTAATAGGTGTGTAGTGGGATCTTGTTTTAATTTCTTTTTCTTTGATGACATATAATATGGAACATCTTTTCATTGGCTGATTTCTGTTTTATTTTCTTTGATGAGGTGTCTGTTTAGGTCTTTGGCTCGGTTTTTAACTGAATTGTGTCTTACTGTTGAGTTTTATGAGCTCTTATCTATCTTGGATAACAATCCTTTGTCAGGTGTGCACTCTGCCAACATTTCCTCCTAGCCTGTGGCTTGACTTCTCATTCTCTTGGCATTGTCTTTTGCAGAGAATAAGTTTTTAATTTTAACAGAGCCCATCATATCAATTACATCTGTAATGAATTATTCCTTTGGTATTATATCTAAAAACGTATTGCTATACCCAAGGTTATCTAGGCTTTCTCTTATGTTATTTTCTAGGCATTTTATAGTTTTGAATTTTACAAAATGTCTGTGATAAATTTTGAGTTAATTTTTGTGAAGAGTAGATAGCCACTCTTAAGAAAGCTGTATTTTCACTTATGTTAAAAAGTCTGTTGTAACCAGTATGAACATGTAATATCATAAAATGACATTCTTCGATATCATGGACCATAGGAATCATAGCCTCAATTTATTATGTTTTAGCTCATTATTTTTTTAATTGGGATAGGTATTTAATGATATTATGGGCTGAACTGGGTCCTCCTCCAAGTTCATATGTTGAAATCCTAACCCCTAGTACCTAGAATGTGACTGTGATAGCACCTTTAAAGAAGTAATTAAGGTTAGGTGACAGCATTAGAGAGGCCTTTGGCTGCTATAATGAAATACCATGAACTGGCAGTCTTAAACAATCGACATTTATTTCTCTTATTTCTGGGAAGTCCAAAATCAAGATACCAGGAGGTGCTGCAGAATAAATCATCCCAAAACTCAGAGACATAAAATGAAAATAATCTTAATATTAGATCAAGGATTCAGGAGTGGCTAGGCAAGGTCTTTTCTGAGGTTGCAGTCAGATGTTGGCTGGGCTGCAGTCATCCAAAAGCTTGACCAAAGATGGAGTATCTCATGCTCATGGCTGGTAAATTGGTTCTGGGCTATGGGTGGGAAGGCTTTGTTCTGCTCCGTGTGAGCCTCTCCACAGGGCTGCAGAGTGTCCTCATATGTGGCAGCTGACTTCCACAGAACAAAACACTCCTGGTGGGAGCTTTCTTCTGGGCTTGTAGATAGCCATCTTCTCAGTATGTCCTCACATGGTCCTAAGAGGAAGAAAAGTCTCTGCTCTCTGCTTCTTATGAGGACACTAATCCCATCATGAGCCAGACTCTGGCTCAGGGAAACTCACCTACTTCAACCTGAACCTAAACCTGAAAGACTCAGCTTTTATTGTACAAGCATCTCTTAATTTTTTTTTTTTTACTTAAACAAGAGGTTCTACCTAGAAATAATTTTAAAACCATTATTTGACAACATGATTATTTACATTATGTAACATGATGTTACATAATGGATGCATATTCATCCATTATGTTTTTACTTTATTTAGCCAATCTCCCATAGCTGAATGTTTAGGCTGTTTTTAATGTTTCACTAATAAACAACTCAGATGATCTTTTCTATTCAGAATTTTTTGCACTTATAATTTATTTGTGCAATATAACTGATTTATCCCTCAACATTTTTTCCACATACAACTGACTCCACTCCTAGAAGTGAAATAGTTGGGATAAATGGTGTATTAATTATAATGCTGCAGAATAAATCACCCCAAAACTTAGAGACATAAAATGAAAATAATCTTTTATTATTAGATCACAGATTCAGGAGTGGCTAGGCAAGATCTTTTCTGAGGTTGCAGTCAGATGTTGACTGGGCTGCAGTCATCTAAAAGCTGACCAAAGATGGAGTATCTCATGCACGTGGCTGGTAAATTGGTGTTGGTTGTGGGTAGGAAGGCTTTGTTCTGCTCCATGTGAGCCTCTCCACAGGTCTGCTGAGTGTCCTCATATGTGGCAGCTGACTTCCATAGAACAAAACATTCCAGGAAGCAAGACAGAAGTTGCATTGCCTTTCATGACCTCATAGAGGGAATAACACAGTTCTGCCATTTTATATTGCTCGCTGTGGTAAGCATAAAAACGACCCCTCAAAGTTGTTCTAAAACAATAGAACCTGTGAATATATTATCTTTTCATGCCAACAGGAATTTGCAAATATTATCTTGGGTTATTCAGGTGGGTCCAATGTAATTGCAAGGGTCTTTATAAGTAAAACAAGTGAAAGTGAAAAGTGTCAGTTGCTCAATCGTGTCTGACTGCTTGAGACTCCAAGGACAGTAGCCTGCCAGCCTCCTCTGTCCATGGAATTCTCCAGGCACGAACACTGGAATAGGTAGCCATTTCCTTCTCCAGGGAATCTTCCCAACCTAGGGATCGAAACTGGGTCTCCTGCATTGTAGGCAGATTCTTTACAGTCTTAGCCACCAGGGAAGTAAAACAAGAGGTCAGAATTATAGTCAGAGAAGATGTGGCTACCGAAGCAGATGTTGGAGTGCTGTGATTGCTATCTAGAAAGAAGCCACAAGCCAAGACATGCAGGCAGCCTCTAAATAGTAAAAATGGCAAGGAAGCGGATTTATACTTAAAGCCTCCAAAGAAATTCACCCCTGTCAATACCATGATATCAGCTCACTGGGACCCATTTGGGCCTTCTGGCCTCCAGAACTCTAAGATAATAACTTTGTGTTGTTTTCAACTTACAGTTTATCACAGCAATCATAGGGGACTAATGCAGGCTCATACCCACACTTCCTGGTGGCAGGGAACTGCACAAAGGGTTGAATACAGGCAACACAGACCACTGGAGCCATTTTAGATGCTGCCAAGGGTATGCCTGCTTTTAAGGCTTTGATGCCTATATTGTCAAAATGCCCCCTAGAACAACTGTATGGATATTTACGTTTAAAAATTTGGGTAAATACAGTGAAATCAAGGGAGGTGTCTTTCCGGTGTCTTCTTGGGGAGGAGAATATAGAGGGGAAATGGGTTCTTTCATTGTCTTATCATTGTCTTCTGAAACAGTGGGAAATCAGGTAGCACAGGGAGGCCTGTAGCCAAGGACCTGTCTCTGTGCTTCTTAAGGGCATTTTTTCCTACCACACTTTATTCTGACCCTCTTTAAGAAAGTAAATTCCTGGATGCAATTCTATGCATGTATTTTCACCTAAAAGAATTTAAGAACCGTGTCAGACTTTACAGCCAAGAGAATCCTAAATAGAGCTGGATGTTTTATTTCCTTTAAGCATTCTGAGATTTGTCTCTCAACCAGGTGAACATTTTCATATTAGTCCAAAAAGAGGCACTTGAAATAAAGACACGTATTTAAGAGGAAACAAGCGATTTCCATGGCAGCTAAGGTGAGCTTATTCTCTGCAGAAGGCAGAGTCTCTGCTGGGGAAAATTTTCAAATGCATGTCTCTGGCTCCCTTGATCATATCTAATTTCTGAATGTGTTTTCATGATGCTGATCATACAATCTTGGGCCGTAGTGAGTGAGAAAATATTTATTTTTCCTACAAAGTATGTACTGTCTAACAAGGAAATGCTGAGCAGGAGTCTTTCTCATTTTGGAAGTTTTGTTTTCTTTTCCTCTAGAAGATATAGAATGCTTTAAAAATTAATTAAACCAAAAAAATGATATGCAAGTAAGCAGATGCTCTTTCCAGCAAGGAAGTCCACATCCCTCATGTACTTTCCCAGGCTTTCCCCACTGAACTCACAGAATTTGTCAAAGGGGATTTAGAGGCCACTTAGTTCCCTTTTTCTTATAAATGAGGGATCTGAGCTCTAGAGGCTTGATTTGCCATGAGGACTCAGGATACATACATACTAGAGCCAGTACTAGACTGAAAAAGAATATACTTTATCACTCAAGTGGTTTTGGAGGTTTTCTTTGCTCATTATCTTTTCCCTCTTCCATTGTCATCAGACAAAAACTTTCAGTTGAGTTACAGAAAAAATGTAACTGAAGCTTATTTAAGCCCACAGGGTATTTATTGAGTTAATAAAAACCAAAACAACTTTAAAATTCACAAGTAGGTTCAACTCCCATGAGGTTTGCCTCAGGTACTCACTTGCTTTCTCCAGGACCTGATTTTTGCCTCCATCTCTTGTTCTGTTTCCTCTGTGAAAGAACCGTTTTCAAATACATTCTGTCCTTGCAGTGACATGAGCCTCATCATTGCTTTGTTTTTGATTGGGATCTGTGCTCATCACAGAACCAATTTTGTTGGCCAGGAGGTTGCATTGCTCTGCTTCATCAGATCCAAGCCACTGGCCATACCCCTGGAGCTGGGGGTGTAGCCAATACTTTTTGAGTCATAGGAACTGAGAGTTGAGGGAAATTTTGAGTATTGTTACCAATAGAAGGAGAATAGATGCTGACTGGCCCCCTGCTTACAAACGGCTTTCTGTATTCTCTTTTGAAATTTCTTCCTTTGCATTTCATTATCAAGCACCTACCAAGTGTCAGGTTTATATATGTGCTCAGTTGTTCAATTGTGTTCGACTCTTTGCAACCCTGTGGACCCTAGTCTGCTAGGTACCTCTGTCCATGGGATTCTCCAGGCAAGAATATGAAAGTGGTTGCCATTTCCTTCTCCAGGAGATCTCCCGACCCAGGGATCAAACCCACGTCTCTTGCATTGACAGGTGGATTCTTTCCCACTGTGCTACCTGGGTTTACAGTCAGGATAAGAGGGACAATATATACGACATTTGTAACCCTAGGGAGGAATTGAGTGTGTGTAGAAACAGTCACCAAAATAAATGACCCCAGAAATGGGTTAGGTAAGAGAAACTAACAGGTTAGCGTCTGTCTCTTAGAAGTATATGCTAAACTATTTACAGATAAAATGATATGATGTCTGGTATAATCTCTTGAAAGCTGTCTGGGTTTTTAGGGGAGGATGGTGGTGTAGGTGAAATGAAATTCAGGAGACAATTGATGAAGCTGGTTGATGGACGTGTGGGCATCTCTACTTCTGTGTATGCTTGAAATGTTCTGTAATAAAATGTTTAAGAAAGCAGTCCTACAGACAAATATGCTATTAAATAAGTTCTGTGACGCAAATATATATGTATAGCACAGGAGGACCCAACCAAGTTTCAGTGGAGGAAAGAGTTTCCAAGGAAGTGAAATATTATAATCTGAAGTAGGACTCATGAGTATGAAGACATTAGGTAGACAGTACATAACGCCCACTCCTGCTTGAGTTTGAAAACAGTTGAGAGAAAGACAAAGGAGTCAGGCAGACAAATGTCAGCTTATTGCCGACACGATTTAGAGTATGGTTTACATGTGTGATCAGGTAATTCTGCTAATATGTCTCTGAGTTGAACTGATGCTCGAAGGAGACTGAAAACAAGATTGGAGACCAGAATACAACCTCGTGAAAGACGGAATAAGGATAAGACAAGGGCAGGACTGGGTGTACCTTTTCCCCTTTCGTGAACCCTGCACGGGGCACTCCTTGTCCTCGGGTGGAGGAGTGAGTCAGAGCGGGACCAAAGGCCACGCTTGTCCTTGCGGGAGCTCCTCACAGATGGGTCAGTGCGGAGCGGGGTGAAGAACGGCCCCCTCTTCAGAAGCAGTCGGAAACTCGGTTCAAGGATTAGTGGGCGGGTCAAGAACTGGGAAAAGTCTTCTGGGCGGGTGGGGCCGCCCATGGGAGGGCCGACATATGCCCTGCAGTGTACGTGCCTAGTGCTGGGCGTGTGTAGGAATGAAGGCTCGGTCCCGCCCTCAAGTCATCTGTGGTTTATGTGGGAGATAAACCACAGTGAACAAGACACACTTAAGAAGTGCAATATCAGGTGGTATTACTGAGGAAGTCAAGCTGAATTCTCAGCATGTCCTAGTGGAGGAGAGGGAGAAGGAGGGAAAAGAAAGAAGGGGAAGATTAGGAAGGACTTCCTAGAGGGGCAGTTATTTATCCAGTCCTTAAAAAGAAGTCACTCAAAAAAAAAAAAAAAGAAATCGCTCAGTGTCCTACTCTTTGCGACCCCATGGACTGTAGCCCTCCAGGCTCCTTTGTCCATGGGATTCTCCAGGAAAGAATACCAGAGTGGGTCATCATGCCCTCCTCCAGGGGATCTTCCCAACCAGGGACTGAACCTGGGTCTCCTGCATTGCAGTCGGATTCTTTACCATCTGAGCTGCCATTGGAAGCCCACCTGGTCCTTAAGGGGAGGTAGAAGTCCCATCAGGATAGGCTGAAGAGCAGGGCTCTCTAGGGATCAGGAGCTGTGTGGTGCTTCTCCTGGCCTGCTTTGTCTAGTGTTCCCACCTGTACAGTTGTCTTCACACTGTTCCAGCCTTTGAGGGAGGGGAGACTTTGGGGTGTTCTTCCTGCCCTCGAATAATCTGTATATGGTGAAAGCACAGGTGAAGTCTTGCCACACTGAGTATGGCACCCCACTCCAGTACTCTTGCCTGGAAAATCCCATGGACGGAGGAGCCTGGTAGGCTACAGTCCATGGGGTAGCTAGGAGTCAGACACGACTGAGCGACTTCACTTTCACTTTTCACTTTCATGCATTGGAGAAGGAAATGGCAACTCACTCCAGTGTTCTTGCCTGGAGAATCCCAGGGACGGTGGAGCCTGGTGGGCTGCCGTCTATGGGGTCGCACAGTTGGACACGACTGAAGTGACTTAGCAGCAGCAGCAGCAGTATTTATAGCCCTAATTCACAAGCAGGTAGTTTATTTTTAGTTTGTTTATTTTTTATTGAGGGATAATTGCTGTTTTCTGTCGAACCTCAACATGAGTCAGCCATAGGTGTACATATATCCCCTCCCTTTAGAACCTCCATCCCAGCTCCCTCCCTGCCCCACCCCAATAGGTTGACACAGAGCCCCTGTTTGAGTTTCCTGAGCCACACAGCAAATTCCCGTTGGCTATCTATTTTACATACAGGAGACCTGGCAAGTTGTTCTAGATTGTCTCCTACGGTCAACAGCAGCCTGTCGACAAACCCTCTGGTATTCTGATAAAAGTTTGCCTCTTCTTCTTTTCCCTGGTAGATATGGAACCAGAGGGTTTATCGACAGGCTGCAGTTGACCATGGGAGACAATTTGAAACAACTTCCCAGGTCTCCTGTTGTAACCCTTCGGGTTTTAGTTCCTCAGCAGATGTGGAAAAGGCACCCTTCCCCCAGCCCTCACGGTAGGGCTTGGTAGGCAGAGCGCCTGCTGAGCTTCGGTGCCTGCCATGTCGCTCATCCAGGGCTTTCCTGACGTGATTCACCCGCAGACTGGTGGCTGTGATCAGCAACAGATGGACAAGCTACTAGCCACTCTGGTTTGGGTTGCTGAATTTCCTGTTTTTATTGAAATGACATCTTTTTAGACTCGAGGGTTATGATGGTTAATTTTATTTGTTAACTTGCCTGGATCATAGGGTGTCCAGATATTTGGCCGAACTTTATTTTTAGGTGTGTCTGTGATTGTGTGTCTCGATGCGATTAGCGTTTAAATCAGTAGACGGAATAAAGCAGATTTTCCTCACCAGTGCAGGTAGATATCATCCAGTGCCTTGAGGGCCTGATTAGAACAAAAAAGATGTCAGTATCAATTTCCCTCTTTTTCCCTCCCTCCCTACCCCTCACCTTCTCTCCCTAACCACTTGAGCTGGGACATTGACCTTCTCCTGCCCTCAGACTGGGACTCACACCACTAAGACACCTGGTTCTCAGGCCTTCAGACTTGGACTGAAACTACCCCACAGGCTCTCCTGTGACCCTGGCTTGCAGACGGCAGATTGTGAGACAACATGTCAGTCAATTCCTGACTTTACACGCACACACACACACACACACATTAGTTCTATTTCTCTGGAGAACCCTAGTACAAGGGTCAATAATGAATAAAATTGATTTCTCTCAAATACATTAAGAAGTTTTCTTGACCAAAAGACGTTCATTCTCATCAGAATCGCTTCTTTTCATCTGATTTTCCACATCACTTCCCCTCTTTAGACCACATTATTGTAATCTTCCCATCCCTCTTGTTTCAGGCTGCATTTCTACAGTGTGGCTCATGCTCTTAAGGGTCTTCTGGAAATTCCAGTTTATTCATACCCATCCTCAAAGGGACGTTCTCTAGAGAAGGGTCAAGGAATAGAAAGTTTGACTTAGTCACTTTAAAAATGCGTCACATGTCTAAAACTGTTAACTCAAAAGTTTCTGCACATTTTAAATTAAGAGATTTTGAGATGATTAAAGACAGAATATAGATTCCATAAAAACTTTATATAGTTGATTTATTCATCCGTTTGTTGCATGTCAGAGCCTAGCTAGGTGCTTTGGAGAAAACAGAGATTAAACGGTTACATATGTAATCCAAGTTCTTGCAGTTTAATGACACAGACAAATATAAGCATTATGATATATGATGTTGTTGCTGTTCAGTTCCTGTTGGCCTGATTCTTTGCGACCTCATGGATTGTAGCCAGGCTCTAGTCCTCCACTACCTCCCAGAGTTTGCTCAGATTCATGACACAAGACACAGTGGGTCCAATAAGCAAATTATAAAGGAGAGCTGTTTTCTGGTTAGTAGGACTTGGGAAAGCTTAACGGCAGGGAACTTTTGAGTAAAGGTTGAATTAAGAGTCGGAGGACAGTGGGAAAGAATTACAGGCCGATGCTGTGGTGAAGCGCAGATGGTAAGGTTGGGGGACGGTATGTGGTTTGATTTAACCGAAGCATAGGGTATTGTGAGAATTTATTGACAGAGTGCCTACTATGTGCATGTATTGCTTCTAATGTGCAAACACTATAAGACAGGCATCACTGTTCCCTTAACAGATGAAAAGATCTTCATCTCAGAGAAGTTAAGTAACTGTCCATAGTTATGTAGCTGTAAGCGGTGACATTGGGAGTCAAATGCAGATCTAGATGACTCAAGAACCTGTGTTCTTTCTGCTCTATTCCTACTGTCCTTAACTGGTGTGTATAGAGGAGAAAATGTGGAATTGTACTTTTTTCATGTAATAGAAAGGAGGCACATGCAAAGAAAGGAAAATGCTCTGATTGAAGAGGCCTTGTTGATAGCATATTTTTCTGGTAAGGCGTGCTCATATATAGATGATATTATAAAAATGATGGTGATGACAACATGTAGGTGTCATTTGCTGAATGCCAAAAATAGGCCCCAAATTATATCATCAGTGATGCTCACAACTATAGGTATCACGGTCGTGTGATTTGTTACCTGATGTAGTAGAAAGAGCAGAGATACAGAGCCCAGAAGAACTTGGTTCCAATTCTGCTTTTGTTCTTTTCTAGTTATTGAACTCTAAACAGGTTATTTATTAATTATGAACTTTGATATCCTCATCTGTAAAATAGGTATACATACATATGTCATGGAGTTGTGAATGTTAGAAAAAAATTTTTTAATCTTAGTGCATTTAATAACAAAAGCAGAAGAGTTAGATAATAAAAGTAAAAATTCTGCTGTAGAAGCAAGAGTATCTCTGATCATGTCTAAATGAAAAACATAATAGTGTGACAAAAATATGAATAGTCATAGTACCAAAATTTAATCTACCTTAATAAAGGCTGCTCTTTTATTTGCAAAAAGAATTATTTACTAGAGTATGCAACTGCGGATATGACTATGAATTTAAATATATTCTGAGAGCTGAGAGGATTTACATTCACGTATATAACAGCAAAATACACCTAAGCATTATTGTTGTAGAACAGCATGAAAAATACAGCTCATTCTTACTATGTTGAAATCTGCTTTTACATCCATTGTATTAATGCACCTCTGTCTAGATTTTTTAATGACAGTTTTTAATTCTTTTTAAGAAGAAATTCAGTACATCAAAAATAGGTCATGCTGTGCATGGATTTCTTTTCCTAGCTTGATGTGTGCTTACATAGTAGACTGAGAATTGAATCTTCTCAGAGTGAAAAATGGATGCTTCTGACATTCATATCAAGCATCAGAAAATTGTAAACATATTTACTGAAAGTATTGCTACAATTGTTTCGAATGTAATAGTCTTGCAAAAAATGCGTGTCTGGAAGGCTTTGTTTTTGTTAATAGACTCTTCTAATTGAGACTCTTGTGTGGAAACCTCCCAAAAGGAAATACTATAATTGGAGAAAGCAGGGAGGGAGTCTACAGCATTCCAGATAATTTCACCTTCCTGAAGCCTCACTGCTTGGTGTTTTGATTCCTTGCCCCATGTTAGGACACTGGACCTCGATTAATGTATCTAAAGAAATATTTGAAACAGCTTTTAAGCATATGCAATTAGTAGAGTCTTTAGGATGTATTTGTGTTCTTTGTGTAAAGTGTAACTATTACTGGAAAATATTGTGAAGGACCCAATGGAACTATCAATAGTCTTACTAGATTTGTAAGCAGAAAAAATAATCCCCAAACTGGGAAAGTATTTTCCCCAGAGGGTTCTTTTCAGGACACTAGGGCTGAGTGCTAAGAAATAAGTCCATCCTGCAAAATATTTTGTCAGTCTTTCCCTAGAGTAAGCTGTATATAAGGCATAGTTTTAAAAGTTGAGTAAATGCTTGCAATGAACTGATTAGTCTATCCCTGCCTTGCAATTTAAATCTGAGTAATTTATTTCAACATAGAAATATATAAATACTATGATACCATTCATTTCCCTTATATTCTTAATATCCAGGTATTCCCAAGTCTTAACAAAATTTATGCATCATAACTTTGAAATTTATCTTATTTTAGGGATTTGTCCTGTGTAAGTGGCCATAAGTTTAGATGCATAAAATGTACAAAAATGGCTGCTATGACATTATTTATAAGAATAATGCTATCATGAAATCCTAATAATAGCAGAGTGCTCAAAAGTGTTAGGCTAGACTCAGAAGTTGGAATAATATGCAGCCATTAAAAATCGAGTTTTTGAAGAATAGTTAAAGATATTAGAAAATTCTTGGAATTGGATGTAAGAATTATAATTACAATTATGTATATAATATCTATCCAGATAAAAAATATCAACATATCAAGCATTAAAATTTTTAGAAGGAAATACATCAAATATAACTGAATATTTTGGGGCACTGGGATTTTGAGCAATTTGTTTTCTTCTTTGTTATTAGTTGATTAATGTCACAGGCCTTTATTAAAACCTAATGTGTGGTAGGCACTATACTAGACATCTGTTCATTCAAAAGTGAGCAAAAATAAAATAGCCTCTGTCATTATGCTTCTAATATAGTGGAGAAGACATATTAATTTTAAAAAATCATGAATAAGTATAAAACTACAACTGGGATAAGTGCTAAGAAGGAAGGAGACTGTGAGCACCCATGACAGGGAGCCTAGCATAATTCAGGGTTTAATTCACGGAAGAATTGACAAGTGCACGGAAGCTTGATGTGTGGGTAGGAGATTTTGCAGGTGCCCGGGGAGGAGGACTGGGAGCACTCCTTCGCAGAGAATCAGCACTGCAGAAGCCCTGTGGTAGGATGGAGCAGTTGAAGGATGGGGGCTGAGTGTGGTGTTAAGGGAAGAGGGGTTAGGGAACATAATATAGTATTTGTGTTTTAAAATTTTCATTCTCTTCTGCAGTGCAGAAAAGAGATTAGAAGGAGGAGAAGCGCAATCAGGGAAGGTAGAGGGGATTATGGCAGTAGTACAGGTCAGCGGGGATAGTACATGGGATTAAGGAGATGAAGGTGGAGACATGGCATCAAATGGATGGAGTCAAAACATATTTGAAGCCCATGAAGTGGACTTGATGCTGGATTATACATGGAGATGAAGGAGCAGGGAAGACCGAAGAGGACTCCTAGGCTTCCAGTCTGGGCAGCTGTTTGGAAGGTGGTGCCAGTCACTCCAGCGAGTGATCCGGAGGTCCTGAGGGGTTCTGCGGGTTGTCAGTTGGTCGCGTAGAGCTTATTTCAAGTTGCTGCTATAAATCCATGGTGACGTTCGTCGGCCCTGGCGGTGGACTTTCTCCGAAAGCCGGGCTCGGTCACTCACGGAAGGAAGGGAGAAAGAAAGTGGGATTTGGCTCCGCCAGTGAGGAGCAAGTGCGTTTAGAACATGGGCGGGAATTTTCCAGGGATGACGGCCCGAGAAACCGATGCCGAATGCACATATTAGAAAACAAAACAGTGAGAAGGCTCGGGAGCCCCGCGCGGCGAGCGGGGTGAGCGCGGGCGCCTCCACCGCGGGGTGCCCGGCGGCGGCCTGCCCGGCGGCCCCGTGGGAACTGGGCAGCGACGGGGAGACGCGGGCCCTGCGGTTCGCAGCGGGGCCCCTCCGGCTGCAGGCGGCTTCGCGGGGCGCGGGGGCGCTGATCGCCGCCTGGGTCTGCTGTGGCTGCGGGCCTCGGGGGCTCCCGGGGCTCCGTCCCCCGCGGCGCGCGGCCCCGCAGCGGCCCCGGGGCTCGGCGGGCTCGGCGATGGTGGGGCGGCTCCTGACCCTCGCCCTCTCAGGCGCCGCCCCACCCAGCGGTCCCGCATGCAGCCCCATTCCTGGAGGACCCCGGCCGACTGCCCCCAAGCAGGGTGCCCCGGCCCTAGGCGGCCCCCGTTACCAGCACTACCGCCGGGGACGCGCCCGCCCATCACCGCCGCCGCGGGCGCTCCTCGTGGGCCCCCTCCCCGCCCATCCGCCTCCAAGGGAGGGCTGGCTCCCGGCCGGCCCACGGGACCTCCAGAGGGGAATTCTATCTGCTCCCTAACCCCAGGGCACCCCAGCCGCCCTGATGGGTGGGTCCCCAACCCCCATTCATAGATGTAACAGGCTCTCACCCCAGCCCCCTTTGCAAGGCGCTCTGATGAGTATTTAAAGCCAGCTTTGAAATGGCAAGGGGGAAAAAAAAAGAGAAGGCTCCTAATGTGCTCCTGATGTACTGACAGGAAAAGAGGGTTCAGTGAACCTATATTTCCAAAAAGGTTGAAGATTGACCATGATTTGGAATAATTGAATAAGCAAGCTTTAAATGTAGAAGTTTTGTCAAAAAATGGAGTTCTTGAATAAGCGCCTTTAGATAAGAATTAGTTATAAGTGACCAAAAGACCTTTTCTACACTTTGTAGTATTTTTTAATGTCTCTTTCATATGTACATCTTGCTATTGTAATCATAAAGTAGGTATAAAACAAAAGACATCCTCATTTTGCTTTCAATTGAGGTCAATATTTTTAAACTGCTAAATGAATGAAAGGAAGTCTAGAGAAAAAGGATAAATAGTGAACAAAAAATCTTGGGTTTAAGTGGAATTAAACCAACAGTAAACATTTTCTCAGTTTCTGAAATGCACTGGAGAGTTCATACCCCATTCACCAGGACAACTGTCTTTAAGAATCTAACTGCAACCTGAGTGTTCTGTTAGCTTAGGAACTAACCTAACTGTTCTCCCAACCTGGCTCACAGTGGCTACTTCTGAAAGAAAAAAGGACATGATCTGCTCTTCTTGGCATATTTAGGGGGGAAAGTAGGTATATTATTGTTTTCAAGATATTTTTGAGGATAATATTCAAATGGAGGAAATTTCTTAGCATCAAATGGTACATTTGTGACATATTAGTAGTAGGGTCAGAGACTCCTCTTAGTAGGAACTTAAAGATCATCTAGTCCTGGAGATTTATTTTCACATGAAGAATCTGAGATTTAAAGAATGATTGATACAGTCTAGCTTCTTTCCTCTGCCTTATCCTGATGAGGGTGTGCAGCTTTTTAAACAGAGAATCTGAACATTTCCTAATAAACTGTCAAATCTTAGTCCCCACATTCAAAGCAAAATTAAATGCCTTCTCTACTCATGTGTTTTTAGTCTGGTGGAATCCTCAGTGGCATAATCTTATAGCAGCATTTCTCAAAATGTGTTCCAATAAAAATTAATAGATACTCTATTAATGTTACATGATATATTCTCATATATTCTCCCTTGGACATGCACACCTCACACATATAAAAACCTATCATAAGTCCTGAATTATATTTTAAAACTTTACTTAGCCTAGTCAAATTTACTATATGTTTTTAAGGATTAGATTTTTTACAGTCTTTTGGTCTTTTATTTTTAATTGGAAGATAATTACTTTACAATATTATAGTGGTTTCTGCCATACATCATCATGAGTCAGCCATAGGTATACGTATGTCCTCTTCCCCTTACACCTCCCTCCCCGTCCCTGCCTCTAGGCTGTCACAGGGCACCAGCTTTGGGTTCCCGGTTTTAAACAGCAAATTCTCACTGGCTACCTGCTTTACCTATGGTAATGAATATGTTTCAGTGCTGCTCTCTCAAATCATGCCACCTTCCCTCTCCCTCACTGTGTCTGAAAGTCCGTTCACCATGTCTGCATCTCCATTGCTGCCCTATATATAGGTTCATCAGTACCATCGTTCTAGGTTCCATGTATGTGCATTAATACACGATATTTGTCTTTCTCTTTCTGACTTACTTCACTTTGTGTAGTAGGCTCTAGGTTCATCCACCTCATTAGAACTAGGTCAAATGCATTCTTTTTTATAGAGGAGTAATAGTCCATTCTTTGACATTGCCTTTCTTTGGGATTGGAATGAAAACTGACCTTTTCCAGTCCTGTGGCCACTGCTCAGTTTTCCAAATTTGCTGGCATATTGAGTGCAGCACTTTAGCAACATCATATTTTAGGCTGAAATAGCTCAGCTGGAATTCCATCATCTCCACTAGCTTTGTTCATAGTGATGCTTCCTAAGGTCCACTCGACTTCGCATTCCAGGATATCTGGCTCTAGGTGAGTGATCATGCCATTGTGGTTATCTGGGTCATGAAGGTCTTTTCTGTGTATTCTTGCCACTTCTTCTTAACATGTTCTGCTCCTTTAGGTCCATACCATTTCTGTCCTTTATTGAGCCCATCTTTGCATGAAATGTTCCCTTGGTATCTCTAATTTTCTTGAAGAGATCTCTTGTCTTTCCCATTCTGCTGTTTTCATCTATTTCTTTTCATTGATCACTGAGGAAGGCTTTCTTATCTCTGCTTGCTATTCTTTGGAACTCTGCATTTAGATGGGCTTATCTTTTCTTTTCTCCTTTACCTTTAACTTGTCTTCTTTTCACAGCTATTTGTAAGGCCTTCTCCGACAACCATTTTGCCTTTTGGCATTTCTTTTTCTTGGGGATGATCTTGATCACTGCCTCCTGGACAATATCACAAACCTCCATCCATAGTTCTTCAGGCACTCTATCAGATCTAGTCCCTTGAATCTATTTGTCACTTCCACTGTATAATCGTAAGGGATTTGATTTAGGTCATACCTGAATGGTCTAGTGGTTTTACCTACTTTCTTCAATTTAAGTCTGAATTTGGCAATAAAGAATTCATGATCTGAGCCAGAGTAGCTCCCAGTCTTGTTTTTGCTGATGGTATAGAGCTTCTCCATCTTTGGCTGCAAGGACTATAATCAATCTGATTTCGGTGTTGACCATCTGGCAATGTCCATGTGTAGAGTCTTCTCTTGTGTTGTTGGAAGAGGGTGTTTGCTATGACCAGTGCATTCTCTTGGCAAAATTCTGTTAGCCTTTGCCCTGCTTCATTTTGTACAATGACACAAAGGCAATGCCAAAGAATGTTCAAACTACCACACAGTTGCACTCATCTCACATGCTAGCAAAGTCATGCTCAAAGTTCTCCAAGCCAGGCTTCAACAGTACCTGTACCGAGAACTTCCAGATGTTTAAGCTGGATTTAAAAAAGGCAGAGGACCCAGAGATCAAATTGCCAATATCCACTGGATCATCAAAAAAGCAAGAGAGTTCCAGAAAAAAACATCTATTTCTGCTTTATTGACTATGCCATAGCCTTTGGCTCTGTGGATCACAATAAACTGTGAGAAATTCTGAAAGAGATGGGAATACTGGACCATCTTACCTGCCTTCTGAGAAATCTGTATGCAGGTCAGGAAGCAATAGTTAAAACTGGACATGGAACAACAGACTGGTTCCAAATAGTGAAAGAAGTACGTCAAGGCTATATATTGTCACCCTGCTTATTTAACTTATATGCAGAGTACATCATGAGAAATGCTGGGCTGGAGGAAGCACAAGCTGGAATCAAGATTGCTGGGAGAAATATCAATAACCTCAGATATGCAGTTGACACCACCCTTATGTCAGAAAGCAAAGAAGAACTAAAGACCCTCTTGATGAAAGTGAAGGAGGAGAGTGAAAAAGCTGGCTTAAAGCTCAACAGTCAAAAAACAAAGGTCATGGCATCTGGTCCCATCACGTCATGGGAAATAGATGGGGAAACAATGGAAACAGTGTCTGACTTTATTTTTATGGGTTCCAAAATCACTGCATATGGTGACTGCAGCCATGAAATTAAGACAATTGTTCCTTGGAAGAAAAGCTATGACCATTCTAAACAGCATATTAAAAAGCAGAGACATTACTTGGCCAGCAAAAGTCTGTCTAGTCAAAGCTATGGTTTTTCCAGTAGTCATGTATGGATGTGAGAGTTGGACTATAAAGAAAGCTGAGCACTGAAGAATTGATGCTTTTGAACTATGGTTTTGGAGAAGATTCTTGAGAGTCCCTTGGACTGCAAAGAGATCCAACCAGTCCATCCTAAAGGAAATCAGTCCTGAAGATTCATTGGAAGGACTGATGCTGAAGCTGAAGCTGTGGTACTTTGACCACCTGATGTGAAGAACTGACTCACTGGAAAAGACCCTGGTGCTGGGAGAGATTGAAGGTGGGAGGAGAAGGGGACAACAGAGGATGAGATGGTTGGATGGCATCACCGACTCAATGGACATGAGTTTGAGCAAGCTCCAGGATCTGGTGACGGGTAGGGAGGCCTGGCGTGCTGCAGTCTATGGGGTCGCAAAGGGTCGGACATGACTGAGTGACTGAACTGAACTGAATATACCATTGTGTATATGTACTACAACTTAGATTGTTTTGATAATAGAGCAGGAACAAACTTTAAGTATTTATTAATAGTAACAGGCATAGAAGTAGGCGTGCTGTTGTACAGAGGAATCATCAGAAATGCTTGTTGAACTTGCCTTCCTTCTTCCTCAATGTCCTACCAACCCCTTCTAGGATGGGTGCACTGGAACACAGCGGGTGGCCTTGGAGAAATGTGGAAAGGACGGTAAAGCAACATTAAAGCACCCACTGTCACAGCAAGTAGCAGAGTCACAGGTAAAATGGCCACCTATGACAATCTAGTCATTATATTTCTATGGATGGCCAAAGCGTTAATTCTAAAAGTTCTCTTAAAGATATAGTTATTGAGAATGGAAGAAGCAATATATTAGGAGGGCAGGTTGATGTGGAAATATGCGAAATGATATTGTAAAATGCCATCATTTCTTTGACGAGCATTTAGTGCTTTAATGATGAATAGGCCAAAATCCACACAAAGTGGGTATTTACCTCATTTAAGTTAGATGGAGAGTACTATAAGGCCTACATTTTAAAACTGGTTTTAAAAAAATCTTACATGCCATAAAATACATACTTCTAAAGTGTATGGTTCAGTGGGTTTTAGTGTATTAACAGAGTTATGTAATCATAGCTAAAATCTGATTTCAGACATTTTCATCACTCCCGAAAGAAATTCTATGCCCATTTGCAGTCATTCTCAATTTCCTCTGCTCCCGGGCCCTGGAAACTGTTAGTCTTTCTGTTTCTACGGATTTGCCTCTTCTGGACATTTCATAGAAATGGAATCATACAATACATGCCCTCATGTGTCTGGCTTCTTTCACTTAGCATAATGTTTTCAAGATCCATCCATGTTATGGCATGCATCTATAATTCACTTCTTTTTATGAGTAAGTAATATTCCATTGTATGGATACTCCACATGTTATCTGTCCTTCATCAGCTGATGGACATTGGGTCATTTACGTTTTTGACAATTATAAATAATGCTGCTGTAAGCACTCTGATATAAGTTTCTCTGTAGTCATATGCTTCTGTTTTCTTATATACATACCTAGGAATGGAATTGCTGGATAAAATGGTAACTCTATGTTTAACTTTTTGACAAACTTCCAAACTGCTTTCCAAAGCAGTTGTACCATTTCGCATTCCCACCAGCAGTGTAAGAATCCCAATTTTTCCATATCATTGCAAACATTTATTTTTGTCTATCTCTCTGATTCAAGCTATCCTCGTGGGTAAGAAATGACATCTTATTGTGGTTTAGATGGACATGAGTTTGAGTGAACTCCGGGAGTTGGTGATGGACAGGGAGTCCTGGCGTGCTCTGATTCATGGGGTCTCAGAGAGTAGGACACAACTGAGCGACTGAACTGAACTGAACTGAATGGCTAAAGATATTGAGCATTTGTACCTGTGCTTATGGCTATATGTTTATCTTCTTTGGAGAAAAGTCTCTCTAGGTTTTTTGGCCATTTTGAATTTGGGTTATATGTCTTTTTATTAAGTGATAAGAGTTCTTTATGTATTCTGTATGAAGAATACATCTTTATATGTCTTCATATTTGTGAAGATATATCATATATCTGTATATTCCCTTATCAGATATGATTTCTGAATATCATCTCCCATTCTGTGGATCGTGTTTCCGCTTTCTTAATAGTGTCTTTTGAATAATAAATGCATTTATTAATACATTTCTTCCTTATATTTTTTAAATGGAAATGTAGTTGCTGTATAGTATTATATATTATATTTATACAGTGTAGTGATTCACAATTTTATACTCCATTTATAGTCATTATAATGGAGGCTTTCTTTGCTGCTCAGATGGCAGAGTCCTCTTGCAATGCAGGGGAGTCAGGTTTGATCCCTGAGTCAGAAATATCCCGTGAAGGAGGGCATGGCAATCCAGTCCAGTATTCTTGCCTGGAGAATCCCGTGGACAGAGAAGCCTGGTGGCTTACAGTCCATAGGGTTGCATAGAGTTGGACACAACTGAGCGATTAGCACACACATAGTTATTATAAAGCGCTGAGTATTTTCTCTTTGTTGTACAATGTATCCTTGTAGCTCATTTTATGCCTTAAGGTCTGTACCTCTTTGTCCCCTACCCTGTCTTGCCCCTCCCTCTTTCCCTCTCCTCACTGGTAAGCACCCATCTGTTCTCTGTATCTGTGAATCAAATGCATTCCTTTTTAATATCAGCTATCTTAGAATCAAAACTTGAGGCAATGGCTAACAGTGAATGAAAATTTAACAGATACAAAGTAAATGTCCAAGAGCACATGCTATGGGACTTTTTTCACTTCATTCAATTCAGCTACCCAGAATTATTTGCTAAATATTTTCCTATTCAAATTTTTGGAATGAAGGATTTGTCTTTTAAAGAAAATTTGTCATTTCATTGTAAACAACATGCTGTCTTTACCGTCATGCTTTCTCACAAAATGACTCTTTATTGTGTTGTTTGCTTAATAAGTAGGAAGAGACATTAGAGCAAGTTTGTTTCATGGTAAGGCACAAAGATACAACAGATGAGCGACAGTGCAGTTCACAGACTCTGTTCCCCAAACATTGCAGGTGGAAACTTTCATAAGTGGCTTTCCTGACTCATCTTTCTCAACCCTGTCTCAATTAGAATGCAAGTGGAGGATGAGCAAAATCTTAAGGCAACAACAGTGCTGTTCCCAAAACAGTATCAGGGAAGCACTTTCCGTTTAGAGAGTACTGTTTCTGCTGGTATCTAGTGGGATATTTTTGTAATAATTACAATGATAGTAGCAAAATACTTGGTACTTTTTTATGGAATGTGTTGTATACATACATTAATTTATTTAACCCTGTGAAGTAGATATTTTAATATGTTCTCAGATGAGGAAACTAATCTTAAAGAGGTTAAATAAATTGCCTTATTGCATAGCAAATGGTCAAATTTTTCAAAGTGTTTGAAAGGGAGAGCTTTGGTTCTATAATGAAAAGGCTAAAGGCAGTCAACTTCTACTACAGGCCTCTGCTGATTATTCGATTTCTAAAGCACCCTTCTTACCCTAGAAGCCTGTCCATCTATGACTCTGTTATCACTGTCTGTTCAGGGTTGGGGTGATTATGTAGCTTTTGATGATGAGGATAATGAAAGCAATAACAGTAATAATAATAGCTTCTTTGACCATCTCCACTGGCCAAGTACATTCCCTTTGTCATCATCAATTTCTGCAATAGTTTGCTAAGGTAAGGCATTTATATCCAATTTATAAAGAAGAATCGAAGTGTACTGAGAAGAAACTGAGGTGTGCAATGAGCTGTGACTACTTTGGGGTTATGCAGCGGCAGAACTGAGAATGAACCTGGTTTTATTTGACTTTGAAATACTGGCTGTCATTCCATGAAGATTGGGGACCTTATGTGAAGAATCTGCCATCAACTCTTAGTTATCAGCGGCTTCCTTAGATGGGCATCACACTGGATTTACATTGTATATGCAAACACAGAAATGACAATATAAATTTAGGTGAATATAATTAATTTTACAGTCAAAGTAAGCCATTGGTTGCTTGACAGTTTCTTCCTGTTGCACCAGCTAATAGCCCTGATTGCCATAAGAGAGCAAAGTGGATGTAGGGAGCTGACGCTGAGCTAGGGGTATAAACCATGTTTGATTTAATCCAATTAGGAAGCTGTTTTTTCCCAGATTCAGTACCTGCTTCACAGGTGCCATGACCCTGTCCAATCAGAATGAATTTAGAACTTTTCCTGGGAATGCTGGGAAAAGATGCTTCTGTCTGGTGTGGGGGGAATAGCCTCAAACAACCACAGCCATTTTTGTTTACATGAGGAGGTCATCCAGAGGACTGGTAGGTAGAACTGCGGAGCTAGGAGCATTATTGAGAATTGCAGCGAATCTCAATACCATCACCAACCATCACACTTAAACGCTGGCCAGGGTCTGGGCCTCTGAGGCCTGTGAATTAATAAGTTCCCTTTATTTCTTCCTCCATTTTGAGATGATTTCCTAGTACTCACAACCTGTTCATATTGATGCCATCTTCTGATCCCACTTGTTGGCTCCAGGACTCACATTGGCCTTTGTTCATCTGGCCTCGCATCTTGTCAGTATTTCATGCATCATTAGGTGTTTTTTTTTTTTTAACCTATAAGACTATAAGCTTCTTATTGCCTGGCCAAACACTCAAAGAATGTTTTTTTCATTAAAAGGAAACATGCCACTTTCCAAATTATATTTCATACAGAAGATACATGCTGCCTGTTTAAGGCTTTTAAAGGGTAGGGAAAATCAATTTTGGAGCCAGAGGTGCTTGATGTCTATGTAATTTTTCTTATTAAATGCAATTAACTATCTAAATAGAAAAGAAAATCAATGCCTGTCGATGGTATTTTCATGTCATTATTAAAACTGTCATATTACCGTTTAATTAGGTACTCTGTAAAGCAGACCATTATCACTGAGAAAAGAGCTGCCTAGTGTGAAGGAAAGGGGCACGTGAATGGGTGTTGTTGCTTCACATTCAGAAACAAAATCAATACTGTGATACAGTTAACCAATTTTCAACAAATAAAAAAAGTATATTTTGAAATATTCAACAAATTTCACTCATCTGTCGGTGTGCCTCTTGAAGGTGTTAAATATTTTTTAATGAACAATATACTGACAGAAATTTGAAGCCCCCACACTCTAATAATAATATGGTTTTGTAGTTATTACTCAAGAAGGTAATTTTGAGTGATATTGGACTATTTACAAATCCAATAGGAAAATTAGATAATTTATCGCAACCATAATTTTAAAGATATACAACATTTAAAGAGTGTCATCTGTAGGTGGATACAAGTTGGTTAGAATTTAGGAAAAGTAGCTGTTGAACGCCAATGTCCAGGGTGAAGAATAGCTGAGCTGTAGCTTTTCAGTGATCAATTTTGAATGGATTAATGGGAGAAATGATACTTTAAGAGATTTTAAATTAACGGCAAAGAGTGGCTTGGTAATTTTGAAGGAGAAGTTTGTTATAGGTCCTTGCTATTTCATTCAAGAAAGATGTAGCGATGCTGTTGAATGATGAATAGACTGGGATGTGTACAGATAAATCTAAGATTGAGGTGACATGAGTCATCAGAGGGGAGAAAACACAAGTCTATAAACTCCTTGACTCCATTCTCCTTTTCATCTCCTTGGACGAGATAGAACTTCTTCACCCTAATTCTCAAGCTGATCCGGCTTCTCTGAGGTGATTCTTTTGCACCATGACTCTATGTACTCTCATCTATGCTATTGTTTTCCAATTAATGTTGGTTAATTTAAAAAAATCTCTAATTGTGAGAAGACAGGACATTCAGAAGGTGACTGCATGTCCCCTGTACTTTTTGAACGTTGAAGGGTGGGAGGGAAATAAAACTGTTTGATGGCATAAGAATTTGTTCTTTCGGAGCTAATCCAAAACAGTTTCAGTAGCAGTGTGATTTACAATTCAGTTTAGAGGCTATAAAACCTACTAGTTTAACGTAGGCTATCTGAACTAAGTCCGTTTCAGTTTAGAGCCAGTCTCTGCCCCTTAAAAACTGTGTGACCTTGAACTTGCTGCTCAATTTAAATTATGTCTTAATTTTGCAACATGGAGCTTTTTGAGGATTCAATGAGATAATTCATATAAAGCACTTGGAATAATGTCTGGGACTTCAAAAGTTTTAACTAATGGTTTTTTAAAAAAATTTTCTCATTGATGTTATTCTACACAGCAAAATATAAATGTCAGCTTTTCTATTTGCATAAAACTGTCTGGGAGTTGGTGATGGACAGGGAAGCCTGGCGTGCTGTGGTTCATGGCATCGCAAAGAGTCAGACACAACTGAGCGACTGAACTGAACTGAACTGTTCACTGGTTCATTAGCATTAATTCTCAATAAATCAAACCATTGGCTGTTAATACATATTAAATCATTGTGAATGGATAAAGATCTGATTTCAGACATTGACCTAGTCCATGAAGTAAATCTCTTCGTTTAAAGCCGTCAAATTTTCCTGACCCAATTTTTAGCTAGAATCATCAGAATTGGAACATATCCTTAGAAAACGCACAGAATAGCAAGCTGCCTTCTACATATCTCTTTTCACATACTTCTAAATCCTGAACTCCCAGCCATTATACATTTTGACTCCGAGATCTCTGACGACAGAAAAAAAATTGAGCTGTTTTTTTCATGCTGTTTAGAATGAAGTCATTATACCACAAGCAACAACTATTACTCACAAGTGAGTGGCAGTGCAGTGGGTTTACAAAATTAAGGAAATGATAAGTTGTTTTTTTAACTGTGGATGAAATAGGATCAATAATCTTGGTCAAGCTTAAGATAATTTCCAAAGTGTTACAATATAGAGAAGACAAATATTGATAGAAACAAGGAACATAGCCTCAGAAAATTCTTCAGTGATTAATCTAAAGGTTTTATATTTGAACAGTGGAATAAGTATCATTGAAGTTAATTGGCAGCCAATACATTCTATGAAGTATAGCCCAATTGATTATTCACCTAACAATGCTGATGCTGATGCTGAGTCACTTCAGTCGTGTCCGACTCTGTGTGACCCCATAGACGGAAGCCCACCAGGCTCCCCCGTCCCTGGGATTCTCCAGGCAAGAACACTGGAGTGGGTTGCCATTTCCTTCTCCAATTGATTATTCACCTAACAATGGAATGTCTAATTGCATAAATGCACAGTATCCTTGATTAACATTAATACCCTTTCAACCTATCTATTTGTACTATTACAATATGTAGTACTGTATTAATCAATGTATTAATATCGTATATAATAAAGAGTCAGCCATGTCTGACTCTTTGCAACCCCTTGGACTGCAGCACACCAGGCCCCCCCATCCCTTATCATCTCCAGGAATTTGCCCAAGTTCATGTCCATTGCATCAGTGATGCCATCCAACCGTCTCATCCTCTGTCACTCTCTTTTCCTCCTGCCTTCAGTCTTTCTAAGCATCAGGGTCTTTTCCAATGAGTTGGCTCTTCACCTCAGGTGGCCAAAAGATTGGAACTTCAGTTTTAACATCAGTCCTTCCAATGAGTATTCAGGGTGGATTTCCTTCAAGATTGACTGGTTTGATCTCCATGCTGTCCCAAGGACTCTTAAGAGTCTTCTCCAACACCACAGTTTGAAGGCATCAATTCTTCGGTACTCTGCCTTCTTTACAATGGTATAGAATCTGTCACAGTGGTACATGACTACTGGAAAAACCATAGCTTTGACTAGACAGACTCTTGTTGGAAAAGTGACGTTTTTGCTTTTCAACACACTGTCTAGGTTTGTCATAGCTTTCTTGCCAAGAAAATTGTCTTCTAATTTCATGGCTGCAGTCACCAACTGCAGTGATTTTTAGAGCCCAAGAAAGGAAGTCTATCACTGCTTCTACCTTTATCCTTCTCTTTGCCATGAAGTAGTGGGGCCAGATGCCATGATCTTAGTTTTTTTAATATTTAGTTTTAAGCTGGCTTTTTCACTTTGCTTCTTCAGCCTCATCAAGAGGCTCTTTAATTCCTCTTCACTTTCTGCCATAAGGGTGGTGTCTGCATAACTGAAGTTGCTGATGTTTCTCCCAGCAAACTTGATTCCATTAATCACTCTCAAAAATTAGAATTTTTAAGTTCTTCTTGAACTATTTGAAAAACCCATATGTTCAGCTCACAGTCGTGTCACTATGAAGTTGAGCAGTGAATCTATTGCAGATGCTTCTACTGGAGTTGATAAAATTTAGGAGACTTTCTTTAAAGTTGAATAGAGTTTATCAGTGGCCAGAGATGACAGTTTCTGTGCAATTATGGCATCACAGACTCATATATCCAATTCAAATTCAGTTCTCTGTCATGTGAAATCTCATCAGAGATACTGAATTTTGAGAACTTTGGTGTGGATTACCTGCAACTTGGCAGAAGAATATACACAGATCATGTTTGGGTTAGCAAGCCTTTTGTAGTAGCTCTTGTTGATTATTTCATTTGCCAAGTAATCTGTTGGAGCATTTTTTGCACCGACCCCAAAATGGAGAAATAAACACATATTTATCTCATTGAAAGGTTTATGTAACCAACTCTAATAATTACAAATTGGCAGAGGGTGGGTGGCAAAGAGCACAGAGATAATTATAATTCTCAGGTGATCCTTAGGTCTCATGTATATTTTGGCTTATTTCTTTTCCAAATTTTTGCCAAATTACAAAGGCAGAACAGAAAGGATTGAATGGCTATCACTATGCCCTTTCTCTCCTCACGTTGATAAGGAAGAGAGTGAGCAGTGAGCACAACAGAAAGAGCAGTCAGCAGAAGTGGAAACAAAGGACTCAAGGTCATCAGCTTGCGCGTTAGACTCAGTAAATCACGAGTTGCCTGCTTTTGGATGATCTCTTTCCAAATCAGATGAAGGCAATGGGCCCCATTTTTATTTCTGAAAAAGCTGAACACCCCCTCAATCCCCATAATGCACATAATACACGCTCTTCCAAAATGGCTTGATTACTTAACGCTGAATTGTTCCATGAGTACGGGGACTTTCATTGCTCGGGCATGAAGGCAGACGAGAGCATGTGGGCTGGGGCTTAGTTATCAAGTGCAGCTGTGCCTTGAGTTACACCCCGAGCAAAGAAGATCGCAACAGACTGCCTCCCCTACACTGACTTCTACTTAGGAGACTCCAGGCCAAACAAACAGGGAAAAGATAGAAGAAATGGTTGCTAGGAAATGTACTAACCATTTCTGCACAAAAAGCAGTGTCAAAATCTGGGTTAGTGAAAATCAGAGAGAACAAAGGGGGTAATAGAGAACAGAGGTGATTTTGCTGATTTTTGTTGTTGTTCTTCACATTTCTTTCAACTTGTTTGTAAGGGCTGAATTTTTGTAATGGGTTTTTGTAATATGGCTCTTGTGACGCATGTATGTGTGTGGGGGCTTTGCCTGATGATCTGTGCATGTGTGGTACTTGACAGTGTGTATGCTTGTTGTTGTGTGTGAGAACGGTGTTAATGTGTTTATGTGGGAGGAAAGGTTGTTGTGTGCATGGCTTCCCTGGTGGCTCAGCTGGTAAAGAATCTTCCTGCAATGCAGGAGACCTGGGTTCGATCCCTGGGTTGGGAAGATTCCCTGGAGAAGGGAACGGCAACCCACTCCAGTATTCTGGCCTGGAGAATTCTGTGGACTATAAAGTCCATGGGGTCTCAAAGAGTTGGACATGACTAAGAAACTCACTGATGGGAAGCATGGGTTTCGCCTTCGTCCAGGCAGCCACTGAATTAATATCTGGCCATTTGCACAGGTGAAACTTTGCATCCTTGGTTTATAGGGAAATCAATGCTGAGATGCTGGCTCTTTGCTTTATTGCTCCCTGGTGCCTGTGCCAGTGAGATTCGATAGCAAGTCCTGAGAAGTCCTCAGCCTCCTTCAAGAGCCGCCCTTGAACTCTGTTGCAGAGCCTTCCACCCTTTCCACCTACCGAAAATCTTTCCCGTCTGCTTTAGGAGGAGACGGGAGGAGATGGGTCGATAATGGAATGAGAGGGATAGGAGAGGGGTTAGGGAGAGACAGAGAACAAGAGAGATAGCTCTTCTACTGTGGACCTCCATGTGGCTCCAACATCCCTAGAGCAATCTTGGCTTTTTCCCTGTGGGGATTCTCCTTGACCATGGGAGTAGTCGGGCTTCCAGGACTAACAGAATATCTCTAGAGGCACCCCTTGGATTATTTACAACTTCCACAAATTTGCCTTGGACTGACTGACATGGTGCTGGGTGGCATCAAAAACTTGCAAAGAACAACCTTTTAATGAAACTTATTTGTGACAAAATTGATCTTTTTAACCATCGACTAAAAAGCCCTGCAACAACTCAAACCCCTAATTCATACTAAAGCACAACAGCCCCCTTTGGACACATAAAAATATTCCTTCCTTTGATTGTATTTGTATACAGGTAAGTGCAAAGGGGACGAGAGCCCCACATTTTGTTATCTGGTACGTATGCAAGGTGACTCTGCTTCAGTAATTGCAATAGCCAGAGAAGAATTATTGCTTCTTTGATTCTGTAGTTGTGTTTTGTCCTCTGGAGGTGTATCCTAAAAAAAATCAATGTCAACTGGCTTTAGAGGAAATGTTTTTAATGGACCTGCTGCTGCCAAGTCTCCCTGGGATGCTTAATCACTGTCTCCGCACCAGGGATAGAAGCACTGTGGCTCCAGGAGCCTGGTTCTGAGCAGATCATCTCGGGGGCTCAAACATTTACAGAGGTCAGACAGGTATTATATCCCGGTGGAGCAATCAGGTCTACAATGCCAGGGAATATGAGGGACTGTGTGAAACTGGGGAGTATATCTCAGAGACGGCAGACAGTCGCTACCCGTTCCATTCAGTCGTCACCCTGAGGGATATGGGACCCCCTGTGTCGTGGGAACAGCTGTTGCATTTTCTCTCTATATCTGAAAGAGACTAAATTGGGGTCACACACAGTTAGATCTGTGAACGGGTCACCCTGAGGAAAAGGATTAGAGAATCCTCTGATATTAAAACCTGTCATGGAGGACCAAATTAGTTTCCTAAGCTACCATAACAAAACGCCACAAATTGGGTGGCTTAACCAGCAGAATTAAATTTTTTTTTTTTTTTTTTTACAGTCCTGAGGACTGGAAGTTCAAGATCAAGGAGTTTGCAATTTGGTTCCTTTTGAGGCCTCTTTCCTTGACTTGTACATGGCCACCACGGCTCACTGTGTCCTGACATTATCTTTTTCTCTGTGCTCAAGCATTCCTGGAGCTCAGACTTCCATCTGCATGTCCCCAGATTTACTCTTCTTGTAAGGACACCAGTCAGGTTGGATTAGGACCCATTCATCCTAGAGATCTTCTTTTAACCTGATTAACTCTTTAAAGGCCCCGTCTTTAAACACCATTAGCCTCGATGGTGCTGGGGGTTAGGACTCCAACATAGAAATGTGGAGGGGACACAGTTTGCCCCCAGCAAAGCAGCACCCAGCAGTCTGGGTTCTGCAGAGGCAGGGAGCTTGGCCATCTGCATCCCATTTTCCACATTCAGACCAGGAGACAAGTACGTATTATAAACAAGGAGCAAACGACGATAGCATCATATGCAGTGACTTAATTAATGGTTTAAGCTTATCCCTAGACAAGAATTCCCAAAGAAACTTGTGATTAGCACAGATTATAAAGGCTTGCTAGAGAGAGCGTGGATCTACTTGACTCCTCGCAGCAGAATCAACTTTTTCATGATTGTGAGCTTTATTCCATTCTGGAGAGGGCATTGTCCTTGAATAGTGAGTAATTGGTACTTCAGTGCCTTCTGGCATTTTTTACCAAGAGCAGCTTCGATTCTCTAAAACAAAGCGTCTGGGGTAAGAAATGGTGGTTTATGCTGTCTGCATGTTGCCACAGTCTTAGCAGTCAATAAATGCTTAGCCTTCCAGATAAAGACTCCCACACTGATGATGAGAACGGTTGCACAGACTGATTTTTTCCAGTAAGTAAAGATGAGTTTACCTCTTGTGGAAAAAAAAGTTTATAAATTGAATATCCTAAAAATATGCTTGAAACTCTTCACTTAAAAAAGAAGTGCATGTGCTTCTTGTTGGATAGGATGAAAAGCAACAATATTGGTTTGATAATTTAAGAATTTGGAACTGAATATTCTCACATCATATTTCTATAAGTTCACTTGGCTACTGGATGAATCAAAATGCTATGTATGTACTGCAGCATTTTTGCAGTCATATGCATTTGTGTTGTGTGCACGATCAGTTGTGTCTGACTCTTTGTGACCCCATGAACTGTCCAGGCAAGAATACTGGAGCAGGTTGTCATTTCCCTCTCCAGGGGATCTTCCTGACCCAGGGATCGAACCCACATCTCTTGCACCTCCTACACTGGCAGGTGGATTCTTTACCATTGTGTGACCTGGGTAGAACATCAAAACACTGTATCATCTGGAGTCCTAGAAATTAGTCTTTTGGAAAAGTCAAAGGTAACAGACATCTGGGACACTTGACCTAAGCTGTCATTAGTTTTTCCACTTAAAATTTAAAATTGGGTCTCAGAGGCTTTAGTGCATCCTTATTGGATGTGAGGGAATAGAAAAATAGGGTTTTCAGGGGTGACATATTTGGGTCATGTGCGTCCCAAAGCAGAGAAAGCCTGCCTGCAAAGAAGCAGACAAACCAAGAGAAGTGGAATGGGAACATCTCACCTTTCAGGGCAATGGTGAATGTAACCACAGCTCCTAACTCCCTAATTTTCGTTTCCTTTCCCAGTGTAGATCAGGTAGTATTTTCTGAAGTCTCAGATAAAGAAAAACAGTAATTAATGTGAAAATCAGCATCTAATTCTGAATAACCATCCCTAATCTTTTAGTTTCTTTCTTTCTATGACTTTGCCTGTGTAGTCAATTGTAGCTTTTTCCTGTCAGTTTATACTCTTTCCAAGTTTTGAAGAAGTAAATATCATTTTACCTCCTGGTTTCCATTACTTATAGTCAGAGTTTTTTTTTATAGTTTGAAAGTTTTATTTCTGAAATATGTGAGTCAGTATGCGAATTTTAATGCTATATAGTATTAATATTTGGGCTTCCCTGATAGCTCAGTTGGTAAAGAATCCGTCTGCAATGCAGGAGACCCCAGTTCAATTCCTGGGTCAGGAAGACTCACTGGAGAAGGGATAGGCTACCCACTCCAGTATTCTGGCCTGGAGAATTCATGGACAGTCCATTGGGTCACAAAGAGTCAGACATGACTGAGCAAATTTCAGTTTCTTTTCATTAACATTTAACACACCGATAGTCCATATTAGAGTCTGAATAAATAGCTGTGGGCTGATTCATTTTGACTTCTTTTCTAAGTCCTTCATATGGTGCAAAGCTTCTCGGTGGGTACTGACCTGCTCTGTGCTATGATATGACTATGTTAGAATTGGTGCAGCAAATCTATCAACTGCCTGAATGCAGATACTGTCAATATATTAAATATTTCAAGCTTCTTAACTTCTTTCTTACCTGCTGTGGAGGACTGCCAAGTAATCCAGTCCAGAGAAATTTATAACTAGATGAGGATTCATTTTCTTGGATAAGATGTGAGATGGTGTGCTGTTTAGTTAATGGTATCATTTGGATCTTTTGTGTTTCTCTAAAAAGAGCAATATTGCAGGAACCTGGAATGTTAGGTCCATGAATCAAGGCAAATTGGAAGTGGTCAAACAGGAGATGGAAAGAGTGAACATAGACATTCTAGGAATCAGTGAATTAAAATGGACTGGAATGGGTGAATTTAACTCGGATGACCATTATATCTACTACTGAGGGCAAGAATCCCTTAGAAGAAATGGAGTAGCCATCATGGTAAACAAAAGAGTCCGAAAGGCAGTACTTGGATGCAATCTTAAAAATGACAGAATGATTTCTGTTCGTTTCCAAGGCAAACCATTCAATATTACAGTAATCCAGGCCTATGCCCCAACCAGTAATGCTGAAGAAGCCGAAGTTAATCGGTTCTATGAAGACCTAAAAGACCTTTTAGAACTAACACCCAAAAAAGATGTCCTTTTCATTCTAGGGGACTGGAATGCAAAAGTAGGAAGTCAGGAAACACCTGGAGTAACAGGCAAATTTGGCCTTGGAGCACGGAATGAAACAGGGCAAAGGCTAATAGAGTTTTGTCAAGAGAACGCACTGGTCATAGCAAACACCCTCTTCCAACAACACAAGAGAAGACTCTACACATGGACATCACCAGATGGTCAACACCGAAATCAGATTGATTATATTCTTTGCAACCAAAGATGGAGAAGCTGTATACAGTTAGCGAAAACAAGACCAGGAGCTGACTGTGGCTCAGATCATGAACTCCTTATTGCGAAATTCAGACTTAAATTGAAGAAAGTAGGGAAAACCACTAGACCATTCAGATATGACCTCAATCAAATCCCTTATGATTATACAGTGGAAGTGAGAAATAGATTTAAGGGACTAGATCTGATAGATAGAGTGCCTGATGAACTCTGGACGGAGGTTCGTGACATTGTACAGGAGACAGGGACCAAGACCATGCCCATGGAAAAGAAATGCACAAGAGCGAAATGGCTGTCTGAGGAGGCCTTACAAATAGCTGTGAAAAGAAGAGAAGCGAAAAGCAAAGGAGAAAAGGAAAGATATAAGCATCTGAATGCAGAGTTCCAAAGAATAGCAAGGAGAGATAAGAAGGCCTTCCTCAGTGATCAGTGCAAAGAAATAGAGGAAAACAACAGAATAGGAAAAACAAGAGACCTCTTCAAGAAAATTAGAGATTCCAAGGGAACATTTCATGCAAAGACGGGCTCGATAAAGGACAGAAATGGTATGGACTTAACAGAAGCAGAAGATATTAAGAAGAGGTGGCAAGAATACACAGAAGAACTGTACAAAAAAGATCTTCATGACCAAGATAGTCACGGTAACGTGATCACTGACCTAGAGCCAGATATCTTGGAATGTGAAGTCAAGTGGGCCTTAGAAAACATCACTACGAACAAAGCTAGTGGAGGTGATGGAATTCCAATTGAGCTATTTCAAGTCTTGAAAGATGATGCTGTGAAAGAGCTGCACTCAATATGGCAGCAAATTTGGAAAACTCAGCAGTGGCCACAGGACTGGAAAAGGTCAGTCTTCATTCCAATCCCAAAGAAAGGCAATGCCAAAGAATGCTCAAACTACCGCACAATTGCACTCATCTCACACGTTAGTAAAGTCATGCTCAAAATTCTCCAAGCCAGGCTTCAGCAGTATGTGAACCGTGAACTCCCAGATGTTCAAGCAGGTTTTAGAAAAGGCAGAGGCACCAGAGATCAAATTGCCAACATCCGCTGGATCATGGAGAAAGCAAGAGAGTTCCAGAAAAACATCTATTTCTGCTTCATTGACTATGCCAAAGCCTTTGACTGTGTGGATCACAATAAACTGTGGAGCATTCTGAAAGAGATGGGAATCCCAGACCACCTGACCTGCCTCTTGAGAAACCTGTATGCAGGTCAGGAAGCAACAGTCAGAACTGTACATGGAACTACAGACTGGTTCCAAATAGGAAAAGGATTACGTCAAGGTTGTATATTGTCACCTTGCTTATTTAACTTCTATGCAGAGTACATCATGAGGAACGCTGGGCTGGAAGAAGCACAAGCTGGAATCAAGATTGCCGGGAGAAATATCAATAACCTCACATATGCAGATGACACCACCCTTATGGCAGAAAGTGAAGAGGAACTCAAAAGCCTCTTGATGAAAGTGAAAGAGGAGAGTGAAAAGGTTGGCTTGAAGCTCAACATTCAGAAAACAAAGATCATGGCATCTGGTCCCATCACTTCATGGGAAATAGATGGAAAAACAGTGGAAACAGTGTCAGACTTTATTTTTTTGGGCTCCAAAATCACTGCAGATGCTGATTGCAGCCATGAAATTAAAAGATGCCTTCTCCTTGGAAGGAAAGTTATGACCAACCTTGATAGTATCTTAAAAAGCAGAGACATTACTTTGCCAACCAAGGTCCGTCTAGTCAAGGCAATGGTTTTTCCCGTGGTCATGTATGGATGTGAGAGTTGGGCTGTGAAGAAAGCTGATCGCCGAAGAATCAATGCTTTTGAACTGTGGTGTTGGAGAAGACTCTTAAGAGTCCCTTATACTGCAAGGAGATCCAACCAGTCCATTCTAAAGGAGATCAATCCTGGGTGTTCATTGGAAGGACTGATGCTAATGCTGAAACTGCAATACTTTGGCCACCTCATGCAACGAGTTGACTCACTGGAAAAGACTCTGATGCTGGGAAAGGTTGGGAGCGGGAGGAGAAGGGGACGGTCGAGAGTGAGATGGCTGGATGGCATCACCGACTCTGTGGACATGAGTTTGAGTGAACTCCGGGAGTTGGTGATGGACAGGGAGGCCTGGCGTGCTGTGATTCATGGGCTCGCGGAGAGTCGGACACGACTGAGCGACTGAACTGAACTGAACTGAAAATCACCAGATATATAATAAGTTGGATAATCAGGACCGGTCCTGAAGTATACTGGGTATTGCTGTCAAGTGTAAAGCCCATGGGATTTTTAACACCAGAAAGGAAGTCTGATGCACTTGTTCTTTGGAAGAAAACATCATCTGATTACTGTGATTTGATAGTTTTGCTTTCAGCTCTAGGGGGCTTTCCTGGTAGTTCAGATGGTAAAGAATCTACCTGTAATGCAGGAGACCCACATTCGATCCTGGGGTTGGGAAGATCCCCTGGAGAAGAGAATGGCAACCCACTCCAGTATTCTTGCCTGGAGAATTCAATGGGCAGAGGAGCCTGTTGGGCTACAGTTCATGGGGTCACACGCATAGAGTTGGACATGGCTGAGTGACTAACACTTTCACTTTCAGCTCTAGAAGCTGCTGCCAGATAATTGGTGGTGCATCCTTCAAGCAGTCCCTGCATGCACTAAGTCACTTTAGTCATGTCCGACTCTTTGTGACCCCATGGACTATAGACCACCAGGCTTCTCTGTCCATGGGGTTTACCAGGCAAGAATACTGGAGTGGGTTGCTATTTCCTCCTCCAGGCAATCTTCCCAACCCGGGGATTGAACCAGCATCTCTTATGTCTCCTGCATTGGCAGGTGGGTTCTTTACCACCAGTGCCACCTGGGAAACCCTAATAGCTAAGTCCCTGCATAGCTACTCCTTATACTTTAGTCAAGAATCTAGCCTCCTTAATTCATAGCTTTATTAATACCTTTGTTTTTCCTTTTTACAAAAGGAAATATAACCTTGTTACATTATATAATTAAAAGTGTGCATACACTAATGTGAATATAATTAACTTTCATACTGCCAAAGCATGAAAGTGAAAGTGTTAGTCGCTCTAATTCTTTGTGACGCTATGGACTGTAGCCCACCAGGCTCCTCTGTCCCTGAAAATCTCCAGGCAAGAATACGGGAGCGGGTTGCTGTTCCTTTCTCCAGGGGATCTTCCCAACACAGGGATTGAACCCATATATCCTGCATTACAGGCAGATTCTTTACCATCTGAGCCACCAGGGAAGCCCCTAACACTACCAAACTGTACACTTAAAAATGGATAAGATGGTAAATTTTATGCTATATGCACCGCAATTAAAAATAAAAAAAATCGCAAAGTGGTGTGTGATCTTATTTATGGTTTTCCTGAGGCCACAGGCAAGTGCCTGTCTAGACTAAAATGGCCCCTTTGGTTTTAAATTTATAGTCAATGTTTTCTTGAATTAATGCTATCCAGCCATTTACCTTGAATGTTACACATTCTCAGACATCTCTTACTACCCCTGCCTTCCTCCTGTTAGCTTTCCTTCCAGAAACATTAACTGAACACTTGTATACGTATCTGGGATCAAAGGGCTGAGCCGCAGGGTTTGTTCTCTGCCCTCAAGAAAGTGCAGACTGGTTGGGATGACTGACAAAGACAAACATTCCAGGACAAATACGTGTACGTGGTGTTTAGGAATCCTAGGAGAGGCATCCACCCACGTCTGCGGTACGGTGGAGGGTGGACCAAGGCCCACGGAGGAGGCAGCGCCTGACCCGAGAGAGGAAGAGCGCGTCGACAGCGGCTGGGTGAAGGGGAACGGCGAGCCGCGCGCTGCAGACGGGGGAGCGGCGTGGAAGACGGGGAGGAGCACGCAGGGCAGGAAGTGCTGCAACGCAGCAGTATCTTTGCAGACTCGCGCTCGAGTGAGAAGGGCTGCAGGAGAAATCGGAGAAGCGGGACGGCGGCAGGACGTGAGGCCGGAGAGGCAGCGTCAGAGCCTTGTGTGCCGTGCCCAGGAAATTACCTGCCCTTAAATGTTTGGCGTAGAACTAGAGAAGGAATTTAGACCGGAAATGACGTCAGATCTGTGGTTGGAAAAAATCACTTTGACAGAGTTGTGGGAAGATTAGAATGGGAGAAACTGGATGATTTTCCAATAATTCAGATGAGAAATAACAAAAGTGTGAACCAAAGCTGTGGGACTAGAAGAGAGGGAAGGGAGTTAAGCAATAAAGAAGGTGATTAAACATGAGAGGCGTGGGAGGAAGAAGCCAAGAAAGAGCTGCCCTTTGAATCATACACTGAAGATCTGTACCTTTCAATGGATGAAATTCCTCTTAATGATAGGCATGGTCAAGTGTTTAGAGGTGAAGTATCTGATGTCTATAAGCTACCGTGAAATATGGTGGATTGATGGAAGTCTAGATGGTTTAATGTGTGATAAAGCAGATATAGCCCAGATAGAGTAGGATCTGGTTTTAAAAATATACACTTTTTAAAAGAAGACACAATTATCAGAATAAAATATAGGGGGAAGATGTTACTGCTAAGTTACTTCGTGCAGTGTAGAGAAGTTATAATATACTTTACTAGGTAAAAAAAAAAGCAGTATAATTCACCCAAGACCACACACACCCAATAGCCCAAAGCCCCATCCCATACACGACTTCTATAATATCAATATGCAGCACTTCTACACTGTGATCATCAGTTCAGTTCAGTCGCTCAGTCGTGTCCGACTCTCCGCAACCCCATGAATCACAGCACGCCAGGCCTCCCTGTCCATCACCAACTCCCGGAGTTCACTCAAACTCATGTCCACAGAGTCGGTGATGCCATCCAGCCATCTCATTCTCCGTCGTCCCCTTCTCCTCCCGCCCCTAACCTTTCCCAGCATCAGAGTCTTTTCCAGTGAGTCAACTCGTCACATGAGGTGGCCAAAGTATTGCAGTTTCAGCTTTAGCATCAGTCCTTCCAATGAACACCCAGGATCGATCTCCCTTAGAATGGACTGGTTGGATCTCCTTGAGGTACAAGGGACTCTCAAGAGTCTTCTCCAGCACCACAGTTCAAAAGCATCAATTCTTTGGTGATCAGCTTTCTTCATAGTCCAACTCTCACATCCATACATGACCACGGGAAAAACCATAGCCTTGACTAGATGGACCTTGGTTGGCAAAGTAATGTCTCTGCTTTTTAGTATATTATCAAGGTTGGTCATAACTTTCCTTCCAAGGAGTAAGCGTCTTTTAATTTCATAGCTGCAATCAGCATCTGCAGTGATTTTGGAGCCCCAAAAAATAAAGTCTGACACTATTTCCACTGTTTTTCCATCTATTTCCCATGAAGTGATGGGACCAGATACCATGATCTTTGTTTTCTGAATGTTGAGCTTCAAGCCAACCTTTTCACTCTCCTCTTTCACTTTCATCAAGAGGCTTTTGAGTTCCTCTTCACTTTCTGCCATAAGGGTAGTGTCATCAGCATATCTGAGATTATTGATATTTCTCCCAGCAATCTTGATTCCAGCTTGTGCTTCTTCCAGCCCAGCGTTCCTCATGATGTACTCTGCATAGGAGTTAAATAAGCAAGGTGACAATATACCGCCTTGATGTACTCCTTTTCCTAATTGGAACCAGTCTGTTGTTCCATGTCCAGTTCTGACTGTTGCTTCCTGACCTGCATACAGGTTTCTCAAGAGGCAGGTCAGGTGGTCTGGGATTCCCATCTCTTTCAGAATGTTCCACAGTTCATTGTGATCCACGCAGTCAAAGGCTTTGGCATAGTCAATGAAGCAGAAATAGATGTTTTTCTGAAACTCTCTTGCTTTCTCCATGATCCAGCGGATGTTGGCAATTTGATCTCTGGTGCCTCTGCCTTTTCTAAAACCTGCTTGAACATCTGGGAGTTCATGGTTCACATATTGCTGAAGCCTGCCTTGGAGAATTTTGAGCATGACTTTACTAGCGTGTGAGATGTTGAATAGGTTAATGGGTGTTTTGCTTCAGTCTGTCCCCTTGGTGTGTGTACGAGCCATATATCTCCCCACCCCACGCCAATAGCTAGCACAGTGACAGGCAAATAACCAGAAAAATAATGCATTGCTCTAGACAGCAAGAAATAACATTGCAAAATATTGCTTACCCAAGGATATGTCATTCCTGTTAGAAACCAGTGTAATTGACCTTGGGGACTGTGTGTGAAGTGAGAATAAAGTATTGTTGAAAAACAAACACACGCACACAAAGAACTTCTGATTCATTGTGTGACAAGGGCAATGATTGGTCCTATAAGCAAGGTTGACACTCTGGGGAAGAGAGTAGATTTTGAGTAAGGAGCCACAGGCAGAGAGGGTTATTTGAGGTTTGGCAGTACTGAGTCTGAGGTCTCACTGATCGCAGGATGCAGTGGTTTTGGAACTCGGAAGAAGGTTCTGTGCTGCAAGGGCAGAGTTTCTGGGATGGGGCCAGAGGCCACATAGACGAGGTTTCAGGTAGAGTGCAAGAAAAGGTGACCAAAACTAGAATTCTGAGGAGCATTTGGAGGGACAGAGGCTGTGGTTTTTCCCGTGGTCATGTATGGATGTGAGAGTTGGACTGTGAAGAAAGCTGATCGCCGAAGAATTGATGCTTTTGAACCGTAGTGTCGGAGAAGACTTTGAGAGTCCCTTGGACGACTGCAAGGAGATCCAACCAGTCCATCCTAAAGGAGATCAGTCCTGGGTGTTCATTGGTGGGACTGATGTTGAAGCTGAAACTGTAATACTTTGGCCACCTGATGTGAAGAACTGACTCATTGGAAAAGACCCTGATGCTGGGAGGGACTGGGGGCAGGAGGAGAAGGGGACAACAGAGGATGAGATGGTTGGATGGCATCACTGACTCAATGGACATGGGCTTGGGTAGACTCCAGGAGTTGGTGATGGACAGGGAGGCCTGGCGTGCTGTGGTTCATGGGGTCGCAAAGAGTCGGACACAACTGAGCGACTGCACTGAACTGAACTGAATAAAGTTGGTATCATAATGATATTGACCTACACACCAACCTGACCATGAAACCTGGACATGGCCTAGTATTAGAATGTATAGCTTGCCTCCTTGGGAAGGCAGCATATTCTGCTTCTGCAAGCCTGAGTGTTCTTTTATGGCAAGACAGAAGGGGCCAAATCTTATCATTGTTCCCTAGATCCTACTTTCTCAGGTGGCAGGCAAGATTTCATAGCTTTAGATCAAGGTCTCACTGTTCACGTTTTCATTTTCCATCGAACAATCAGCATCCCAGTGTTCTTCTTTCTGGAAAAATAACCTCCATTCCTAGTCTCTGCTTTCTCAAACATGATTGAAGGATGGGAATCAGCTCAGCGGTGGGGTCATCCTCTGGTGTCTGGCTTCCTGTGTGAGTCCTAGAGGCTCCATTTTGAAACTTTGCTTCTCATGTGGTTTTCATCTCAACCTCAGTTCCAGCTGCAAATCTTTCCCAGGAAGTGAGGAACTTTCTAAGCTTATTTGGTGGCCATCTCCCTGACTGCTTCTGGCGGCATTCTTAAGTATCACTGCCGTGTCTCTCCTGAGTCACTGCTCTCCAGGGACCAAGTTCTTTGGAGCTTCCATTAAGTCTGGTTTCCCACGGAGTAAGATTAGTAAATGTTTCAGAAATGGTTTCTGAAATACTGAATCAATTCTGTATCAGAACTCAAAATAATTTTGTACTCATTTCACCTTGAAGATTTAACGCCATTTAGATCCTCTGTTGTGGTCAGTCATTTGATGAGTTCAAGTTCCCTGTCTTCTTTTTACTCAGAGGTGCTCCCCAGGGTCCCAGTCAACATGTATTTATTGAGAACCTACTTGAGCTTATCATTGGTGATAAAGAGGTGGCTAAATCATAATGCCTCTCATCAGAGGCACCCAAAGTTTAGTAAGAGACAGGCCAATAGTTAATATATAGTAGAAATTCTCTGAATGTAGTATCCAAAATAGTTGGTTGAAAGCTTAGGAAAAAATGCAGATTACTAAGCCCATCCTTGGGGGGATATTTTCTATAGAAGTGCCAAAGAATCTACATTTTTAATAAGCGTGTTGGTGTGAGAGGTCTGGGGAATGATGGAGCTGAGTCTGATGCAGAGAGTGTGAGAATCACATTTGGAAAAATTGCTGCAAGACGACAGTACAAGGCTCACAATAAAGGTGTTTATTCTGGATACCATGGGAGCCAAGGAGGCGCTCACCGACTGCCGAGGGAAGTTGAGGGTAGAGAGGCTGAGGAAAGGAGGTGTTATTGGATTACTACACTCTCTCCTCTCAGAAGAAATGTGAGATCTGTGAATCAGATCAGTCTCCTTGTCCTTGGTCCTTTATCTCTAAAACTTCTACTAAAGGATTTTCTACTTGATCTGTAGTGTGTACTCTTGCCTCTTACATAAGTTTTTATGTTTCCTTTTAGCTAAATAAACTGCACTATCTGCAACTTCATGGGTTTCATGCGTCTCTTCCCATTTCTAGACATATTGTAATTTAAGTACCAGTTTCGTCTAAAACTGAGTTTCCCATTCTCAGCTCCTTATTTCTGAATTTCACTGACTGCATATGCTTTTTTGCTTTTAGCAAACAAGCTCTTTTCCTAAACACCAAGCTGAAAGTATCTGTCTTACCTTACCCAGACATTGAATATATTGTTTTATTTTGTCATTTTAAAAGGAAGGTGTGGGTTATTGTTTTGTGAAAATTATCACAGGATAACTTAGCATCATTATACTTGTGTTGATGGATTTGCTCTTTGATGTGGAAAAAGTGAGAAATGTGTCACATGCAAATCTTTATGCAATTGGTCTTAAAACAAGTCATCACTGACAAATGGGAAACAATGTAAAGCTGTAGTATATTTTCCTTTTTTTATATCCCGATATTATTTCCTTCATATGGAAATGTTAAAATATAGAAACAAGGGTTGTGTTTTGTTGGCAGGGAGAAGGAATGTGGAAAAGTTGTGCCATCCATTTTTTGAAAGACATTCCTATGGACCGAACTGTTTCCCCAGATTCATATGTTGAAGCCCTAACCTCCTGTGTGACTGACTCCATTTGGAGAAAGGGCTTTTAGGAAGTGATTAGGGTTAAATGATGTCACGGGGTGAGGGGGACAGTCCTAATATGCTAAAATCGGTGGCTTTATAGGAGGAGGAAAAGAAAAAGATGCTGTCTACACATATGCCTGAGGATGACCCTGTGAGCACACAGTGAGAAGGCTGCCATCTGCAAGCCAAGGAGCAGACTGTCACTAGAACCTAACATTGCTGACACCCTCATTTCAAATTTCTAGCTTCCGGGACCATGAGAAAATACATTTCCGTTGTTATACCCACCTAGTCTTTGGTATTTTGTTATGGCTGCCCGAGTTGTCTAATACAGGCTTGGCAGCATGCAAGTCTGTGGTTCTGGATCTACTACCCTTAGTGCTTGGCTCTGGAAGTTTCATAAGACCTCACCTACCTCTTTGCAGAATAAGGAGTAAGACTGACCCTTAAGATATGATTCAGTTTTGAAATCTTTGAGTCTAATTACATGAAATGAACTGCTTTGTTGAAGAGTATGTAACACTGATTCTGAACACTTGCAAGGCCTTTTTGCCCAAGTCTCATTTACTGGAAAAGGAAACTCAGGCCCCAGTGGATTAAGTGTCTTTCTCAATGTCCCAGGGATACCCCTGGCAGTGCCTAGAAATGTGGTCTCTTTTTTGTTCCTTTCCCTTTTACCCTCCTGAGTGAGTCCTCACTTATTAAATTGAAATAGGGTTTTCTTTCCTGGACCTGTTTCTTTGGGAAAATGTTAATAAGCTGGAAAACACTAAGCTTTTCAGGAAAAAGTTTGTTAAATTTTTTTATGGTGATTTATGATGAAAATGCTCTGTGTTTTCTGTTAAAGTTATCTATTTTAGTATTTCTCTCTAAATATTTATTAAGTAATGCCAATATCCGTATGTAGTGATATTTTATTTAAAATTTGTTTTTCAAAGTAACACATTATATGTGTAAAATTATACAGGTGCGTTTATGATGAAAAGTAACAGTTTCTCAACCAAAATTCTCTATTTCCAACTATTCTCCACAAAGGCAAACTCATGCTGTTAAATTTTTAGATTTCTAGATTTCTCTTGAAGACTAGCTTGACAATGTTAGAAAAGGTGTTTATTCCTGTATTCTTCCATAAATCAATAAACCACATTCATAGACTTCCTTTCATACTGTTCATGGGGAAGCTGAAACTCCAATATTTGGCCACCTGATGCAAAGAACTGACTCATTTGAAAAGACTCTGATGCTGGGAAAGATTGAAGGCTGGAGGAGAAGGGGACGATAGAGGATGAGATGGTTGGATGGCATCACTGACTTGATGGATATGAGTTTGAGCAAGCTCCTGGAGTTGGTGATGGACAGGGAGGCCTGGCGTGCTGCAGTCTATGGGGTTGCAAAGAGTCGGACACGACTGAGCAACTGCACTGAACTGATAGACTTTCTATTAAGAAACTTGAGGTAATAACTCACATTCCTCTCCCATGCCCATCTCCTTTGTTAAAATTTGATATTAATATTATTTTTGGTTTTTTAAACCTTTGTAATTTTTAAATAATATCATAGAACCTTGGCAAGATATTTTGATTCCTTGCTTTGTGAAACGAGCAGATCTAAGTAGCTGTACCCCTACTTTTTTCTTATTTTTCCTTTCCTATTTCTGCATCCTCATATCAGCTACTCTTTGGCTTTTACATGGTCAAGGTTAATATTTGCATTCCATTCTGCAGCCACAAATATGTCATCTCTGCTTATCCAGACCTTGAATCTACTGTTGAAAACCAATAAAACAATATTCTAAAGAATGTTTTGGGACCTTCAATATTCTGTACAAATGGATTTTCTGAAAAAGTAGAAATTGGAAATTGGCCTCCTAGGCAATTTTGGACTAGAAATTACATTTATTTGAATTATGGTGGGAGATACATATTCCATTATACTCTACTGTGCTTTTAAAGTTACTTAGCATAAATAAAATGCCAGATAGGATGTCATGAATATCATTTAAATAAGTTTTTAAACTGTGTTAATTTCTGTAAAATTTGAATTTCCGCTTGGGTTCAAAAGGTCTAATCAGACACTGCATTAAACTGTACTCCTTTTGGAGTCTTGATAGTGACTCTTTGATAACAGGTTTCATCACTGAATTCAGTAAAATTCTATCTTTAATGTGTTTCTATCATGTGATGCTTAAAATTACTCTGTGTAACTAAGTCAGAACCTCACTGTGAATCATCCTTAGAGTCACACCAAGATTTCATTATTGTTAAAAGTGAAATTATGGTAGTTGGTTTGAGATGACAGGAATGTATTAACCTTAATAATCTCCTATGTACTGATTTCTGCTGTGTCCAGTGAAGCTTGTAGGAAGTTTTGATGGGCTTTGGGTCAAGTATGTCTATATTTTTAATTATATTGACAACTAAAATACGTTGCCTCTATTTTGTAGTCATATTTCCAGAATGGTTGCTAGAGAGTTATTTGAATGGCCGGGATTACAAGTCTCTATGCCTTTTTGATGAAAGCGTGTTCTTGAGCTTCCTTGCCTATTTAGCATTTTGTATCTTGCAGACATAAATCCCAGAGCTAAGCCTAGCTTGAATAGCTCTGTATATTTTCACTTCCCCAAGGATAGTTGTCATTTCTGAGGTAAGAGGATCAATATGGAACAGAGTTCTCTAAGTAAGGGCTAAACCACTACCAAATATAGCACTGATGGAGCCTTTCGTGGCTTCCTGTTTGGGAAGTTCATCAAAGTTATAAAGCTGACTAATACCAGGATTCGAGTTCTACAGAAAGCTAAATGGTCACCAAATGTCCACGACAGGATTTGTAGTTGTGCCTGGACATTTATTTATTTTTACAATAGATCTATTTTACAGTAGATTATGATGAAATGCCCTTTTGTGACCTTTAACTTCTGATTAAATTGTGTATCTCACTATGACAAAATTTATTATAAACTAATGTCAATATCAATATCAATAATCTCAGATATGCTGATTACACTACCCTTATGGCAGAAAGTGAAGAGAAACTCAAAAGCCTCTTGATGAAAGTGAAAGAGGAGAGTGAAAAGGTTGGCTTGAAGCTCAACATTCAGAAAACAAAGATCATGGCATCTGGTCCCATCACTTCATGTCAGACTTTATTATTTTGGGCTCCAAAATCACTGCAGATGCTGATTGCAGCCATGAAATTAAAAGACGCTTACTCCTTGGAAGGAAAGTTATGACCAACCTAGATAGTATATTAAAAAGCAGAGACATTACTTTGCCAACCAAGGTCTGTCTAGTCAAGGCTATGGTTTTTCCCGTGGTCTTGTATGGATGTGAGAGTTGGACTGTGAAGAAAGCTGAGCGCTGAAGAATTGATGCTTTTGAACTGTGGTGTTGGAGAAGACTCTTGAGAGTCCCTTGTACTGCAAGGAGATCTAACCAGTCCATCCTAAAGGAGATCGATCCCGGGTGTTCATTGGAAGGACTGATGCTAAAGCTGAAACTCCAATACTTTGGCCACCTGATATGAAGAGCTGACTCACTGGAAAAGACCCTGATGCTGGGAAAGATTGAGGGCGGGAGGAGAAGGGGAAGATAGAGGATGAGATGGTTGGATGGCATCACTGACTCAATAGACATGAATTTGAGCAAACTCCGAGAGTTGGTGAAGGACAGGGAAGGCTGGCGTGCTGCAGTCCATGGGATCGCAGAATCGGACATGACTGAGCGACTGAACTGAACTGAACTGAGTGGTTGAACCATCTGGGCCTGTGCTTTCTGTTTTGAAAGGTTATTAATTTTTTATTTCTTTAATAGACATAGGCCTCTTCAAGTTGTCTATCTCTTCTTGAGTTTTGACAAGTTGCATCTTTTAAGAAATTTGTTTAATCTTTCAAGAAATTGGTTTGTTATCAAATTTGTGGTTATAGAGTTATTAGTACTATTCCTTTATTATCCTTTTAATGTATATAGAATAGTAATGTTCCCTATTTAATTTCTGATGTTGAGAGTTTGTGTTTTCTCTCTGTTTTTAAAAGTTAACCTGGCCAGAGGCTTATCAAAGGACCAACTTTGGGTTTTGTTGATTGTCTCTATTAATTTCTGTTCTTTTTTCCCCTAAATATATGCCTTCAATTCTATGAACTTCTGTGTAAGAACTGCTTTCACTGTATCCCATAAAGTTATATTTTCATTTTCATTCAGTTTAAAATATTTTGGAATTCCTCTGAAGATTTCTCCTTTTATCCATATGTTATTTAGAATCTCAGCCTCTATTTATTAAAGTGGGGGTTTTCCAGTTATCTCCCTTTTACTGATTTCCTGTTTAATTCCATTGTGATCTGAAAGTATGCATCGTATGATGCATTCTATTCTTTTATATTTTAAGGTGTGTTTTATGGTCTGGAATGTGGTCTATTATGGGAAATCTTGAGAAAAATGTGGATCCTGCTATTGTTGGATGAAGTAGTTTATAGATGTCAAGATAACCTGTTGATTCATAGTGTGGTTGAGTTCAGCCTTGTTATGACTGATTTTTGGCTGCTGGATTCTTCCATTTCTGATAGAGGGGTGATGTTGCAATTATAATAAGGCAATTCATCTGTTTCTCCTTGAAGATCTACCAGTTTTCATGTCATGCATTTTGATGCTCTATTGCTAGACACATACACGCTATTAAAGATTGTTTTGAATTCTAAGAGTATTAACCCCCTATCTTTATGTATTGCTCCTCTTTAGTCATGATAAATTTCCTGTTTTGAAGTCTTCTAGACTGAAATTATTATTGCTACTCCTGTTCTACTTTGATGAGTGTTCAGTTCAGTTCAGTTCAGTCACTCAGTCGTGTCTGACTATTTGCGACCCCATGGACTACAACATGCCAGACTTCCCTGACCATCACCAACTCCTGGAGTTTACTCAAACTCATGTCCATTGAGGCGTGATGCCATCCAAGCATCTCATCCTCTGTTGTCCCCTTCTCCTCCTGCCTTCAGTCTTTCCCAGCATCAGGGTCTTTTCAAATGAGTCAGTTCTTCACATCAGGTGGCCAAAGTATTGGAGTTTCAGCTTCAGCATCAGTCCTTCCAATGAATATTCAGGACTGTTCTCCTTTAGGATTGACTGGTTGGATTTCCTTGTAGTCCAAGGAACTCTCAAGAGTCTTCTCCAATACCACAGTTCAAATGCATCAATTCTTCAGCACTCAGCTTTCTTTGTAGTCCAACTCTCACATTCAAACATGACTACTGGAAAAACCATAGCTTTGACTAGATAGACTTTGTCGGCAGAGTAATGTCTTTGCTTTTTAATATGTTGTCTGGTGTTTCCCTGGTAGGTCAGAAAGTAAAGCATCCGCCTACAATGCAGGAGACCTGGGTTCAATCCCTGGGTCAGGAAGAGCCCCTGGAGAAGGAAATGGCAACCCACTCCCATGGAAAATCCCTTGGACCAAAGAGCCTGGTGGGCTACAGTCCATGGGGTTGCAGAGTCGGACACAACTGAGTGATCTCACTTCACTTCACTTCAAGTTTGTTATAACTTTTCTTCCAAAGAGCAACTGTCTTAATTTCATGGCTGCAGTCACCATCTGCAGTGATTTTGGAGCCCAAGAAAATTGTCTGTCACTGTTTCCATTGTTTCCCCATCTATTTGCCATGGAGTAATGGGACCGGATGCCATGATCTTAGTGTTTTGAATGTTCAGTCTTACTCAGTTTTACAGTTTTTTCACTCTCCTCTTTCACTTTCACCAAGAGGCTCTTTAATTCCTCTTCGCTTTCTGTCATAAAGGTGGTGTCATCTGCATATCTGAGGTTATTGATATTTCTCCCTGAAATTTTGATTCCAGCTTGTGCTTCATCCAGCGCAACATTTCACATGATGTACTCCGCATATAAGTTAAACAAGCAGGGTGACAATATACAGCCTTGACGTACTCCTTTCCCAATTTGGAACCAGTCTGTTGTTCTATGTCCGGTTCTAACTGTTTCTTCTTGACCTGCGTACAGATTTCTCAGGAGGCAGGTCAGCTGGTCTGGTATTCCCATCTTTTTCAGAATTTTCCACAGTTTGTTGTGATCCACACAGACAAAGGCTTTGACGTAATCAATGAAGTAGAAATAGATGTTTTCCTACAACTCTCTTGCTTTTGCTTTAGTTTTAATCTGATGTGTATTTGTATTTAAACTGGGTGTGTTTGGGAAAGCATATAGTTGTGTCTTGGTTTGTGATCCATTTGGCAATCTCTGTCTTTTAGGTGACATGTTTAGACCATTGGATTTTAAAGTAATTATTCATATGGTTGGATTAATATTTACCACATTTCTTACTGTGTTCCATTTGTTGCTCTTGTTCTTCACTCCTATTTTTGTCTTCCATACTTTTTCTGCCTTTTATTGCTTTAATTGAACATGTTATACAATTCCACCTTCTTGCCTTTCTTAGTGTATCAACTACGCTTCTTTTTCTTTGTCAGTAGTTGCCTTAGAGTTTGCAGTATGCATTTATAATCCAAGTCCACTGTCAAATAACATTTCACAGGTAGTATGAGTACCTTATAATAGCAAAACATTCCTAATTCCTCCTTCTTGTCCCTTGTATGACTGCTGTCATTCATTTCACTTACACATAAACACTCATAAACATATGCGTGCATATGCATATGTATGCATACATTAGCATATGTAATAGAATATCTTGCTGCTATCATTTGGAACAAACTGTTTTCTGTTAGGTCAATTAAGAACAAGAAAAATAAAAGCTTTTATTTTACTTCCACTTATTCCTTCTTCAATATGCTCTTCTGTTCTTTATGTTGATTCAAGTTTCTGACCTATATTATTTTTCTTCTCTCTAAAAAACTCTTTCAATAGGTTACTGGCAACAAATTTTTTCAGTTTTTGTTTGTCTGAAAAATTTTTTATTTCTACTTCATTTTTGAAGAATTGTTTCACAAGAAACAGAATTCTGTTCTGTTGGTAGGCTTTTTCTCTAAACACTTTAAATATTTCATTCCGTTCTTCTTTCTTTGAGGAGAAGTCAGATTAATTCTTATTTTTAATCCTCTGTGAGTCAGGTGTTTTTCCCTTCTACCTCTTTCAAGGTTTTTTCTTTATCTTTGTTGCTTGAATGTGATGTGCCTCGATGTAGTTCCTGGCATTTGTCTTGCTTGATGTTCTGCAAGCTTCCTGCATCTGTGGGTTGCTGTCTAACGTTAATTTGGGGAAATTCTTAGTCATTATTGCCTCAAGCATTTCTTCTCTTTCCTTCTCTTTCTTCTTCTTCTGGTACTTTCATTACATGTATTTTCATTACATATTTATGTAATTACATACATTACATTACATACATTAATACATTTCAATACATGTATTGCATGTATTTTCATTACTACAACGTTTGTAGCTGTCCTTCAGTTCTTACATATTCTATTCTGTGTTTTTTTCTTTTTCCCAGTCATTTTTCTCTTTGCAATTCAGTGTTGGAAGTTCTGTTGTCACATCCTCCAGCTCCGTGATTGTTTCCTCAGCTGAGTCCAGTCTGCTAATGAGTCATCACAGTTCAGTTCAGTCACTCAGTCGTGTCTGACTCTCTGAGACCCCATGGACTGCAGCACGCCAGGCCTCCCTGTCCGTCACCAACTCCTGGAGTTTACTCAGACTCATGTCCATTGAGTCGGTGATGCCATCCAACCATCTCATCCTCTGTCACTCCTTTCTCTTCCTGCCTTCAATCTCTCCCAGCATCAGGGTCTTTTCCAGTGAGTCAGCTCTTCACATCAGGTGGCAAAGTATTGGAGTTTCAGCTTCAGCATCAGTCCTTCCAATGAATATGAAGGACTGAGTTCCTTTAGGATGGACTGGTTGGACCTCCTTACAGTCCAAGGGACTCTCAAGAGTCTTCTCCAGCACCACAGTTCAAAAGCATCAATTCTTCCGTGCTTAACTTTCTTTATAGTCCAACTCTCACATCCATATGTGACTACTGGAAACACCATCGCAAGAATTCTTTATTTCTTTTACAGTGTTTTTGATGATATCTAGCATTTCCTTCTGATTTTTCTTAGAATTTCCATCTGTTCGTTTACAGTATCTCTATGTTCTGGCATGTGTCTACTTTTCCCAGTAAAACCTTTAGCATACTAGTAATAGATTTTAAAATCCCTGGTCTGATAATGCCAACATTTTTGCCATATCTGACTCTCATTCTGATGTTTGTTTCATTTCTTTAAATTGTATTTTTTTTGCCTTTTATATGTCTTGTGATTTTTTGTTGAAAGATGAATATGGTCTGGTGGGTAAAAGGAACTTTAGTAAATGTATTGGGAAGAAAGCTGAGAACTGAAGAACTGATGCTTTTGAACTGTGGTGTTGGAGAAGACTCTTGAAAGTCCCTTGGACTGCAAGGAGATCCAAGTCCTGGGTGTCATTGGAAGGACTGATGCTGAAGCTGAAACTCCAATACTTTGGCTACCTCATGTGAAGAGTTGACTCATTGGAAAAGACCCTGATGCTGGGAGGGATTGGGGGCAGGAGGAGAAGGGGATGACGGAGGATGAGATGGTTGGATGGCATCACTGACTCGATGGATGTGAGTTTGGGTAAACTCCGGCAGTTGGTGATGGACAGGGAGGCCTGGCGTGCTGCTATTCATGGGGTCTCTAAAAGTCAGACACGACTGAGTAACTGAACTGAACTGAGCTGAAGGTGTGGGGGAGGCTTTCAGTAATGTATGGGTAAGGTGAGGGGGGAGATGAAGCGTGCTTCAGTCCTATGATTAGTGCTCAGTCTTTTGGTGATTCTGTACTCCTGAGCTGTGAACTTCACCAGATCTGCTCAATCCCTCCCCAGCACCCCGCCCTCTGCTGGCCTTGACTCCAGCTGGATGGCTAGAGGGGACTGGAGTTGAGTGTTTCTCTTCCTCCAGGTAGGACAGGTTCTGATGAAACCCCATCAGGTTAAGCGGTGGTAAAATAGTTTCTCCTGAGGGCAGGCCTTGTAGTACGAACAGTATGCTCTGATGTATTTCAAGATGGTCCCGTCTTCCCTCCCTCTGCTGGAATTCCCTGACATTCTCTGATTTTCCCTGTGAGGACCTGGTAGACTTTTTGGAAGTAAAACTCACAGTAGTGTGGGTACCCTGGTATGACTGGGTCCCCATGGAGTTTTGTTTTTGTTTGTTTCACTGTTGGAGTTTCCCACACTGAGCCTCCAGCAACTTGTCAATTGCAGTTCAAGTTTCCCTACCCCAGCACCCGGTTCTCTCCGAGGTTTTGCTCTAGTAAGCTGTAACTCTCTGTATTTACCTATCCATCTCTCTAATTTAGGGGGCAGCAGTTCATCCCGTGACCTCATATCTCCAAGGGATCTAAGAAAATTTGTTGATTTTTCAGTTTGTTTACGTTTTTACTTAGTAGGTTGGGCTTGTGACTTCTAAATTCTTACATGGTAGACCAGAAACTAGAAGTCTGCCTGAACTCTTAATAACCACCAGGCCCCATGTTTCCTCACTAACTATTAGTTGAGTTGAATTCTCTGTGTATACTATCTTAGTTTGGGCTATATGGGAAGCAACATTTGTGTTAAGGGCTAATGTGCTATTATTTTAATAAGGATTTCAACCACAGGGAACAGGAGGAAGGGGAAAAGGGAATGAGATAAAGAAGGAGAACCAATATGAAGATATGTTATCAAACTGGCCACTGCCTGGTTTTGAGCCTAATTGGCCAATTTCAAGGGGCTCTCGAAGAGGCCATTTAAAGAATTACTTTTCAGAAGCATCTGTAGGGTAGAGGTGGCAGCAAGCATTCCTCTGCTGACTGATTCTCTTTGATCACAGTTTTCCTCCATGGTATGACTCATTTCTTCCACACTTTTGGGTTGTACATGTGTTGGCAATTTAAAAAAAAGGAATCCCATGGTATCTTAGTTTGTGTTCCTCTGAAAGCAAAGCCTGAATAAAGGCTTAGGGTTTATGTAACTTATTTGGACAGTGATCCCAAGAAGCAGGAGTGAAGAAGTTGGGAGCAAGAGGGAAGGACAAAAAGAATACAGGAGTGCATCACTGCAGTCCTCTAAGTAAGCAATCGGAGCTCCGTTCTACCAGGAATTCTGCAAAATGTATAGAATGTCTTTCTAATTATCTGTCCATAAGATGGGAAGCTGGAGCATTTAATCACCTTCTTCTAACCCCCATTTATTGAAAGTTGCCCCCTAGGGGCTATAACTCTCTTCCGTTTCTGGGCAGTGGTTACATGTGAACTGAGAGAGCATCTGGGACTTTGGAGAAGTCTCCTAACTCAAAAGGCGGTGATTCACTAAGTCAGTGTGAGATTGATCTTGAGAATAACTGCCCATCACAAAGTTGTGCCAAAGAGATGCGCCATGGATTCTTAACAGCCTCAGGGAACAGAGAAACATTAGGGCAAGTGGTCAGAAGAGTAATTTTTTTTGTAGAATAGTGTGAGATTGGGCTTCTAGAATGGTGCTCCCATGCTCATTTTGACTGGCTGTCACTGTTTGTACAGTCAGGTGGAGGTGGTTGGTGGTTTAGTTGCTAAGTTGTGTCCGACTCTTGTGATCCCATGGACTGTAGCCTGCCAGGTTCCTCCGTCCATGGGATTCTCCAGGCAAGAATACTGGAGTGGGTTGCCATTCCTTCTCTAGGGATCTGCCTGACCCAGGGATCAAACCCGGGTCTCCTGCATTGCAGGCAGATTCTTTACCAACTGAACTATGAGGCAAGCCCTATATAGTCCAGGACTTTGCTAAAAACATTTGCCCAGGACTGCATTCCTAGGGAGAGTCCAGCCTCTGTGAAGGAGGTTGGAGTCTTGCAAGTTGGTGGCAGTGGCCGGAGCTCAAACAAAAGTAAATGTGAGAGGACTTAACAGTTATCACTTAGGAGGCAACTGACACCTTTGGTCAGGTGCTTGTTCAGAAGAGTATTTTTTTTTTTTTTACAGAGGATTTTTAGAATCTGTGTCCCTCTATTACATATCAAATAACTTTGTAATATTTTTATGAGTGAGTCAACTTGTGGGGTGGACTGCAAAATGTTTTCAAATAATTGAAATGATTTTTTTTCACCCTGGTATATATATTCTTCCCATTCAAAGTTAGAATCTGTTTCTCTGCTGATTTGAATCTGGAAAGACTGGTAACTTTTTTCTTTTAGTTTATAAAGTCTCTTGATCAAGAGGAGCTATACCAGTAGAGGTGGCCTTGTGACTCTTTTTGGTGAATAAAATGAAGTGGATGTGAAATTCTGCAAATTCTGGACTTAAAGCATCTGCTTTTATCCTCTCTATTGAGACTGGCATGCAAGGAGTCTAGCCAATCTTGACCACTGGAGAAGGAGAGGTCATGTTGGGGAGAATCAAGACCCCCTTGATGATCAGCAACCACTCCCAGACATATAAGGCCATGTGGATCCTCCAGCCTAGCCATCTTTAGGGTGTGACAAACTCACATGAGTGAGGCCAGGCAAACCAGATCAGGACCGCTCAGCCAACCAGAGGATCGTGAGAAATACTAAATTATTGTTGTTTTATGATATTAAACTTTGGGTAGTTTGTTATACAGCAACAGACACCTAATATAATGTGACCAAAATACCAAAAGCCTTTGGAAGCATTTTATACTTCAACGAAATATATGACTAAATTAAATGATGTCTGGATAAAGTTTGCAAATACTAATAAGGTTTCATGGTGAGTTTTGGAGACTTCCTTTTCTGTATTTAATTAGTGAAGAAAACACAAATGAGGAGTCGCCATTCCATCCTAGAAAGTAAGCTTATGAAAATTACAGCTCAGTGAAATAAAAGGGCAAATAGTACCTTGAATAGTCTGTGTAACTACAAAGAACAATTTATATGTATATGAATTCTTGGCTTCTGGGAAAAGACTGGTTTAGTGACTGTCAGAATGTGCTTGGAAAGATGATGCACTTTTGTACCCTGGTCTGATTCTGAATGATTTGGTGGACCATAGCGGTTATTAACGTCTACTGAAAGGGCTTGATGGAGTGGAGCTCTATTGACTGAGTAGGGACTGTGTTGTGCTTGTGGTGCTCCAAAAGGTTTGAAAAGTGGCAATGGTTGGAAAAAGGAGAAGCCCATGAAAACGGATTCCTTGCATTTATGATTTTGCTTGAATATATCACGTCTGAAGAGCCAGGGATACCTTCCTTCAACAATAGAGAGGATACCTCACATCCTGCCTTTATAATTTTTAGCATCAGAAATTTTGAGTTTTGTTACAAAATGGAAAAAAAAAAGAGCTTATGGATTCTCACAAGTCACTGATTTAAAGAAATCTTTTCTGCATAATATCAGTTCAGTTTAGTTCAGTCACTCAGTCGTGTCTGACTCTTTGCAACCCCATGGACTGCAACACGTCAGGCCCTGTCCATCACCAACTCCTGGAGTTTACTCAAACTCATGTCCATCAAATCAACGATGCCATCCAATCATCTCATCCTCTGCCATCCCCTTCTTCTCCCGCCTTCAATCTTTCCCAGCATCAGGGTCTTTTCCAAGGAGTCAGTTCTTCACATCAGGTGGCCAAAGTATTGGAGTTTCAGCTTCAATATCAGTCCTTCCAATGAACACCCAGGATTGATCTCCTTTAGAATGGACTGGTTGGATCTCCTTGCAGTCCAAGGGACTCTCAAGAGTCTTCTCCAGCACCACAGTTCAAAAGTGTCAATTCTTCGGCACTCAGCTTTGTTCATAGTCCAACTCTCACATCCATACATTAACTGCTGGAAAAACCATAGCTTTGACTAGACAGACCTTTGTTGGCAAAGTAATGTCTCTGTTTTTTAGTATGCTGTTTAGGTTGGTAATAGCTTTTCTTCCAAGGAGCAAGCATGGCTTAATTTCATGGCTGCAGTCACCATCTGCAGTGATTTTGGAGCCAAGGTACAGTAGCTCTGGTTCTTTATCCAAGTGACATTTCTAGATTAAGCAGATTGGTAGCTCATGGATCAGGTCTATCTACCCTTGGGTATTTTTTGTTTAACCTGCATTGTGTATAAATACAGTGCATTTTAACAGTTGAGATGCCTTTTAAAAATCCAAGAACTTTCACACAAAAAGCACATCTGAAGGAATGAGTAGCAGACTAAGTGATCCAGAAGAATATGTAAATGATCTGGAAGATGGACTGATGGAAATCACCCCATGAGAACAGCAAAAAGAAAAACACATTTTAAAAATTGGAAGCAATTTAAGAGATCTCTAGACTAATGTTAAGCATACCAATATTTGCATTATAGGGGTCTCAGAAGAAGAAAGAAAAGGGAAGAAAAAAGTGTATTTGAGGGGGCTTCCCTGGTGGCTCTGTGGTAAAGAATCAGCCTGCCAGTGCAGGAGACATGAGTTTGATCTCTGATCAGGGAAGATGCCACATGCCACAGGGAAGCTAAGCCCATCTGCCACAACTGTTGAGCCTGTGCTCTAGAGCCTGGGAACCACGACTGCTGAGTCCGTGAGCCTGTACTGTCGAAGCCTGTGTGCTCTAGTGCCTCTGGCATGCAACAAGAGAAGCCTCTGCAATGAGAAGCCTGCACACCACAACTAGCGGTAACACACGCTCACCGCAATTAGAGCAAAGCCCAGGCAGCAGTGGAGACCCAGAGGAGCCACGAATCAATGAATAAATAAAGTTAAAATTAAAAATTGCATTTGAGGGAATCATGGCTAAAAAATTCCAGACCTGAAGAAGGAAACAGTTATCCAGGTACAGGAAGCACACAGGTTCCCAAACAAGATGAACTCAAACAGACCCATACCAAGACATATAATTAAAAAGGAAATGTTGGAGAACTCTAAAGACAGCAAGAATAAAACAGTCTTATACAAGGGAATCCCCATAAGGCAATCAGCTGATTTCTCTGCACAGACCTTTGCAGTCAGAAAGTAGTGGCATGGTATTTTCAAAGTTCAGAAAGGGAAAACCCTGAAATACTCTCCCCATCAAGGTGTCATTTAGAATAGCAGGAGGGATGGAGAACTTCTCAGACAAGCAAAAACTGAAAAAGTTCATCAGTACTAAACCTACACTAAAAGAAATGTGAAGGGTTTTCTGTAAGTGGAAAAGAGGAACCTATAGGAAAGGGAAAATCCCACTAGGAAATGCAAATACATAGCAGGGATTGAGGGTCAATCACTTAAACAAGCCAGTATGAAGATTAGAAGACAGAAAATTACAAAAACAACAATAACTACAGTAAAAAGTTAAGGGATTCACATGAAGATGTGAAATACAATATCAAAAACACAAAATGTGGGGCAGCAGAGTCAAAATATGTAGATTGTTTAGAGTGTGTTTGGACTTAAATGACCACCAGTTTAAAACAAGTAGATACAGTTACAGGTCAACATGCACTCACCCTATGGTAACCCAAATCAAACATTTACAATAGGTACACGCAAAGTAAAAGGAACACAAGCATGCAACTGAAGAAAAGCATCAAAGCACAAGAGAAGAAATGAAGAGAGAAGAACTGCAAAGTCAATGGAAAAACAAGGAACAGAGTGGCTACAAGTACCTACTCATTAATCATTACTTTAAATGTCAATGGACTAAATGCTCCAATCAAAAGACACAGGGAGCTGATTGGATTAAAAAAAACACAAAACACCACCAACAAAACTCAAGATCCTTCTATATGCTGCCTACAATAGACTCACAGACAGAAAGTGAGGGAGTAGGAAAAAAATCGAATGTCAATGGAAACAAGAAACAAGGGCAACAGTATTCATATTAGAAAAAAGTAGACTTTCAAACAAAACCTGTAACAAAAGGCAAAGAAGGGCATTATATAATGATAAAGGCACCAATACAAGAAGATGGCACACTCATTAACATATGTGCACCCAATACAGGAACAGCTAAATGGATAAAGCAAATACTAAGAGACACAAAAGGAGAATTTGATAATAATGCTTTAACACCCCACTTGCATCAATGGACAGATCATTCAGACAGAAAATCAGTAAGGCAACAGAGATCTTAACTGATATAATAGACCAGTTGGACTTAATATCTACAGGACCTTACATCCCCAAATAAAAGAATATAAATTCTTTTCAAGTGCACATGGAATATTCTCTTAGGCCATAAAACAAGACTCAAGAAAATTAAGAAGATAGAAATTATATCAAGCCTTTTTTCCAACCACAACGTTATGAAACTGGAAATCAATTACAGAAAGAAAAATGGGAAAAGAAAGAACATGTGGAGATTGAATAACATGCTAATAAAGAAACCAATGGGTCAATGATGAAATCAAAGAGGAAATTAGAAAATACGCCAGACAAGTGAAAATGGAAACACAACACTCTAAGGTGGATGGGATGCAGTTTATAGTGATACAGGCCTTTCTCAAGAAACAAGATAAATCTCAAATAAATAGAAAAAGAACAAACTACTCCTAAAGCCAATAGAAGGAAGGAAATAATAAAGCCCAGAGAGAAAATAAATAAAATAGAGATTAAGAACAGAAAAGATTATTGAAACCAAGGGATGGTTTTCTGAAAAGATAAATGAAATTGATAAACCTTTAGCCAGGCTCACCAAAAAGAAAAGAGGGAGGAGCCAAATAAACAAAATAATAAGAAATGAAAGGAGAAATAACAGCCCAAACCAGGGGGTCCAGGCTGGCCCTCAGACAATATTCACTTACACCGATAAGAACTGGAGCTCTGTGATTTCTACTGACATTTCCTGAGTAAAATGGCAATTTCTCCTTTTCCTAGACACATGCCTTGGGCTACTAACTTACCAGTCCTTGATAGATGAATGGCTGAATTGCATGGCGATATTCAGTTCAGTTCAGTTCATTTCAGTCGCTCAGTCGTGTCCGACTCTTTGCGACCCCATGAATCACAGCACGCCAGGCCTCCCTGTCCACCACCAACTCCCGGAGTTCACTCAGACTCACGTCCATCGAGTCGGTGGTGCCATCCAGCATGGCAATATTAGTAGTAACATATTCCAGAAGTCACATAATTCCACTGTTTGTGGACTCACTTTCACTATCATTCGTTTAAATTAATGAATTCCCGAAAAGATCAAATCAGGATAATGTGACATTTATTTTAAATAAATAAGAAAACAACAGTTCGTATTAACAGTTCAGTTCAGTCGCTCAGTCATGTCCGACTCTTTGCGACCCTGTGGACTGCAGCACGCCAGGCCTCCCTGTCCATCACCAGCTCCATGAATATTTACTAACTGTTGAGTGCTGGCGTAAACACTCTGTGTGTTAGTTAATTTAATTTTTGTGGTGGTTACCAAAATTTGTGCTAACAGCATGTTTGTGATAGAGATTAAACCGGTGAGACCAAGAGAAGAAGATTCTTTGCCTCTTGTCTCACAGCTCGGAAGCAAAGGAGATGGGATAAAAACCCCACAATCAGACTACTTTCCATCACACTGCTGTCTTCACAGAAGAGCATTTTATGTGTTCAAGACTTTGATGGGATAGCATCGATTGAGAAAGTTTTTGTATATAATGGAAATTTTTGAGGGTGGGTACTCTACCTTTTTTTTAGGGCCAAAAAGAATCTTCAGCTTGCCCTTGAGGATTCAAAAGAAAATAAGGATGTAATTTTTTACAGAAAAACAACACTGAGGAAAATGAGTTATATGCAAGCAATACTCTGTGTAAACAACTAATAAATCAGAAAAAAAAAAAAAAAGAGAGAAAGAAAAATGCTAACAGTAATTTAGCAGCAAATGGGGCATTTGATCTGCAGCTCCCAGATGAATTCCCAAATGACATGAATAATTTATTTGAGGCAGATGAAATGATATGGGTTATGTAATGCTTGATGAGAAACTGCAGTTGTAATCGGGGAAATTGCTTCTACTTAGCAGGGTCACCGGCGAGGAAGGAGCAGTCCCAGGATATCATTTTCCACCTTGAGAATCTTGGCTGAAGTACTGCCCGAATGCTTTCTGCCCAGCTGTGATCCAACTCGTGGAGCTGAATTTTGTTTCCTTTCCAGAGACCTCAAAAGGCTTTGGAATATTCTAGCACCCGAAAGGCTTCTCTGCTATTTTGTGAGAGGTTGAGCTCCAGTTGGGTTCCTAGGTGGCACAGCAGTAAAGAATCTGCCTGCTGATGCAGGAGATGCAGCAGACATGCATTTGATCCCTGGATGGGGAAGATCCCCTAGAGTAGGAAGTGGCAACCCACTCCAATATTCTTGCCTGGAAAATTCCACAGGCAGAAGATCCATGGGGTCACGAAGAGTCCTGACAGAGCATGTAGGCACATATGTGCCCCAATCGCAGCTCCTTAAAAAAAAAAAAAAGCTGCAGTCACTGGACTTGCACAGATGCAAGGCTCTCCCAGGACTAGGATAGGGGGCCAAGCTGTGAGGCAGCTCAGTTGCTCCTTGGAATTTATGCCCTACACGACCATAGAGCATTTTGAAAGCCACAGTTTAGTATTGGCAGCTGAATTTTGACATCTCAGGCTATTATCAAATCTCTTTCAAACAGATGAAGCTGTCGGTATCTGACAGTTAAGCTTTCTGTGAGGCATGTTTATCTGGCAGGAAGGGTGCCATCACTTGCTTTATTATTTGTTATCTGGTGCCTTTCAGTTGTTGTTTGCTAATCACCTAAAACTCATGCATTGTTAAAGATATCTCCAATGACAAGGCAGATAAAGAGCGAGGGTTCATATTTTAGCCTCAAGGCCATGCAGGATTTAAAGATATGGAAAAGTTTACCACTGAGTTTCTGAGAAATGTGAAAAACAGTATAAGAATTCATGTATTTAGTTGTTTCTGTGAAAGCTCACATGTAGTCCTTCTCCTATAGACTTAGAAGGAGGGAGTGAAAAAACCATATTTCTTCCCAAACTGGAGCTCACCCAGTTGGATATGTTGGTGTTTGAAAACATATTTTATCAAAATAAGGAGACAAAAAGTGATTTTAATTTTATACAATGTGAGCCATTTAATTTTCATTCCATTAAATGCTGAAAAAAAATTAATGTCTGAAAGATGAAAAAGGGCAGAGATAGAAAAGCTATTTGAAAAAGAATAAGTACAGCTATGTTCTAAAAAGAAGAGTTGGAATTTTTTTCATTTAGCATAAGGAAGAGGAATAACCCTGCACCTCTGTATACTTCCTATATTTTTTTGTCAATATATATTTTTGTTGCTGAAGACAAAACTATATATTTTTGTTAATGAAGAAAAAAATGAAATTGCATTACTCATGGTGAAAGAATATGGCTTTTTAGTTTCTAGAAAAATTGGTTGAAAACATAATCTCTTTATCTCCTTTGGAAAACCACACTTCACTCTCCCATGCTAACAATCAACTCAATTCAGAGACTTAAGGAAATTAGTTCCAGCCCCCAAAACAAGCCTCATCAAAGAATGCAGAAAAGAATGCTACCTTCTGCTTAAGTCCTGGATAAGCAGCAACTGAAATGTCCTTAAAGTAATTGATTCAACCAAATCCCCCTGGTTGCCACAAGCTGACTGTGAAATTGCAGAAATCTTTGATGTCCTCTGACTCGTGATAGAGAAGTGAATTTGATAAAACAGTTTTGAGATGAGTCATGGTCACATTCTCCCTGCATGTACACAGCACCAGTCAGTCAGTCCATTCAGTAAATTTAACTTCCTCAAAACAGTGCTCAGTGGGAAAAAAAAAAAAAAAAATATATATATATATATATATTTAGCTGGAGTTTTCTCATGAGTTAATGTTTACAGAGACACAGATTCTAAATTAATCAATGCCCCAGTCTGATCTGTAGGCTAAGTTGTATGGTAGTTTTGTAATAATGCTAATAATAAATAACATACAATAAATAATAGATAACAATAGCATCTGACCCCTAAAAAATGCGTGTGTTGTACTAGTCACGACTTTAAGCCAGGCACACACGTGTATACATGCACACACGTACGTATACCTCGCATACACATATGTATATACTGTTGTTGTTTAGTCGCTGTGTCCAGCTCTTTCGAGATCCCATTGGCTGTAGTCCGCCATGCTCCTCTGTCCATGGGATTTCCCAGTCAAGAATTCTAGAGGGGGTTGCCATTTCCTTCTCCAGGGTTTCTTCCTGACCCAGGGGTAGAACCCACATCTGCTGCATTGGCAGGCAGATTTTATACTACTGAACCACCAGGGAAACCCACATGCATATATATTTGTATACTATTTAATCCTCAAGACATCCTTGATATCGGTTCAGTTCAGTTCAGTTCAGTCGCTCAGTTGTGTCCGACTCTTTGTGACCCCATGAACCACAGCATATCAGGCCTCCCTGTCCATCACCAACTCCCAGAGTTTTCCCAAACTCATGTCCATTAAGTCAGTGATGCCATCCAACCATCTCATCCTCTGTCGCCCCCTTCTCCTCCTGCCTTCAATCTTTCCCAGCATCAGGGTCTTTTCAAATGAGTCAGCTTTTCGCATGAGGTGGCTAAAGTATTGGAGTTTCAGCCTCAGCATCAGTCCTTCCGATGAACACCCAGGACTGGTCTCCTTTAAGTTGGACTGGTTGGATCTCCTTGAGGTCCAAGGGACTCTCAAGAGTCTTCTCCAGCACCACAGTTCAAAAGCATCAAGTCTTCGGCGCTCAGCTTTCTTTATAGACCAACTCTCACATCCATACATGACTACTTGATATCGGTAGATGCTATTATTATCCCATTTTGCAAAGAAGGAAATAGAGGCTCAAAGAGCTTGAATAATTCACCCAGCATCACAGAATGGTGAGGGTGGTATTAGATCTGGACCATCTGACTGTAAAACTGCTTATTTATCACTACATACAGAGCCCTTCGGTTGAGTCGCCGGGACCTTTGCTTGTTGAGATATATTCATTTGAAGTTTACCTGCAATACAAGAATTTCAAGATGCTGTATGATGTCCTTCAAAAATGTGGTTAATAGAGTGAAGAGTTTTAACCACAACGGAAGTGATTTTTTCAAGGCTTCCATATAAAAGTGTATGGAGGCAGAGCTGGTAATGGAAAACTATTGACTGCGAGTTTAAAAGGTGAGGAACTTCAGTACTGAGAACAGACAAATTTATATTCCTGAAGTTTCCCTCCCTATTTGCAAATTCTCCTTTCTACATTTGAAAGCTGGTTTTTAGAAGTGATGACAAAAGTATTAAAGAGTCAGCCTTAATAACAGCTGTTAGCTCAGATTAGCACAAGAAAAATTTTCCTTCAATTTCTGTCGCACATCTGTTACTGTTCTGTGTGTGTGTGAATAGTGAGTTATAGGATGGTGCGTGGGATTTTTTTCCCCCTCTATTTAAAATGTTTTCATGCATTTTTTTTTATTACTTTGCCTTATTTCCTAAAAGTTCCTCAGTTAATGTATTGTAGTCACTTAGCTTCAAGCAGACACCTAGGAGTAAATAAAAATAGGAATGCTTCTTCCCTCTATTAAAATAAAGATTTATTTGGAATTTAAATTATACTGGCATTATTATTTTCATATATGAAAATTATTTTTTCCTATATGATCATGTACCTCTGAATTTTACAGTGCTTAATTATAGCTATTAATCACAACATTAAGATAAACTAGGTTTGAGAGGTAAGTTCTCTCTTTTTATTAAGGCTTCTGTGTATTTTGGTCAGTAAATTGTGTAATACTTTCTCATCTGTTTTATTGATAGCTTAAAAACAAAACAAAGAACACTTGAGTGGCAAAAGTGTAAGTCCTTTAGATAGCTTAAGTTTGTCTTTGCTAGTGGGCTTTCAGTAAATGCATGTATATATTTGTATATACTCAGCTCCTTATTTACATTTCTCACTGTAAGGTAGAATGAAATTTCCATAGGACTTCAAGAGTTATCACCATCAGTCTCCTCTGAATGTCTTAACTGCAGGCAACTCTCTTAGGGACAGCCCCAGCCTCCATTCCACCTCCCACAAGTTGCCTCGGGCCACATGCTCAATTCGGAGAAGAGAAATAACTACAATACAGGTAATATTTTCTGTGTTTCAAATATAATACAAAAAATGTCTGGAGGCAGAACCGGTAATGGGAAAATATTGATTTGTGAATTGAAGTTCATCAGGACTGATAATAGCTGCCTTTACACCTCAAGAGCAGCTATAGAATCTGGCTTCTGGCCAATTCTGGCTCCATCTAGGAGGCAGCCGTGAGGAATGGAAAGACCTTGGGTTTATACTCAGGCTCCAAATGTTCTCAAATTCCATTCCAGACAGCACCAGAGGTTTGAAATTTGTTTCTACAACATCTAAGCCTCAGTTTCCTTATCATTAAATTGGGAGGAAATGTACATTTAAAAATTTTTTCCCAAGGACTAAAATGAAATGAAAAGACTAAAATGAGATGAAATTTTCTGGGTGTCTCAGTAAATATTTCTGGGTTTCTTAGTAAATATACGTTTCCAGTTTACTAAGTCTGACAACAGTTTCCATTGTTGGAATAATAATCAAAATATGAAAGATATTGCTGAAGATATATTTTTATTGAGTCAAGTAATAGTTACATTGGACAGGACTCTTCCTTCTGGAATTTCTGATATTTTTGTTGTTTAGTCGATAAGTCGTGGTCTGACTCTTGTGACCCCGTGGACTGCAGCCCACCAAGGTCCTGTGTCCATGGGATTTCCCAGGCAAGAATTCTGGAGTGGGATGCCGTTGCCTTCTCCAGGGCATCTTCCACCCAGGGATCAAACCCGTGTCTCCTGCATTGGCAGGCAGATTCTTTACCACCGAGCCACCAGGGAAGCCCTTATGATACTTTGCATCAGTATTTCTCGAAGTGTGGTCCATGGACTACCTACATCAGAATCACTTGGAGTGCTTAGTAAAAAGTCAGATTTCCTGTCTCTAGGTTGGACTTCAGGAAGCAACAGTCAGAACTGTACATGGAACAACAGACTGGTTCCAAATAGGAAAAGGAGTACGTCAAGGTTGTATATTGTCACCCTGCTTATTTAACTTATATGCAGAGTACATCATGAGGAATGCTGGGCTGGAAGAAGCACAAGCTGGAATCAAGATTGCTGGGAGAAATATCAATAAACTCGGATATGCAGATGACACCACCCTTATGGCAGAAAGTGAAGAGGAACTCAAAAGCCTCTTGATGAAAGTGAAAGAGGAGAGTGAAAAGGTTGGCTTGAAGCTCAACATTCAGAAAACAAAGATCATGGCATCTGGTCCCATCACTTCATGGGAAATAGATGGGGTAACAGTGGAAACAGTCTCAGACTTTATTTTTTTGGGCTTCAAAATCACTGCAGATGCTGATTGCAGCCATGAAATTAAAAGACGCTTACTCCTTGGAAGGAAAGTTATGACCAACCTAGATAGTATATTAAAAAGCAGAGACATTACTTTGCCAACCAAGGTCCGTCTAGTCAAGGCTATGGTTTTTCCCGTGGTCATGTATGGATGTGAGAGTTGGACTGTGAAGAAAGCTGATCGCCGAAGAATTGATGCTTTTGAACTGTGGTGCTGGAGAAGACTCTTGAGAGTCCCTTGGACTGCAAGGAGATCCAGCCAGTCCATTCTGAAGGAGATAAATCCTGGGTGTTCATTGGAAGGACTGATGCTAAAGCTGAAACTGCAATACTTTGGCCACCTCATGCGACGAGCTGACTCACTGGAAAAGAGTCTGATGCTGGGAGGGATTGGGAGCGGGAGGAGACGGGGACGACAGAGAACAAGATGGCTGGATGGCATCACTGACTTGATGGACATGAGTTTGAGTGAACTCTGGGAGTTGGTGATGGACAGGGAGCCCTGGCGTGCTGTGATTCATGGGGTCTCAAAGAGTCAGACACGACTGAGCGACTGAACTGAACTGAACTGAACTAAGGTTGGACTTACTGAATCAAGGTTCTTGGGGAAAGTGCTTGGATTTAACAGCATCCTCAGAGGACTTTTTTCCCTACAGTAAAGTTTCAGAAGCATTATCTATATGTGTATCTTTATATTTTATAAATGATAACTCATAACACTTATGATGTTATTTGACTCAACCTTGAACAAGTAACATCTCCTTTGTATTTATGGGGAAACTGAGATCTAGAGAAGTTAATTTTCTCACCCAAGTTTCCAAAGAGGTAGGAGGCAGAATTAGATCCATATTCAGGGTTTCTATTCTAGTTCTATTTAGACTATATTTCTCCCATTCTCCTGCATGAGAGGATACTAGGTGCAGATAGTTCAGGGTTGCAGGCAAGTCTTGCTGCTCTACAATATTTTATTCTATGTGCAATCAATGGAGATATATTAAGGATTTTTAAGTAGAATAATTTTAATCAGATCCCTATTCTAAGAGGCAAACGAGACAATTTGGAGAGAGGGTAAACTGAATCCAGAAAGTGCATTGGGAGATTGATGTTGGGGTTGCAAAGAGTTAGACACGACTGAGCAACTGAACTGACTAACTGATACAGGATAGGTTATTTGTGCCAGAATACTCAAGTTGCGTTCCAGAAGGCACTGGAAAGGAAATATTTTTGGAACAAGACATATTTGTGAAGCCCAGAACACGGTTCTGTATGTTGTCATTAATCACATTAGTATGACCTCTATGTTGTGAATTCTATGAAAATAGAACCACGTCTCATTCATCTTTGTATGCTCAGAATCTAGTTTACTGTTGGCTGTATGGTTTCATTAAATATGTTTGTTTGTAGTTTGTTTGATAAACTTGAGTGAATGATAGTAAAACTTTATGTTGACAAGTTCAAATTATTCTTCACATACATAACCCATTTTGTATGCACTCAGTATATGCCAACACACAGATTTAGTTACATTACTCATTTGATCATCACCACTGTCCTATTTTGCACATAAGAAACACAGAGTGGTTAAGGAAGGCATCCAAGGTCAGTCACGTGTCTAAGCTCTAAAGCTGGTGGGGCTGGTATTTGAAATAGGTAGCAAGGTCCAATGCCTTGTTGTGGTACATTATGTATATAAATTTATCATTGTTTCAGTTGCTTATTGTTCTTGATATTCTTTCATATTGGCATAAATTGGAATTTCATAGGTGTACCATAGGCTATATATGACATGTAAAATATTAGTAGCTTGACACAAAGAAAGCTTATTTCATACTCAGTCAAAGTTTGATGTGGCTTAGCTGACATTCCTGTGTGGCTCTCACCCCAAAGATGGCTCAGCAGCGTGGACTGACTTTATCTTGTAACCATGCCAACTGGGCTGGAGTTGAGCAGGCAGGGGAAGAGGAACGGAGACGCAGCAGCTGTTAGTTGTCTTGGTCTGGAAAGTCACATGTCACATCCGTGAGTATTCCACTGGGCAGCACTAGTCACACAGTCCACATTAACTGAAAGAAAGGCTGGAAAGCACAAAGGAGCAGATGAATTTTGGTGAACACTAATGATTTCTGCTACAAATAGAATAGCCATTATACATAAAAATAAAATTTAGGAGCTTCTATGTCTTGGGGTGTAATCGTGTGTCACACTCCTGGCATGTGGGTATGTTCACCAACCCAGGAACTTTAAATCCCATTTTTTAGAGGCTTTTAGTGGCTTCATTCTGTAGTCATTATTGATTAAATTACTTGCCATTGGTGATTGAATCAATCTTTAGCCTTTTTCCCCTATCCAGAGGTTGGCAGGTGGAGCTGAAAGTTCCAATCCTCTAATCATGCCTTGGTTTTTCCGGTGTTCAGCCTGAAGCTTCCTGGGGACCCCAGCTCCCAGTTACCCTATTAGAATACAAAAAGACACTCTGATCACTCCAGGGACTCCACCGATCTTAATAAAAGTTCTCTGGAACCTGGGGTGAAGAAAAAATGGAAACTAAAAGATACTTCTATTAGCCCTATCATTCAGGAAATTACAAAAGTTTTAGGAACCCCGTGCTAGGAAGTTGGCATAGAGACTGAATTTACATTTCTTATTATGTCATACGAAGTGACTTAATATCCTTGGTTTAATATAGGTCAGGGAAGAAGGTGGGCAGTAGAGTGCTGGAAATATTTAACAACCAGCTTGCTGTAAAAATAAAGTATGCCAGTTTGTATATCCATTAGCTTATTATCCATTTTTTGGATATGAGAATGGACAGTACACTATTTACAAGTAATAAAATACACAATCCTCTTCATTATTCAGAACGTTTTTGCTGGTTTCTGCCAAACAATTGCGTCCCTAATCAGATATGATTGCAGTTGATGAGCAGATACAGTTATGACATGAATTCAGTGAGGAAACAAAGATGTATTTTGAAACTTCATTTCTCAATGATGTAAGTTACATTTTGCTGACTTGGGTAACAGTTTTCAAATGCTAGAAGAACATTGTGAGTTTTCACAATGTGACAGCTATAAACATGACACACTTTTAATTCCAATCAACTCTACTAGCAGTTCCTCCACCATTTTAAGTCTTGACAGTCATCAAAATAATAAATCAAGCCCTGGCTTGTAGCAATTTGCCGATTTCCATGGTGTAAGTACTTTCACCATGACAGATTCCAGGCCTCCAATATGGTATTGTGGAATGTGGAGCTGGGGAGAGATGCTCAGTAGCTTGCCATTATATAGTGTGACTGTGATGATAATAATAGGTGTAAACAACCCTGAGAGCATAAAGTAATAATAAGGTGTAATAAAACCCTAGAAAGGGATGACTTTACTTGTTTTTACTACCTTTGTTTTTAATTTATTTAATTGCAGCTTAAGTAATTTAATTTTAAATAGTGGTTGTGTTTAACAACTGTCCTTAAAAAAATCCTGAAAAATCAATTGGCTTTCATGAGCTGCTGTAAGCCAACTCTAGCCTACCACTGAGAGGTGTGGATAAGACTTCTTACTCCCAGATATAAACCTCACCACTTATGATGTCACCATAATTGCAGTTCTTTGAGTTTTGAAGACTGTTAGATCTCCAGTAGTCCTTTTTGGACATTGTAAATGAGATCATAGCTTCATCAGGAATCCTCTCCACTATTCTAATATCTGTAGTTCCAGCAGCTCCTAGCGCAATACTATTACTGCCTATCCTAGGCACTAAGGAAATCCTTACTGAACACAGTAAAAATTGTGCAGACATCTAAAATTAAGTTTATCTTCAGTCTATCAGTGAACAACCTTTATTATTTTAGCAGGGGTTCAGTGGTAGTCAAAGGGTAGTCACGGAATTGGTAGGAGGAATTGGAGCCTGGGACCCTGAGGGAGGCAAGCTTCCACTTCAGTCTTATTAAGTGGTGACCATAATCGAGACCCTCACACAGACTTAGGATTCAGTGCCCCAATTATGGCTGCCAAATCTTGGTTCCTTCCGCCCCACTTCTCTTCCTGCCCTCCTTCCACAGCATTTTATTGAGCACATATTGTGATCTATATTGTTCTAGGTATCAGGGATATAGCAGCAGAAAACACAAGCCTGTGTCCTCACACTCCTTATTTTCTATTAACGAAAGTCAGTTAACAAATGAACAGTACACAAGTAGAGTGTCAGATAGTATTAGGCACTATGGAGAAAGAGAAAGCAGGAAAGGAGCTTAGAATGAATCAGGTTGGTGGTGAAGTTTTGCTATTTTGGATAGACTGATCCAGAAAGACCTGTCTAATATTTTGACGTCTGAGCAGAGGCCTGCAGGAAATGAAGGGAGCAGCCATGCGAATATCTGGGGAAAGAGCCTCCCGGGAACATGAAACAAGGGCAGGGGTCCCCAGGGAGAGCATGTCTGATGCACTCGGAAGACCCATGAGGTGGCCACTATGGCTGGAATGGAGTCGGCAGGAAGAGAATGGCAGGACCAGAAATCAGAGGGTTAACAAAGGGGGAAGGCAGAGGGCAGGTGTATACACTGGTCTGTGAGTCACCTTAGAGTCAGTCAGGTCTGAGCCCGAGGATCACCTAGGCTGCCCTTGGGGTGCCTTGTGGGTTCCAAGTCCCTGCTCTCTTATTTGCCTCCTACGTGCCTCTGAACATCAGATTTCACAGAATCTTCATACTTGTTCTTCTATCCGACTACTCATGTGGTCACACTAAGTCCTGACAGTTTTGGTATACTACCTTTTAGAAGTCTGCCCTGTTGCCTGTAGATGCCTCTCTATATAACTCTCCATAGAAACCCTTTGTCTTCCATACTATGTCATAGAGCTTGTTCTGCTTTGCCCATTCACTTGGCTACTAAATTGTCATAATATCTCCCTCCATTTTTAAAATTGCAAATGGGAGAAGGAACAAGATGGCGGAGGAATAGGACGGCGAGACCACTCTCTCCCCCAAAAATTCATCAAAAGAACATTTGAACGCAGAATAAAGTCCACAAAACAACTTCTGAATGCTGGCAGAGGACATCAGGCACCCAGAAAAGCAGCCCATTGTCTTCAAAAGGAGGTAGGAAAAAAAAAAAAAAGATAAGAAGAGAGACAAAAGAAGTAAGGACGGAGCTCCATCCCAGGAAGGGAGGCCTTAAAAAGAGAAGTTTCCAAACACCAGGAAACACTCTCACTGGCGAATCTGTGGCAAGCCTTGGAACCTCAGAGGGCCACATAACCGGGAGGAAAAAAGAAAGAAATAATTAAAACCCACAGATTACCTGGCAAACGGTAACTCCCAGCAGAGAAGCAGCGCAGACACCTGCATACGCCATTAGCAAGTGGGGGCTGGGCAGGGAGGAGCCGGCTGAACTGCTTAGAGAGAGGACTGCGCTTGAATGCCGCGAGAACAATCTGAGAGAACTAACTGGGGATAGCAAAGCAGACTGGGATAGCTTCCCGACGAAAAGGCGGAAAGCTCTAACCTAAGACTCCACCAGCCCCGCTCACAGAACAAAGGACTGAGCAGAGCGAGCCGGCTGTGGTCAGCCCATCCCCCATCCCCCGCCGAGACAGGCAGGGAGCGCAGCCAGAGCCGGAGGGGGCAACTGCAGCCCCAGAAAGGCATCCGATACAAACTGCAGGCAGGCTTGTTGCTAATCAAGACTTCTTGGGCTCAGGCCGGTTGATATCCGCCTGAGAAGGTGCTCCGGTTGTACACCCAGAAAACCGAGTGGCAGGGACTGGGGAGGCGATTAGTCGCAGCGACCCCGCTCGCCAAACACCTGGTCACCTGAGCTGCTCGGACTGGGGAAGGCACAAAACGCAGACCCAGCCAAGTCTGCGCCTTTGTGGAGTACCCAAGAAACTGAACTTGAGATGCTCAGACCTGGGAAGTGCATACAACCCAGCGCCGGCCTCAGACAGTTCCCGGCAGAGCAACCTAGAGCCTGTGCAGTGTAGACTGGGACAACACACGCGCTATGAGTGGGGTCAAACCCAGTGTGGCCGAGACACTGCGAGCACTCCCCACAGACGCCAGAGATATTTGTCTGCAGCGTTCCTCCCTTCCCAGAACAGGACTGAACAACTGAGCCTTAAAAAGTGTCCACCCGTCCCCTAGTATCAGGGCGGAAATTAGACACTGAAGAGACCAGCAAACAGAAGCTAAAACAGAGGGAACCACCTTGTAAATGACAGATAGAGACGTCTAGAGACTACTCCAAGAATAAGACCAAAAACCAGAGGCAAGAGGCTTAAGCCTGAATCCTGAGAACACCAGAGAACTCCTGACTCCAGGGAACATTAATCGATAGGAGCTCATCAAACACCTCCATCAGTTCAGTTCAGTTCAGTTCAGTTCAGTCGCTCAGTCGTGTCCGACTCTCTGTGATCCCATGAATCACAGCACGCCAGGCCTCCCTGTTCATCACCAACTCCCGGAGTTCACTCAAACTCATGTCCATCGAGTCGGTGATGCCATCCAGCCATCTCATTCTCTGTTGTCCCCTTCTTCTCCCACCCCCAACCTTTCCCAGCATCAGAGTCTAACCAGTGAGTCAACTCGTTGCATGAGGTGCCCAAAGTATTGGAGATTCAGCTTTAGCATCAGTCCTTCCAATGAACACCCAGGATTGATCTCCTTTAGAATGGACTGGTTGGATCTCCTTGCAATCCAAGGGACTCTCAAGAGTCTTCTCCAGAACCACAGTTCAAAAGCATCAATTCTTAGGTGATCAGCTTCCTACACTAAAACCAAGCACCACCCAAGGGTCAACAAGTTCCAGAGCAAGACATACCACGCAAATTCTCCAGCAACACAGGAAAATAGCCCTGAGTTTCAATATACAGGCTGCCCAAAGTCACTCCAAACCCACTGACATTTCATAACTCATTACTGGACACTACATTGCACTCCAGCGAGAAGAAATCCAGCTCCACCCACCAGAACACCGACACAAGCTTCCCTAACCAGGGAACTTTGACAAGTCACCCGTCCAACCCCACACACAGCGAGGAAACTACATAATAAACAGAACTCCACAAACGGCCAGAAGAGGCAAAGGTCACCCCAAGCAAAGCAATATAAGCAAGATGAAGAGGCAGAGAAATATCCAGCAAGTAAAGGAACAAGATAAATGCCCACCAACACAAACAAAAGAGGAAGATATAGGGAATCTACCTGATAAAGAATTTCGAATTTTGATGGTGAAAATGATTCAAAATCTTGAAAGCAAAATGGAGTTATAGATAAATAACCTGGAGAAAAGGATTGAGAAGATGGAAGAAAGGTTTCATACTTAGAGGAAATAAAAAATAGTCAATATACAATGAATAATGCAATAGATGAGATCAGAAACACTCTGGAGGGAACAAATAGTAGAATAACAGAGGCAGAAGACAGGATAAGCGAGCTAGAAGATAGAATTGTAGAAATAAATGAAACAGAGAGGAAAAAAGAATTAAAAGAAATGAGGACAATATTAGTGACTTCTGGGACAATGTTAAACGTTCTAACATTCGAATCATAGGAGTCCCGGAAGAAAAAGAAAAAAGAAAGACCATGAGAGAATACTTGAGGAGATAATAATTGAAAACTTCCCTAAAATGGGGAAAGAAATAATCACCCAAGTCCAAGAAACCCAGAGAGTCCCCAACAGGATAAACCCAAGGCGAAATACTCCAAGACACATATTAATTAAATTCAGTTAAGATCAGTTCAGTTCAGTCGCTCAGTCGTGTTCGACTCTCCATGACCCCATGAATCACAGCACGCCAGGCCTCCCTGTTCATCACCAACTCCCAGAGTTCACTCAAATTCATGTCCACAGAGTCGGTGATGCCATCCAGCAATCTCATTCTCCGTCGTCCCCTTCTCCTCCCGCCCACAACCTTTCCCAGCATCAGAGTCTTTTCCAGTGAGTCAACTTGTCGCATGAGGTGGCCAAAGTATTGGAGTTTCAGCTTTAGCATCATTCCTTCCAATGAACACCCAGGATTGATCTCCCTTAGAATGGACTTGTTGGATCTCCTTGCAGTACAAGGGACTCTCAAGAGTCTTCTCCAACACCACAGTTCAAAAGCATCAATTCTTCGGTGATCAGCTTTTTTCACAGTCCAACTCTCACATCCATACATGACCACGGGAAAAACCATTGCCTTGACTAGATGGACCTTGGTTGGCAAAGTAATGTCTCTGCTTTTTAAGATACTATCAAGGTTGGTCATAACTTTCCTTCCAAGGAGTAAGCGTCTTTTAATTTCATGGCTGCAATCAGCATCTGCAGTGATTTTGGAGCACAAAAAAATAAAGTCTGAGACTGTTTCCACTGTTACCCGATCCATTTCCCATGAAGTGATGGGACCAGATGCCATGATCTTTGTTTTCTGAATGTTGAGCTTCAAGCCAACCTTTTCACTCTCCTCTTTCACTTTCATCAAGAGGCTTTTGAGTTCCTCTCCACTTTCTGCCGTAAGGGTGGTGTCATCTGCATATCTGAGGTTATTGATATTTCTCCCAGCAATCTTGACTCCAGTTTGTGCTTCTTCCAGCCCAGCGTTCCTCATGATGTACTCTGCATATAAGTTAAATAAGCAAGGTGACAATATACAGCCTTGACGTACTCCTTTTCCTATTTGGAACCAGTCTGTAGTTCCATGTACAGTTCTGACTGTTGCTTCCAGACCTGCATACAGGTTTCTCAAGAGGCAGGTCAGGTGGTCTGGGATTCCCATCTCTTTCAGAATGTTCCACAGTTTATTGTGATCGACACAGTCAAAGGCTTTGGCATAGTCAATGAAGCAGAAATAGATGTTTTTCTGGAACTCTCTTGCTTTCTCCATGATCCAGCGGATGCTGGCAATTTGATCTCTGGTGCCTCTGCCTTTTCTAAAACCTGCTTGAACATCTGGGAGTTCACGGTTCACATGTTGCTGAAGCCTGGCTTGGAGAATTTTGAGCATGACTTTACTAGTGTGTGAGATGAGTGCAATTGTGCGGTAGTTTGAGCATTCTTTGGCATTGCCTTTCTTTGGGATTGGAATGAAGACTGACCTCTTCCAGTCCTGTGGCCACTGCTGAGTTTTCCAAATCTGCTGCCATATTGAGTGCAGCACTTTCACAGCATCATCTTTCAAGATTTGAAATAGCTCAACTGGAATTCCATCACCTCCACTTTCTTTGTTCGTAGTGATGCTTTCTAAGGCCCACTTGACTTCACATTCCAAGATGTCTGGCTCTAGGTCAGTGATCACATTATCGTGACTATCTTGGTCTTGAAGATCTTTTTTGTACTGTTCTTCTGTGTATTCTTGCCATCTCTTCTTAATATCTTCTGCTTCTGTTAGGTCCATACCATTTCTGTCCTTTATCGAGCCCATCTTTGCATGAAATTTTGCCTTGGAATCTCTAATTTTCTTGAAGAGATCTCTTGTTTTTCCTATTCTGTTGTTTTCCTCTATTTCTTTGCATTGATCGCTGAGGAAGGCTTTCTTATCTCTCCTTGCTATTCTTTGGAACTCTGCATTCAGATGCTTATATCTTTCCTTTTCTCCTTTGCTTTTTGTTTCTCTTCTTTTCACAGCTATTTGTAAGGCCTCCTCAGATAGCCATTTTGCTTTTCTGCATTTCTTTTCCATGGGGATGGTCTTGGTCCCTGTATCCTGTACAATGTCAAGAACCTCCATCCAGAGTTCAAAGATCAAACACAAAGAACAAATATTAAAAGCAGCAAGGGAAAAGCAGCAAATAACACACAAGGTGATTCCCATAAGGATAACAGCTGATCTTTCAACAGAAACTCTTCAGGCCAGGAGGGAATGGCAAGACATACTTAAAGTGATGAAAGAAAATAACCTAAAACCCAGATTACTGTACCCAGCAAGGATCTCATTCAAATATGAAGGAGAAATCAAAAGCTATACAGACAAGCAAAAGCTGAGAGAATTCAGCATCACCAAACCAGCTCTTCAACAAATGCTAAAGGATCTTCTCTAGACAGGAAACACAGAAAGGGTGTATAACCTCGAACCCAAAGCAATAAAGAAAATGGCAATGGGATCATACTTATCAATAATCACCTTAAACGTAAATGGGTTGAATGTCCCAACCAAAAGACAAAAGCTGGCTGAATGGATACAAAAACAAGACCCCCATATATGTTGTCTACAAGAGACCCACCTCAAAACGAGGGACACATACAGACTGAAAGTGAAGGGCTGGAAAAAGATATTCCAGGCAAATAGAGACCAAAAGAAAGCAGGAGTAGCAATACTCATATCAGATAAAATAGACTTTAAAACAAAGGCTGTGAAAAGAGACAAAGAAGGAAACTACATAATTATCAAAGGATCAATCCAAGAAGAAGATATAACAATTATAAATATTTATGCACCCAACATAGGAGCACCGCAATATGTAAGACAATTACTAACAAGTATGAAACGGGAAATTGACAATAATGCAATAATAGTGGGAGATTTTAATACCCCACTTACATCTATGGATAGATAAACTAAACAGAAAATTACCAAGGAAACACAAACGTTAAATGATACAATAGACCAGTTAGACCTAATAGATAGCTATAGGACATTTCACCCCAAAACAATGAATTTCACCTTTTTCTCAAGCGCACATGGAAACTTTTCCAGGATAGATCACATCCTGGGCCATAAATCTAGCCTTGGTAAATTAAAAAAAAATTGAAATCATTCCAGGCATCTTTTCTGACCACAATGCAGTAGGATTAGATCTCAATTACGGGAGAAAAACCATTAAAAATGCCAACATATGGAGGCTGAACAACACACTGCTAAATAATAAACAAATCATCAGTCAGTTCAGTCGATCAGTCGTGTCCAACTCTCCGCGACCCCATGAATTACAGCACGCCAGGCCTCCCTGTCCATCACCAACTCCCGGAGTACACTCAAACTCATGTCCACAGAGTCGGTGATGCCATCCAGCCATCTCATTCTCCATCGTCCCCTTCTCCTCCCGCCCACAAACTTTCCCAGCATCAGAGTCTTTTCCAGTGAGTCAACTCGTCGCATGAGGTGGCCAAAGTATTGGAGTTTCAGCTTTAGCATCAGTCCCTCCAATGAACATCCAGGATTTATCTCCTTTAGAATGGACTGGTTGGATCTCCTTGCAGTATAAGGGACTCTCAAGAGTCTTCTCCAACACCACAGTTCAAAAGCATCGATTCTTCGGCGATCAGCTTTCTTCACAGTCCAACTCTCACATCCATACATGACCACGGGAAAAACCATTGCCTTGACTACACGGACCTTGGTTGGCAAAGTAATGTCTCTGCTTTTTAAGATACTATCAAAGTTGGTCATAACTTTCCTTCCAAGGAGTAAGCGTCTTTTAATTTCATGGCTGCAATCAGCATCTGCAGTGATTTTGGAGCCCAAAAAAATAAAGTCTGACACTGTTTCCACTGTTTCTCCATCTATTTCTCATGAAGTGATGGGACCAGATGCCATGATCTTCGTTTTCTGAATGTTGAGCTTCAAGCCAACCTTTCACTCTCCTCTTTCACTTTCATCAAGAGGCTTTTGAGTTCCTCTTCACTTTCTGCCATCAGGGTAGTGTCATCTGCATATCTGAGGTTATTGATATTTCTCCCAGCAATCTTGATTCCAGCTTGTGCTTCTTCCAGCCCAGCGTTCCTCATGATGTACTCTGCATATAAGTTAAATAAGCAAGGTGACAATATACAGCCTTGACGTACTCCTTTTCCTATTTGGAACCAGTCTGTGGTTCCATGTACAGTTCTGACTGTTGCTTCCTGACCTGCATACAGGTTTCTCAAGAGGCAGGTCAGGTGGTCTGGGATTCCCATCTCTTTCAGAATGTTCCACAGTTTATTGTGATCGACACAGTCAAAGGCTTTGGCATAGTCAATGAAGCAGAAATAGATGTTTTTCTGGAACTCTCTTGCTTTCTCCATGATCCAGCGGATGTTGGCAATTTGATCTCTGGTTCCTCTGCCTTTTCTAAAACCTGCTTGAACATCTGGGAGTCCACGGTTTACATATTGCTGAAGCCTGGCTTGGAGAATTTTGAGCATGAATTTACTAGCGTGTGAGATGAGTGCAATTGTGCGGTAGTTTGAGCATTCTTTGGCATTGCCTTTCTTTGGGATTGGAATGAAGACTGACCTCTTCCAGTCCTGTGGCCACTGCTGAGTTTTCCAAATTTGCTGCCATATTGAGTGCAGCACTTTCACAGCATCATCTTTCAAGACTTGAAATAGCTCAACTGGAATTCCATCACCTCCACTAGCTTTGTTAGTAGTGATGTTTTCTAAGGCCCACTTGACTTCACATTCCAAGATGTCTGGCTCTAGGTCAGTGATCACGTTATCGTGACTATCTTCGTCGTGAAGATCTTTTTTGTACAGTTCTTCTGTGTATTCCTGCCACCTCTTCTTAATATCTTCTGCTTCTGTTAGGTCCATACCATTTCTGTCCTTTATCGAGCCCATCTTTGCATGAAATATTCCCTTGGAATCTCTAATGTGGTCCACTGGAGAAGGGAATGGCAAACCACTTCAGTATACTTGCCTTGACAACCCCATGAACAGTAAAAAAGGGCAAAATGATAGGATACTGAATGAATTCCCCAGGTTGGTAGGTGCCCAGTATGCTACTGGAGCTCAGTGGAGAAATAACTCTAGAAGGAATAAAGGGATGGAGCAAAAGCAAAACCAATACCCAGTTGTGGATGTGACCAGTGACAGAAGCAAGGTCCGGTGCTGTAAAGAGCAATATTGCATAGGAACCTGGAATGTTAGGTCCATGAATCAAGGCAAATTGGAAGTGGTCAAACAGGAGATGGCAAGAGTGAACATAGACATTCTAGGAATCAGTGAATTAAAATGGACTGGAATGGGTGAATTTAACTCGGATGACCATTATATCTACTACTGTGGGCAGGAATCCCTTAGAAGAAATGGAGTAGCCATCATGGTCAACAAAAGAGTCTGAAATGCAGTACTTGGATGCAATCTTAAAAACGACAGAATGATTTCTGTTCGTTTCCAAGGCAAACCATTCAATATTACAGTAATCCAGGCCTATGCCCCAACCAGTAATGCTGAAGAAGCTGAAGTTAATCGGTTTTATGAAGACCTACAAGACCTTTTAGAACTAACACCCAAAAAAGATGTCCTTTTCATTATAGGGGACTGGAATGCAAAAGTAGGAAGTCAAGAAACACCTGGAGTAACAGGCAAATTTGGCCTTGGAGCACGGAATGAAGCAGGGCAAAGGCTAATAGAGTTTTGTCAAGAGAATGTACTGGTCATAGCAAACACCCTCTTCCAACAACACAAGAGAAACAAATCATAGAAGAAATCAAAAGAGAAATCAAAATATGCATAGAAATGAATGAAAATGAAAACACAACAACCCAAAACCTCTGGGACACTGTAAAAGCAGTGCTAAGGGGGAAGTTCATAGCAATACAGGCACACCTCAAGAAACAAGAAAAAACTCAACTAAATAACCTGACCCTACATCTAAAGAAACTAGAAAAGGAAGAAATGAAGAACCCCAGGGTCAGTAGAAGGAAAGAAATCGTAAAAATTAGGGCAGAGATAAATGCAAAAGAAACAAAAGAGACCATAGCAAAAATCAACAAAGCCAAAAGCTGGTTCTTTGAGAAGGTAAATAAAATTGACAAACCACTAGCCAGACTCATCAAGAAACAAAGGGAGAAGAACCAAATCAATAAAATTAGAAATGAAAAGGGAGAGATCACAACCGACAACACAAAAATACAAAGGATTATTAGAGAATACTATCAGGAATTATATGGCAATAAAATGAATAACCTGGAAGAAATGGACAAATTCCTAGAAAAGTGCAACTTTCCAAAACTGAACCAGGAAGAAATAGAAAATCTGAACAGACCCATCACAAGCATGGCACTAGAGGCTGTAATCAGAAATCTTCCAGCAAACAAAAGCCCAGGTCCAGACAGCTTCATAACTGAATTCTACCAAAAATTTAGAGAAGAGCTAACACCTATTCTACTCAAACTCTTCCAGAAAATTGTTGAGGAAGGGAAACTTCCAAACTCACTCTATGAGGCCACCATCACACTAATCCCCAAACCTGGTAAAGATCCCACAAAAAAGAAAACTACAGGCCAATATCACTGATGAACATAGATGCAAAAATCCTGAACAAAATTCTAGCAATCAGAATCCAACAACACATTAAGAAGATCATACATCATGACCAAGTGGGCTTTATCCCAGGAATGCAAGGATTCTTCAATATCCGCAAATCAATCAACGTAATACACCACATTAACAAACTGAAAAATAAAAATCATATGATTATCTCAATAGATGCAGAGAAAGCCTTCGACAAAATTCAACATCCATTTATGATAAAAACCCTCCAGAAAGTGGGAATAGAAGGGACATATCTCAACATAATAAAAGCTATATATGACAAACCCACAGCAAACATTATCCTCAACAGTGAAAAACTGAAAGCATTTCCCCTAAAGTCAGGAGCAAGACAAGGGTGCCCACTCTCACCACTACTATTCAACATAGTTCTGGAAGTTTTGGCTATAGCAATCATAGCAGAAAAGACATAAAAGGAACACAAATTGGAAAACAAGAAGTAAAACTTTCACTGTTCGCTGATGACATGATCCTCTACACAGAAAACCCTAAAGACTCTACCAGAAAACTACTAGAGCTAATCAATGAATACAGTAAAGTTGCAGGATATAAAATCAACACACAGAAATCCCTTGCATTCCTATACACTAATAATGAGAAAATAGAAAGAGAAATTAAGGAAACTATTCCATTCACTGTTGCAACAAAAAGAATTAAATACTTAGGAATATATCTACCTAAGGAAACAAAAGACTTGTACATAGAAAACTATAAAACACTAGTGAAAGTAATCAAAGAGGATACTAATAGATGGAGAAATATACCGTGTTCGTGGATTGGAAGAATAAATATTGTAAAAATGAGTATACTACCCAAAGTAATTTATACATTCAATGCAATCCCTATCAAGCTACCAACTATATTTTTCACAGAACTAGAACAAATAATCTCACAATTTGTATGGAAATACAAGAAACCTCGAATAGCCAAAGCAATCTTGAGGAAGAAGAATGGAACTGGGGGAATCAACCTGCCGGACTTCAGGCTCTACTACAAAGCCACAGTCATCAAGACAGTATGATACAGGCATAAAGACAGAAATATAGATCAATGGAACAAAATAGAAAGCCCAGAGATAAACCCACGTACCTGTGGACACCTTATCTTTGACAAAAGAGGCAAGAATATAAAATGGAGAAAAGACAGTCTCTTTAACAAGTGGTGCTGGGAAAACTGGTCAGCCACTTGTAAAAGAATGAAAATAGAACACTTCCTAACACCATACACAAAAATAAACTCAAAATGGATTAGAGAGCTAAATGTAAGACCAGAAACTATAAAACTCCTAGAGGAGAATATAGGCAAAACACTCTCTGACATATATCACAGCAGGATCCTCCAAGACCCACCTCCAAGAATATTGGAAATAAAAGCAAAAATAAACAAATGGGACCTAATTAAAATTAAAAGCTTCTGCACAGCAAAGGAAACTATAAGCAAGGTGAAAAGACAGCCTTCAGAATGGGAGAAAATAATAGCAAATGAAACAACTGACAAAGAATTAATCTCCAAAATATACAAGCAGCTCTTGCAGCTCAATTCTAGAAAAATAAATGACCCAATCAAAAAATGGGCCAAAGAACTAAACAGACGTTTCTCCAAAGAAGACATAAACATGGCTAACAAACACATGAAAAATGCTCAACATCCCTCATAATCAGAGAAATGCAAATCAAAACCACAATGATATACCATTTCACACCAGTCAGAATGGCTGCTATCCAAAAGTCTACATGCAATAAATGCTGGAGAGGGTGTGGAGAGAAGGGAACCCTCTTACACTGTTGGTGGGAATGCAAACTAGTACAGCCACTACGGAGAACAGTGTGGAGATTCCTCAAAAAACTGGACATAGAACTGCCATATGACCCAGCAATCGCAATCCTGGGCATACACACCAAGGAAACCAGAATTGAAAGAGACACATGTACTCCAATGTTCATCGCAGCACTGTTTATAATAGCCAGGACATGGAAGCAACCTAGATGTCCATCTGCGGACGAATGGATAAGAAAGCTTTGGTACATATACACAGTGGAGTATTACTCAGCCATTAAAAATAATGCATTTGAACCAGTTCTAATGAGGTGGATGAAACTAGAGCCTATTATATGGAGTGAAGTAAGCCAGAAAGAAAAACACCAATACAATATACTAACACATATATATGGAATTCAGAAAGATGCAAATGATAACCCTGTATACGAGACAGCAAAAGAGACACAGATGCATAGAACAGTCTTTGGGACTCTGTGGGAGAGGGTGAGGGTGGGATGGTTTGGGAGAATGGCATTGAAACATGTATTTTATCATATGTGAAACGAATCGCCAGTTCAGGGTCGATGCATGTTACAGGATGCTCGGGGCTGGTATGCGGGGATGACCCAGAGGGAGGATAAGGGGAGGAGGGAGGTGGGAGGGGGGGTTGGGAGGGGGAACTCATGTACACCCGGGGTGGATTCATGTCAATGTATGGCAAAACCAACCAATATAATATTGTAAAATAATTAGTCTCCAATAAAAATTAAAAAAAAATTGCAAATTATGAAACTCAAAGGAATTAGGGATTTCATTGGTTTCCAGGACAATACAAGTTACAGGTGTGTTTGATCCAGGGCTGAAAGGACCACACCGAGATCTGTTCTCTAGCTCTTGTCTCACCTCAAAATGGACTTCATTTTTCAGCTCTAAATGATGGGACAGTGGCCACTCCAGACCTAAGAATTCCAGGTCCAAAATTAACAGGAAAAGAGCACTCCCCTCCCCTACTCCTGCTCTCTCTTCTCAGTGTCTCAGAGAAAGATCTCCTTAAATCTTAATTCATGATCACACATCTCTGAAGTAATCACAGTCAGTTCATTCACTCAGTTGTGTCCGACTCTGCAACCCCATGGACTCCAGCACGCCAGGCCTCCCTGTCCATCACCAACTCCCGGAGTTACTCAAACTCACATCCATCAAGTTGGTGATGCCTTCCAACCATCTCATCCTCTATCGTCCCCTTCTCCTCCTGCCTTCAATTTTTCCCAGCGTCAGGGTCTTTTCCAGTGAGTCAGCTCTTCACATCAGGTGGCCAAAGTATTGGAGTTTCAGCTTCAACATCAGTCCTTCCAAAGAATAGGCAGGACTGATTTCCTTTGGGATTGACTAGTTGGATCTCCTTGCAGTCCAAGGGACTCTCAAGAGTCTTCTCCAGCAACACAGTTCAAAAGCATCAATTCTTCAGTGCTCAGCTTTCTTTATGGTCCAACTCTCACATCCATACATGACTACTGGAAAAGCCATAGCTTTGACTAGATGGATCTTTGTTGGCAAAGTAATGTCTCTGCTTTTTAATAATGCTGTCTAGGTTAGTCATAACTTTTCTTCCAAGGAGCAAGCATCTTTTAATTTCATGGATGCAGTCACCATCTGCAGCGATTTTGGAGTCCCCCAAAATAAATTCTGTCACTGTTTCCACTGTTTCTCCATCTATGTGCCATGAAGTGATGGGATCAGATACCATGACCTTAATTTTCTGAATGTTGAGCTTTAAGCCAGCTTTTTCACTCTCCTCTGTCACTTTCGTCAAGAGGCTTTTTAGTTCCTCTTCACTTGCTGCCATAAGGGTGGTGTCATATGCACATCTGAAGTTATGTTATTTCTCCCGGCAATCTTGATTCCAGCTTGTGCTTCATCCAGCCTAGCATTTCTCATGATGTACTCTGCATATAAGTTAAATAAGCAGGGTGACAATATACAGCCTTGACGTACTTCTTTCCCAATTTGGAAACAGTCTATTGTTCCATGTCCAGTTCTAACTGTTGCTTCCTGACTTGCATACAGATTCCTCAAGAGTCAGGTAAGATGGTCTGGTATTCCCATCTCTTTAAGAATTTTCCATAGTTTGTTGTGATCCACACAATCAAAGGATTTGGCGTAGTCAATAAAGCAGAAGTGTATTTCCTTCCCACAGTAATAAGTCTCTTATTTGGCTCCTCACGAAGGTGCAGCTTTGGGTATTCCCCAGTCACCCTGCGATGACAGTGGTGTTGGCAGGGGTATCTAGAAAGAGACTCAGCCAGCTCTTTAACTCCACAATTGCCTACTGATTGTGCTACTCTTTTCAAAAGTAATGTGTGTGTGGGGGGTCTAGATTGTTCTACAAATGAGTCCAGTCAAATTGTGGCTCCTTTGATGGAATGTTTTCTGAGGTACATATTCTGACCCCCTGTGGTCTTATTCCCTGGTTCTTGCCAAAAAACTATCTGACCTTCAATCTAGAATGTATCTTCATTAAATCCACAGATCTCCTGTCAACTACCTTTCACCAAAACCTCCACTATTCTTGAGAGAGCCCTCAAAGTTGAATTTCTTCATACTCCATTGCAAAGGAATCTAGTTGCTCTGGGAGAGATTAAGGGCTCCATGTTTCATAGTCTGCTTCTCCTTCCAGGCAGAAAGTCTCTGAACTTCGGCTCTAGGGATGGGAGTAGGCATAATAGCAAGCTTCTACCTGTGTGACCCTCTGTTTTAGGAGTTCAGGGCTAAGTGAAGGTAGAGGCCGCAGTCCAGGGTCTTCCAGGCTTGCCTTTTCTGGCTTTGGACCACTGGCTCTTGAGTCAAAGCAACAGCAACCAAGACTGCCTTCGTCTTGGGCTGCAGCACCCAAAGTGCAGCTTCTGTTCCACAAGCAGGGACTGACAGAAGAAGGGGGTCTCCACCACTCCACCCCACTCACCTGGGACATAACCTCAGCAACAGGTGGCTGGAGCAGGATGAGAAATACCGAAGTCCTACTCCTCCAGGGAAGAAAGCCCTGTGACCGGGAGCAGAGGGAAGAGGGAGCCCTGTGCCCTAGGCTGCAGCTGTCTGGAGTGGAATTGCCATCTTACTGAGCTGAGAGTTGGGAGGGAGGGAGAGGGCTTTGTTCAAATTCCGTAGATTCTCACCTTTCTTACCAAGTCTTCAGCGATTTTCCTAAGTAGATATTCCATTTGCTCTTTGCTTCTAGAACTATTTCCAGAGATTTTAAAGTGCTTTTTAAAGACAGTTTTATTTATTAATTATTTTTGGCTGTGCTGGGTCTGCGCTGCCGTGCGCAGGCTCCTGTTGCTGTGCCTGGGCTTTCCCTACTTGTGGCACACAGGCTGCTCTCACAGCGGCTTCTCTTGCTGCAGAGCACTGGCCCTAGAGCACGTGGACTCAGCAGTGTGGCACACAGGCTTAGTTGCTCCACGGCACGTAGGATCTAGTTCCCCGACCAGGGATTGAACCTGTGTCCTCGGCATTGGCAGGTGAATTCCCAACCACTAGACCACAAACAAAGTCCCTAAATTGTTTTTTTGTTTTTGTTTTTTTTTTCCTTTTCAGAAAAAAACATTTCCAGAAGTGGGTCATCAGCGCTCCTCACGCTGCCATACCGGAAGTTAGCCTCCTGCACACTAGATTTTAGTTGACACCAATTGTTGTCTAAGTCCTGCTTAAAGTTAATTATGCTGCAGAATCACTGCAGATGGTGACTGCAGCCATGAAATTAAAAGACGCTTGCTCTTTGGAAGAAAAGTTATGACCAACATAGACAGCATATTAAAAAGCAGAGACGTTACTTTGCCAACAAAGTTCGCCTAGTCAAAGCTATGGTTTTTCCAGTAGTCATGTGTGGATATGAGAATTGGACCATGAAGAGCACTGAAGAATTGATGCTTTTGAACTGTGGTGCTGGAGAAGACTCCTGAGAGTCCCTTGGACTGCAAGGAGATCCAACCAGTCCATCCTAAAGGAGATCAGTCCTGCCTATTCATTGGAAGGACTGATGTTCAAACTGAAACTGCAATAACTTTGATAATCTGATGGGAAGAACTGACTCATTTGAAGAGACCCTGATGCTGGGAAAGATTGAAGGCGGGAGGAGAAGGGGACGACAGAGAAGGAGATGATTGGATGGCATCACCGACTCAATGGACATGAATCTGACTAAACTCCGGGAGTTGGTGATGGACAGGGAGGCCTGGCGTGTTGCAGTCCATGGGGTCACAGAGAGTCTGACATGACTGAGCGACTGAACTGACTGACTAACCTTGGGATCTATCTGGGAGAGTCCCCCTAGTTCTAGGTGCAAATGCTGAGCCTCATGCCTGGCCTGACATGACGTGACGGTCCTGATTTTGCCACAAGTTCCATACATCTATGAGTGTTTTCCAGTGTCATGGGCTCCATGGCAGCAACTGTGGTGGGAAGTGAGACCAACAGGAAGAAGAGAGGACATGAGACAGACTGCCCTTTATGACTTTGTCCGGCATCAGCCCAAGTCTTGGTACTAAAATCACCATGGATGCCACCTCTCCAGTACGTGCACTGACTTATTCACGCTGCATGTTTCCTAGTGCTTACTCATGAGTTCAGTTCAGTTCAGTTCAGTTCAGTTGCTCAGTCGTGTCCGACTCTCCGTGACCCCATGAATCACAGCATGCCAGGCCTCCCTGTCCATCACCAATTCCCAGAGTTCACTCAAACTCATGTCCACAGAGTCGGTGATGCCATCCAGCCATCTCATTCTCTGTCGTCCCCGTCTCCTCCCGCCCCCAACCTTTCCCAGCATCAGAGTCTTTTCCAGTGAGTCAACTCATCGCATGAGGTGGGCAAAGTATTGCAGTTTCAGCTTCAGCATCAGTCCCTCCAATGAACACCCAGGATCGATCTCCCTCAGAATGGACTGGTTGGATCTCCTTGCGGTACAAGGGACTCTCAAGAGTCTTCTCCAACACCACAATTCAAAAGCATCAATTCTTCAGCGATCAGCTTTCTTCACAGTCCAACTCTCACATCCATACATGACCACGGGAAAAACCATAGCCTTGACTAGACGGACCTTTGTTGGCAAAGTAATGTCTCTGCTTTTTAACATATTATCAAGGTAGCTGTGCAGAATTTTCTCTTCTTTTGATTAGATTTTAAACATCTGCTATTCAAGAACATCTGCCTAGGGTCATGACTGTCTTGGAAGGAAAAAATATTGACCTGAAAATCATGAGAGTACAGCCTGTAGGACGGGAGTATCCCAGAGATATGACCCTCAGAATACCTTGGGGTGTGTTGTAAGCCCAACTGAATGGTCATTTGCTTGTGTGAGTGGAGGTGGCCTGTGCATTTATTTGGTCAGCATTAATGGCACAACCATGGAACCCCAGACACTGCGAGGATGGCGGGCCGTGAGGAAACAGCCACAGTTTCTTCAAGGTGTGTATAGTCTTGGGTAAGAAACACAAGAAAGCAGCGGTTATACTGTCATATGACACTGTGACCAGGGGGAAAGCACAGGTTGTCTGTTCCAGCCTCTAGTCCATCAAGCTTGCTTCCAAAAAGTAGTGCTGAGGCTCCCTAGTGGGGAGTGGGAAGGAGGCAAGCAATAGATCCTTGTTTCCTTCACTTTTTTTTTTTTTTTTGGAGTTGAGAAGGGAGAAGAGAACTGAAGGTGTACAAGAATGTGCCAGGCATGCTTTCTTTCTTTTTACTTTTTCAGTGAAAGCAGAAAAGCAGAAGGAAAGTTTTTCTCACCACCAGGGGTAGTAGGGGGCTGGCAGCAGGAGGAACTGTTACCTAGCGAGGGAGAGTCTGCAGCCCAGAGAGACCTCTGCTCAGCCAGTCTAGGCAAGAAGCCAAGAGCCTCGGCACGGGCTCTGCAGCCTGGGGATGACGGAAGGCTGGAGAGCGCGGGCTGTTCGACAGGCTTGAATGACCCCTTAAGGTGTGAAGAGAGGGTGAGTCCTTGTCTTGGGTGCCCTAAAAAGGAGACAGGACTGGCCTTCCAATGCTCAAGATTGAAAGACATTCTGCCCGTGAGACTGCAGTGCCTGGTGTTATCTTGCTAGGAGGAAGGGAACCATGCACATCCCTCTGTAACACGCCGGGATGTACTCTTTACCCTCATCAAGCATTATATCACATGGAATTTGAACAACCACAGAGCTGAGCTGTCAAGGAGAAGCCAACTCTGTAGGTCAATTGATGAGGGGCAGACATGACGATGACCATGAAACAGATGAGAAGCAAGTCCTTAGATGTTGGTGGAGGCATGGGAGCTGCGCAGTGGTCATGGATGTGGCCACTGCATCCATGTAGATGGTCTCAGCTACATCCCAAGAACCAAGCCAGCTACCGTCAGGTAGGAGTTGGTCTGGGCCCTCATGGAATGGGGTCAGAAGCAGGCCTGGGCAACTGCGGAAGTGAATGGAATTTCTCAACCTTTTCTGTCCTTACTTCCATCTGCTTTAGGAAGAATTCCAGCTTTAGGTACACTTCACACAGTAGAGTTTTTGCGGTGGGTTCAATGTGGCTTGTACACTGTGTTTAAATGGGGATGCTTGGGGTTTGCAGACTTGGTGATCCGCTATGGGAGTCAAGACCTCACCACTGTTTATCCTGGCTTCTGAAATAAGTTCCCTACTGTCCTCCTCTTTATTCTGTCTCCTGGGTGCCCTCCTCTACGATGTTGCCAGAGTGATGTTTCAGGAGTGCATATTGACCGTGTTCTTCCCTGCTCAAAGCCGTCAGTGGCTTCTCAGTTCCTGTGGAATGAAGTTCCTTCCATGGGACACTAACATTGCCTTAACCCGACCTCCACCTGGGTTCCTAACTCCTGACCTGCTCCCAGCCCTGCAGTGCACACACATGACATATTCTGGCAGTAACCAGTGCGGGCAGTAGCGTTCTGCTACAAGCTCTTTTTGCTTGGTGTGTATTTGTTCTTTCTTGTAACACACACCGTTTCCTCCCTCTGCCCTCCTTTCCTGGGCACACTTTCCTAAGAAAGCCTTCTCATCCATTTCAGAGCGGGGTAGCCGCTGGTCTCCCGAGGTTCCTGCACGCATCTCTGACTTGCGCTCACTGCGTTGCATTGCATGCGCGCTTCTCTCTCTCCCGCTCACCTGCCAGCTCCTCCTGTCTGTGTCTTATCTATATTTGTATCAGCCAGGCCTGAGCATATGCTGAGGACATGGTGCTCTGAAATATTTTGTGGCATAAATGACTCAAATGATCCTTAACTCTCTCCTGAATGACTAATTTGAGATATCTGTTGGATGCTGACTAGAGTCTGGAAGCAATCGGTACCTTTATTTATTCACCCCTGACTTGGAAATGTAGCAAGTCACAGCCTGCCTGGCCAACTGCACCTGAAAGCCTCAGGAAATCTTGTCCCTGTGCATTTCGTTGTGTGACTGCAACTTGAGCTGAACAGAGAGAAATGAATCCTGGCCAGCAGGAGCATCGTGCCGGGAATAGAACAGCCGGGCCGCTGCAGTCGGGGAAGCCGAAGGTTACCGTGGTGTCGCCGGGGAGTGGTTGAACTAAAGCTGGACCTCAGGCCTCTTTGGCCCCCGGCCGCTGCTCCGTGCCGCTGAGCAGAGGGGCTGCGGGCTCTCTGTGTCTGCAGAGGAGAGCTGCATGGCCCTTATCCCCTAAGCCCGTCCCGGCGGGAGCTGCCAAGCCTTGAGTGATGGTGTCTGGAGGGATCCAGAGCGCGACCTCAGCCCCTCTTGGGTGCTCAGTCAATGTCGTCTGATCTGGAATGCCCCAGCCAGTGACACAAGGAGAACTGAAAGAATCTTCAGGTGGTCTTTACTGTGCTACTCATTAGGCACAGAAAAACCTCCTTGTCCTCTGGCAGCATCTCTAGGGACACCTTCCTTTCCTTCCTCTAAACTGAGGCTGACCTCACTGTGATCGGTCAAAGGCATCCACCAGATAATAAGCTGTGTGCCTGTTTAGGCGTGTGAGGTTAGATTTGCAGCTTGAGGGGAGGGTGAAGGTCAACGAACATGACCATGGAGGTGGGAGAACGCAGTGCGCCCCCCATATCTGACTCCTCTCCTGCTGCTGCTAGTAGAGGGTTTGCAATCTCCTTTCCTGCTCAGTGTAAGAATTTTTTTTTTTACCTTTGTACAAGTGAGAATTTGTGTGGAATTTCCAAAACATCCAAAAACGGAATGCTTGTTTGGAATGTAAACCTATGGGAATGAAGATGATCTCACAGTCTGCAATAAAAGGTCATCTCTTGATCTTGGATGTTTCCCAGCTCAGCACATTCAGGATGGCAGTGGAAAACCCAGAGTGCCAGCAGCCTCCACACTGTGATTTAGGGAGGAGAGTGACTGAGAGTATTTTTGTCAGAGGCACTGGTTCTCTGCTTAGCCTCAATATTTCATAAAAAGCTCATTGCGGCAAATTTTTCATTTGGCAGCATCTGCTGTGCTATCATCTTGACTTCTTCACTTTAAGTAACACTGACCCAAGGCCAAATGAAAGTCAAGTTGACACGATGACTATTCAATTGTCAACTTCTATTAGTTCTACACATTATAGAGACATGTATATATACACACACACATATAAATATAGTCAGCAATGTTTGTGGGAAAAGGAAGTTAGCAATCTTGGAATCAACGCAAATGAAAAGTTCAGCTTTTAAGACATGCATCAGGGGGCAGGAAATGAGTCATTAGGATGAAATCGTGCTTGATTCTGACACTGTTGCTCTTTGACAAGTGTCATTCAGACTGTAGGCCTCAGTTTCTCCACCTTTCAGGAGAATAAACTACAGCGCTGTCATCGTCTATACTGCTATTCATATCTTCAGTCAGGTCAGTTCAGTTCAGTCGCTCAGTCGTGTCCGACTCTCTGCGACCCCATGAATCACAGCACACCAGGCCTCCCTGTCCATCACCAACTCCCGGAGTTCACCCAGACTCGTGTGCATCGAGTCAGTGATGCCATCCAGCCATCTCATTCTCTGTCGTCCCCGTCTCCTCCTGCCCCTAATCCCTCCCAGCATCAGGGTCTTTTCCAGTGAGTCAACTCTTCGCATGAGGTGGCCAAAGGATTGGAGTTTCAGCCTCAGCATCAGTCCTTCCAATGAACAAGTGATAGATTTTCTTGATACCATTAGAAAGAACTTCCAAAATGTTGCAAATTATTGAAACTTACTAGGGGGAAAAGGATGCAAGGTTTTTGTTTGCTTGATTTGTTTTTTTTCTGAGCACTTAAATAATAGAATAGGCAGCAGTTTCTTAAGTGAATGGATTTAATGGAATGGAAATCACAATGAGATTTATAAGGCTGGGAAAGGAGTCTGCAGTGTGCAGGATTAGACTAAAAGAAGCTTGGTCTGTTTGCATCTCCAGTGGCAAACATCGCACGCTGTGGCAACAAAGGACCTTTACTGGAAATGTTTTAGTGGTTACGAGCTTACCTGCAGCGTGGGCAACCTATCAGACAGAGGAGGATGTCAAATACACGGCACCTTCATCAGTGGCTGAGCTGGGAATGCCCGACAGACATCTACTTCTGTGCAGTCTTGAAAAGTTAGGTGTTCTATCTGAGGGTAATGTAGGCATTTGTTTCTGGAATTCTGCCCAGTCACCCAGAACACACCAAAATGTCTTCAGGTAATTCGATCAGTGTTCTTGTAAAAGAACCCCAAAGCCACAGATTCTGTTACTGGCAAGACTGAAAATGCATTATAAGGGAAGACAGCATATTTCATGGGATGGTGGCTTGGTCGGGAGAGGGCTCAGGAGAGTTAACTGACAGCAATTAGGAGCGATGATTAATGCTAACCCGAACTTCTGGGAACCCTGCAGAAATGTGCTCCTCAGGGTGGGTTGGTGTTTACAACTTTGCTTTCTGTTTTGCCTCCGCCGCCCGGTGCAGCTTTGGTCAAGGTTTGCTGGTCCCCATTGGCCCTGTCTTTGAGCATTGATATAAAAGAACATCCTTAGAACGCCTCCCCCCGACTTGGTCATCTCACGCATGGTCCACAGTAGTGCTTCCAGAGGTATATTCGGCTTCCTGGCATTGCCGTTGTGGGACAGTCACAGGAAATGCGGCCATAATCCTTCTTCATGAACTGGTCTGCTATTTAGCTTCTTGGATGTGATACTGGTACCCACCGTAAAAATGATGGGCCGCTGCCTGTGTGTCCATGGGCCTTGCCCTCTTTGACCTGGGGATGGGGCGAGTATAAGGACTGAGGGATTCTAAGAGCAGATTCTAAATAACCTTCCGTGAGCTCCTTTTGTCTACACTGGTCGTATTGGGGCACACGGGGGAAGTGTCGCTGGAGATGCGGGGAGCAGTTTTCTGCTTGGCCGATTCCAATCAAGTAGACAGGGTCACTCTTAGTTCTAACTTCTCGTGTCGAACAGGATTAATTAGGTTGGGTGGGCAATGAGGGCTTTGGGAAGGGAACGGGAGACATCTATTGGATATCCAAAGTCAGGGTGACATTCTGTAGTTCAGGAACTGGCAGACTATGACTCATGAACCAAGTATGTCCTGCTGCCTGTTTTTATAAGTAAAGTTGACTGGAACACACTCATGGTCACTTATTTACATGTTGCCCGTGGGTGTTTTTGCATAAAAATGGCAAAGTTGAATAGTTGAAATAAAGACTGTGAAACTTGTAAAGCCTAAAATACTTGCTATTTGGTTCAATTCAGAAAAAATACTTGCTTAAATCTGCTTTAGTTCTTTGCAGGTTATCTGCTCTTTGGTGTTCTATAATTGCTAACTGAGTTTAGGTGTGAGTATTTTTTTTAATGTGTGTGTGCTTTGGGTTTGCTCTACTTTAAGCAATTCTTAGCCATAAACTCTTTGGAAATTGTCTCTCCCCATCTCTGCTTTTGAAAATCTAATCAGATTTATGTTCAATTCAGTTGCTCAGTCGTGTTCGACTCTTTGCGACCCCATGAATCACAGCACAGATTATTTTTTTTTTTATTTCTTATTGGAGGCTAATTACTTTACAATATTATATTGGTTGGTTTTGTCATACATTGACATGGATCCGCCCCGGGTGTACATGTGTTCCCCTTCTTGCTCCCCTCTCCCACATCCCTCCTCCCAATGTCCTCCCTCCGGGTCATCCCCGTGCACCAGCCCCGAGCATCCTGTATCATGCGTCGAACCTGGACTGGTGATTCGTTTCACATATGATAATGTACATGTTTCAATGCCATTCTCCCAAACCATCCCACCTTCACCCTCTCCCACAGAGTCCCAAAGACTGTTCTATACATCTGTGTCTCTTTTGCTGTCTCGTATACAGGGTTAAAGTTACCATCTTTATAAATTCCATATATGTGTGTTAGTATACTGTATTGGTGTTTTTCTTTCTGGCTTACTTCACTCTGTATAATAGGCTCCAATTTCATCCACCTCATTAGAACTGGTTCAAATGCATTATTTTTAATGGCTGAGTAATACTCCACTGTGTATATGTAACAAAGCTTTCTTATCCATTCGTCTGCAGATGGACATCTAGGTGGCTTCCATGTCCTGGCTATTATAAACAGTGCTGCAATGAACACTGGAGTACATGTGTCTCTTTCAATTCTGGTTTCCTTGGTGTGTTTGCCCAGGAGTGCGATTGCTGGATCATATGGCAGTTCTATTTCCAGTTTTTTGAGGGATCTCCACACTGTTCTCCGTAGTGGCTGTACTAGTTTGCATTCCCACCAACAGTGTAAGAGGGTTCCCTTCTCTCCACATCCTCTCCAGCATTTATTGCATGTAGACTTTTGGATAGCAGCCATTCTGACTGGTGTGAAATGGGATCTCATTGTGGTTTTGATTTGCATTTCTCTGATTATGAGGGATGTTGAGCATTTTTTCATGTGTTTGTTAGCCATGTTTATGTCTTCTTTGGAGAAATGTCTGTTTAGTTCTTTGGCCCATTTTTTGATTGGGTCGTATATTTTTCTGGAATTGAGCTGCAGGAGCTGCTTGTATATTTTGGAGATTAATTCTTTGTCAGTTGTTTCATTTGCTATTATTTTCTCCCATTCTGAAGGCTGTCTTTTCACCTTACTTATAGTTTCCTTTGCTGTGCAGAAGCTTTTGATTTTAATTAGGTCCCATTTGTTTATTTTTGCTTTTATTTCCAATATTCTTGGAGGTGGGTCTTGGAGGATCCTGCTGTGATTTATGTCAGAGAGTGTTTTGCCTATATTCTCCTCTAGGAGTTTTATAGTTTCTGGTCTTACATTTAGCTCTCTAATCCATTTTGAGTTTATTTTGGTGTATGGCGTTAGGAAGTATTCTATTTTCATTCTTTTACAAGTGGCTGACCAGTTTTCCAAGCACCACTTGTTAAGGAGACTGTCTTTTCTCCATTTTATATTCTTGCCTCCTTTGTCAAAGATGAGGTGTCCACAGGTGCGTGGATTTATCTCTGGGCTTTCTATTTTGTTCCATTGATCTGTATTTCTGTCTTTATGCCAGTACCATACTGTCTTGATGACTGTGGCTTTGTAGTAGAGCCTGAAGTCCGGCAGGTTGATTCTCCCAGTTCCATTCTTCTTCCTCAAGATTGCTTTGGCTATTCGAGGTTTTTTGTATTTCCATACAAATTGTGAGATTATTTGTTCTAGCTCTGTGAAAAATATCATTGGTAGCTTGACAGGGATTGCATTGAATGTATAAATTACTTTGGGTAGTATACTCATTTTCAAAATATTTATTTTTTTCGTTTATCTTAACTCTTTCATATTTTCCATCTCTTAGGGTCTTTATGCTGTATTCTGGATAATTCTCCAGATCTCTGATTCACTAACTCCTCAGTTGTGTCTAATGAGCTCTTGAACCCATCATTGGATTTTTAACTTCATTATTACATTTTCTTTTTTAAGATTTAGAAATCCTGTTTGCTTCTTTTTCAAACATGCCTGGACATCTTATTCATATTTTATGTCTCCATTTTTACTTCTTTAAACATATCAAGCATTCAGTTCAGTTCAGTTCAGTTCAGTTGCTCAGTCGTGTCCAACTCTTTGTGACCCCGTGAATCACAGCACGCCAGGCCTCCCTGTCCATCACCAACTCCTGGAGTTCACTCAAACACATGTCCATTGAGTTGGTGATGCCATCCAGCCATCTCATTCTCTGTCGTCCCCTTCTCCTCCTGCCCCCAATCCTTCCTAGCATCAGACTCTTTTCCAGTGAGTCAACTCGACACATGAGGTGGCCAAAGTATTGGAGTTTCAGCTTTAGCATCAGTCCTTCCAATGAACACCCAGGATTGATCTCCTTTAGAATGGACTGGTTGGATCTCCTTGCAGTATAAGGGACTCTCAAGAGTCTTCTCCAGCACCACAGTTCAAAAGCATCAATTCATCGGCGATCAGGTTTCTTCACAGTCCAACTCTCACATCCATACATGACCACGGGAAAAACCATATCCTTGACTAGACGGACCTTGGTTGGCAAAGTAATGTCTCTGCTTTTTAATATGCTATCTAGGTTGGTGATAACTTTCCTTCCAAGGAGTAAGCATCTTTTAATTTCATGGCTGCAATCAGCATCCGCAGTGATTTTGGAGCCCAAAAAAAATAAAGTCTGACACTGTTTCCACTGTTTCCCCATCTATTTCCCATGAAGTGATGGGACCAGATGCCATGATCTTCGTTTTCTGAAGGTTGAACTTCAAGCCAAACTTTTCACCCTCCTCTTTCACTTTCATCAAGAGGCTTTTGAGTTCCTCTTCACTTTCTGCCATAAGGGTGGTGTCATCTGCATATCTGAGGTTATTGATATTTCTCCCGGCAATCTTGATTCCAGCTTGTGCTTCTTCCAGCCCAGCGTTCCTCATGATGTACTCTGCATATAAGTTAAATAAGCAGGGTGACAATATACAACCTTGACATACTCCTTTTCCTATTTGGAACCAGTCTGTTGTTCCATGTCCAGTTCTAACTGTTGCCTATTGACCTGCATACAGGTTTCTCAAGAGGCAGGTCAGGTGGTCTGGGATTCCCATCTCTTTCAGAATGTTCCACAGTTTATTGTGATCCACACAGTCAAAGGCTTTGGTATAGTCAATGAGGCAGAAATAGATGTTTTTCTGGAACTCTCTTGCTTTCTCCATGATCCAGCAGATGTTGGCAATTTGATCTCTGGTTCCTCTGCCTTTTCTAAAACCTGTTTGAATATCTGGAAGTTCACGGTTCACATGTTGCTGAAGCCCGGCTTGGAGAATTTTGAGCATGACTTTACTAGGGTGTGAGATGAGTGCAATTGTGCGGTAGTTTGAGCATTCTTTGGCATTGCCTTTCTTTGGGATTGAAATGAAGACTGACCTTTTCCAGTCCTGTGGCCACTGCTGAGTTTTCCAAATTTGCTGGCATATTGAGTGCAGCACTTTCACAGCATCATCTTTCAGGATTTGAAATAACTCAATTGGAATTCCATTACCTCCACTAGCTTTGTTCGTAGTGATGCTCTCTAAGGCCCACTTGACTTCACATTCCAAGATGTCTGGCTCTAGGTGAGTGATCATGCTATCGTGATTATCTTGGTCGTGAAGATCTTTTTTGTACAGTTCTTCTGTGTATTCTTGCCACCTCTTCTTAATATCTTCTGCTTCTGTTAGGTCCATACCATTTCTGTCCTTTATCGAGCCTATATTTGCATGAAATGTTCCCTTGATATCTCTAATTTTCGATATCAAGCATACTTAGTTTAAATTCTCTGCTGCTAATTCAAGTGTATGAAGATACTATAGGTCTGATTGTGCTGCTCGCTTCTCATTGGCCTATAGGGTGCTTGTCTCCTTGTGAGTTTTGTGATTGCTTCTAATATTGAGCTCAGGTATCTTGGATCTTTTCTGTGGAAAATCTTCAAGCATTTTTATTTGTTGTTCACTGCCAGAGAGTTTTCCTAAGCCGTGTAATCCATTCCAGATATACTACAGATTTCCAAACGTTGCAGGTTATGAAGCACTTGCCTGGGCCATTAATAAAACTAATTCTTTGGATGCTAAACTGTCTACCATTTCCTGGCCTCTCTTCTTATTTTTATTTGATCCCTGAAGAGAGGAAAGTGAATCTTCATTTCTCACTGGAATCCACAGTGAAATGATAAAAGCTTCTTAGCTTTCATAACTTGAAGTCCCATTTGGTTGTTTTCTAGATCTGCCTTGTCATAATTCTACTTCTGTGAAAATTATCCTTCTCTGTAAAGCAAATGACACTTGGTATACTTCTTTCAATTTCACCTTGCTCATCAAATCTACAACTTACTAAGTTGTTCCTGACATATCAGTTCTTTGACCCCAATGAGATGTCTACTCTGTTTATCAGTCTGCTTTCAAATATTTCCTATTTTTCTCATCCAGATCATATTTTATAACTTAAGACTTCAAACATTTATTCCCTAAGCTGACTTGCCAAATCCTCTTTCTATTCTTATTTGGCAAAATCCCAGTCCTGAATGAAATAAAATGCTCATTTTCCCTGTGTCTGTACTTGAACTGATGAGTATTCTTGAAGAAATATCATGATTTTCACTTTGGTAATGATTGACTAGAGTATTGGACTATTTTCTCCTGCTGAAAATATTTTAAAATGTGGATATATTTAAAGTACCAGATTTAAAACATTGAAGAATTTTTAAGATATTAAAGAATAACCAGGTTGAAATTTAAGAACAACTGGACACTCAAAGAAGTAACTTGAACACTGAAGCCACTTGGCCCAGAAGCGCTTTCTAACATTGGAAAAATTGCACTTGTTTTTGGCACCTTCATAGGGTAAGTGATCATAATTTCAGACCTAGGGCCAATGTAAGTGGGGGATCTAATAACAGATTCACCTCACATTAAGTCGTAATCACAAAAGGCTAGACTCTCAGGGTAAATAAGTTTCTCAGGAAAGAAACTGCCAGAAAAGTTGTTTTGGAACTATGCATAGAAGAGGAAAAAAGGAAAGAAAAACCATGTTTTGAAAATTTGTGGCCACAGGCCAAACTGTATGCAGATTTGCAGGCTAAGTTCATATATCCTGAAGAGGGTGTAGGGAAACTTCAAGTTAAAAATGTGATTTAAGGTGGTTCTAGACTGTAATGCCCTTGGTTTACAGGCAGAAGTAAATTCAGATCTCTTTGGAGGTAGGTAACTTGATGCTAAGCTTCAAGGAATCCCCACAAATTTTTTTTTTTCAGGAAAAATTAAAAGTATATAGTCAAAAATAAAATCAATCACATTGAGCAACAGAATTGGAGAAGGAAATGGAAACCTGCTCTAGTATTCTTGCCTGGAGAATTCCATGGACTGAGGAGCCTGGTAGGCTACAGTCCATGGGGTTGGAAAGAGTTGGACATGACTGAGCGACTTAATGAAAGCAACAGAATATTATGAAGAGGAAAAATTAGGAATTTTTTTGAAGATTGAAGAAACAGGTCTACAAATACTTCATAGTTTGGATTCGTTGGACACAAATGGTAAACAGTTTTGTGTACTCTCTAAAATAAGTGACAAACACAGGGAATTCTAAAATTTAGCCTATCAGATGAAAGAGAGCCAAGTAAAACTTCTAGATGAAAACCAAAATGTAACCCCAATTAAACTCAATGTCTGGATTTAACAGTAAATTATCCACAGACTTAATCAGAAGGTGAATAGAAATATAGATGAGAAAAAATATACAGAATAAATGATGAAAAGACAAGAGTATAAAAATAAGGTTAAAAGTCATAGAGGGAAGTGTATCATTTAATTGAAGAGAGAGAGTAGGGGCAGAGGTAAGACTTGAAGAATTAATGACTGAGAATTTTGCATAACTGATGAAATATACCAATCCAAAGATAAAGGAAAAAAAAACAACTAATAAAAATCTTAAGCAGAGTAAATATGACTTCATACCTAGATATTTTACAATAGAACTGCACAGCACCAAAAAAGAAAATATTCAAAGCAGCCAGAAAAAAATGTTCAGTTCAGTTCAGTCAGTTCAGTAGCTCAGTCATGTCCAATTCTTTGTGACCCCATGAATCACAGCACACCAGGCCTCCCTGTCCATCACTAACTCCCAGAGTTCACTCAAACTCACGTCCACAGAGTCGGTGATGCCATCCAGCCATCTCATTCTCTGTCGTCCCCTTCTCCTCCTGCCCCCCAATCCTTCCCAGCATCAGAGTCTTTTCCAGTGAGTTAACTCATCGCATGAGGTGGCCAAAATATTGGAGTTTCAGCTTCAGCATCAGCCCTTCCAATGAACACCCAGGATTGATCTCCCTTAGAATGGACTGGTTGGATCTCCTTGCAGTCCAAGGGACTCTCAGAGTCTTCTCCAGCACCACAGTTCAAAAGCATCAATTCTTTGGTGATCAGCCTTCAAATACATTAAAAGGAGCAACAGTTGACTGTTGACTTCTCAATCCTAGCAATGAAAGCCAGAAGTCAGTGGAATGATGTCTCCAAAGTGATGAAAGAAAATACATGCTAAGTCAGCATTCTATATCCTGAGAAAAATCTCAAAAAAAATAAAGGTTAAATAAGATTATTTTCAGGCAAATAAAAGTAAGGAGTGTTTGTGCCAATGTACTGTCACTAAAGGAAATTCTAATGGAAGGTAAGCCCAAACGAAAGGCCAAAAGTGAAAGAAGAAAGAAAATGATAAATACGTAGGTAAATATCAATCAACACTTACTACAAAAAGTGATAATAATGCATTATAGAGGAAAATACAGTGTTAAAATACATGATAATAATGACGTAATAGTGGGAGAGTAAACTCAGTGAAAGCCTTTCTATCTGGTAGGGTAATGGTATTGATTAACTTTAGAAATATTTGTATAATTTTAAAGTGTATTTAATGCACTTTTCTGTATATATGTTATATTTCACAGCAAAGTAAAATAAAATTAATCCGTTGATGTGGTTCACTATAAGCTGATGGTTTTTAACTTTCGTCAACAATGTTCCAGTGCTTCCTGGCCAATCCTACCAGGCTTCCAGCCGTGTCCCTCACATCCTCCGTGCGAATGCTGTCAGACACTCTCCAGTCTCTCCCATCTCCTGCTCTTCCCTGACTCCCAACCTTTCTTCTCTTTTTCAACACAAGGCCTTGCCTCCTAATTCACAGAGTATATAGCAACCATAAGGTGGGAGTGCCCTCCACTTTCTGCTACAAAGACTAGTTTTCTCAGCATCAGGATCAATCGTTTGCTAATTTTTTCCTGTTCAAAGGAGAGGCTTCACAGATTTTCCAACCTAAGACTAATTTTGCATTTCTTCTTAGGGATTGTGTTCTCTTTACCCCATCTCCACCTATATACAGCATCCCTCTCTTTCAGTTCAGTTCAGTTCAATTCAGTCGCTCAGGCATGACCGACTCTTTGCAACCCCATGAATCACAGCACGCCAGGCCTCCCTGTCTATCACCAACTCCCAGAGTTTACTCAAACTCATGTCCATCGAGTCGGTGATGCCATCCAGCCATCTCATTCTCTGTCGTCCCCTTCTCCTCCCGCCCCCAATCCCTCCCAGAATCAGAGTCTTTTCCAGTGAGTCAACTCTTCACATGAGGTGGCCAAAGTATTGGAGTTTCAGCTTTAGCGTCAGTCCTTCCAATGAACACCCAGGATTGATCTCCTTTAGAATGGACTGGTTGGATCTCCTTGCAGTCCAAGGGACTCTCAAGAGTCTTCTCCAGCACCACAGTTCAAAAGCATCAATTCTTTGGCGATCAGCTTTCTTCATAGTCCAACTCTCACATCTGTACATGACCACGGGAAAAACCATAGCCTTGACTAGATGGACCTTTGTTGGCAAAGTAATGTCTCTGCTTTATGGACCCTTATTGTTCATATTTAAACATGCTCAAATTTAAATACAATCTATCTTAAAACACATACACACCCAACACCTTTGATTACAAAGTGCTCTTCTAAATAATACTTTTTTTAGCTAGAGTTCCTGAAAACATTGCTTCTAATCTCTGTGCCTGCTTCCTCACTTTCTACTCAATCTGATTAGCATAGCAACTTCCAAACATTTTGATCTCAGGATGTTTTTAGACTCTTGAAAATCATTGAATTATTGAGAAGAGTGCAAACAGCTCTTGTTTAGGTAGTTAGCTACAAGGTATTGCCTGTTCTTAGACACTGAACTTTTCTCTGTAGATGGGTAAATACTCTGTCCTCTTTATTTTTGCCTAAATATCCCCAGAGCAGAATTTATGTCCTGTTAATCTTGGGATCTATTCACTGACTTAAGACATGGTACTCTCTTTTTGGTTATTATTAACTGTGTCTGGTTATGTCCCTGATTTCTCTAATTCTTTGTTGGTGAATGTGAAAGAGTGAGTTAGTGTTTCAGGTGCATTCCTTTTTAAGTTTTTTTGTTTTTTTTTTAGGTGCTATGCATAGATTTTAAACAAAATGAAAAAAACAGTTTATGAAACAGGAGTGTTAAACCAATTCACCCTACTCCTTGGAATACATGAGAAAGACCGAAAACAAAAAAAGATGCAATTTCACACTCCAGCTGAAGTCTGTCCTATATCTGAGAAAATTGCCCCAGGTGTCCACAATGGAACTTTTGCTTGAGATTCTAATATGCTAAAGATGACTTCTCAGGAGATGATATTTCTCTGAAAAGTGACTGAGAAAAAGCTTTGTCAACAGCAGATTAAAATAAAACTGAGATAAAATATTATTTTTCCAGTCAAATGTAGTGGTTCTATTCCATCTTCAGGAAAAGAAATAGGTATATATAAGGATGCCCAGGAATTAAGTAGAGTTGATTAGGTAACCACACTAACTAAAAGCTAAACATGGTGTGCTATAAGATAACTTGCCCCCCTTGCCTCTACTGAAGGGAGGATGTTTTTTTTTTTTTTGTAACTGTAATATCTCAAAGCCCTTAAAAGGATTTATAAGACAAAAATGACTTCCAGTAAATTCCATTATATGTGTGGACAATGCTGTAGCCAGATTCTTGCATCATTTCACACATTATATTTGGGCTTTAGCTGGGTAAGCTTCTACCAGCCCTGAGACATGTGTGGGGTGTGTGTGTGTGTGTGTCTGTGTGTGGTCTTTTACAGGGTGAAAGGCAGTTGGGGTTGGGAAGCAGGTAGGAACAGAGCTGGGAAGAAGTATATCTGAACTGTCCTTGCACATTAAGTGTCTAGGACATCTTGGGGGACAATGAGCCACACTGAATTTAGATGCTATAAATGGGATGGTATAAAACAGGATGGAATGTAGATGGTGTTAGTTGTTTTGATAAATGAAATTTGGTGCTTAATAGCAGCCAAGAACTTGCCTACTTTGAAAAAAATAAAAGGATGATTTCATCCTTCATGAGTATTTCTAGTGCACAAAAACCAAAAAAAAAAAAAAAAGAAAAAGAATTTGTTTCCTGTCTGAAATCCAGCGTTAAATCTGAAATATGGTCTGAGGCGAAGAGAACCAGTTTCCCTGCAAAGCCTCAAGCAAGCCCCTTTGTGCTCGCCAGCTCTCATTGAGCACACGGGTTGCCCTAGTGATGAATGTCCTGCTTTGTGTGGTCTCAGCACTTTTTCTGGAGAGGCTGTTCTAACGAGAAGGTGAACGGAGGGGCGCCTTTGAAAGCAGGATGAGAGGAGGGCCACTTCTGAAACTGCAGGCACAATGGTGCCATTCCTATCGCAGGCCTGACAGTCCCCGGCGCCTGCTCGCCCCCGCTCACTCGCTTGTTCCCTGCTCCTGGCTAACTGCTGTCTCGGGTTGGCCTCTGGTCTCCTGGAATCTTCTTTTGGAAGTCAAGGGTAACTGACCAATCAGATCGCATCGTGTCACTCTGGCCTCATCTTTCTTTCCTCCCAAAACGGGACTGTTCTTGGTGTTGCGGGGAGCTCCTTTCTCCCACCTGTTTTAAGACGCTGTGCTTTTCTTCAGGTTTACTCCCGTGCTGCAGCCTGATTGAACACCCCTTCTCCCTCAGCGTCCATTCTGCAGGCCAGGAGTGGGAGGAAACCATGTAATTGCGGTATTTCAGGACCTGCTTGGGGCTAGCTGGAACTGCACACACACAGTGGACTCTTGATTATCCATGCTAACAGAGGCAATGGTAATGCAGACCATACGCATTGTTTCTGGACTTTGAAATGTGTTACGTGATTTCTTTTCTTTTTTTTTTTCCCTTTTTGAACGCCATAGCGGGTGGTTTACTCAGAACGATAGTAAAGTTACTTTCGTATGGCCTGTGTTTGGGGTGGGCAAAACTGTGAGAGGTTACCATTCCCTTCTTTCCTCCTCTGCCCTCAGCCTCACCGGACTCCTCCTGACTTCATATCATACGTTGCTTTTCATTTTCCCCTTCTCTTATCAGACTGAACTCTCTGGCAGCTGTGGAAGGAGTCCGGCTCACTTGACACAGAATTAATGGAAGGAGCATACTGGCAGGTGAAGTGAAGTGAAGTGCAGTTGCTCAGTCGTGTCTGACTCTTTGCGACCCCATGGACTGTAGCCCACCAGGCTCCTCCGTCCATGGAATTCTCCAGGCAAGAATACTGGAGTGGGTACTGGCAGGTACTTACCCTGATATAGGAGTCAACCTCAAAGCTAAGGAGATAAAAATGATGAATATTTGTATGATCAATATTGACACAAGTAGAGTAAGTTCCATGATGCTAGGTATTTACTGCTATGATTGCTCTGCTGGCATGTCTTTTTATTTGTTTTGTTTACTGCTTGCTGAATCCCCAGGATTTAGAACAGTGCTCAGTGTATTTCATCAGTTCAGTCGCTCAGTTGTGTCCGACTCTTCTCAACCCCATGAACCGCGGCACGCCAGTCCTCCCTGTCCATTACCAACTCCCAGAGTTTACTCAAACTCATGTCCATTGAGTTGGTGATGCCATCCAGCCATCTCATTGAATAATATGCTCTTAATAAATTTTGTGCACCAAATGAATGAAAAACCTTACATTTCCACATGGCTTTCTTTTTATATCTTTACTACTTTCCTAGAATATACATAACATAGTCATTATTATTTTTGAAATTCTTGGTTTCTTACCCCTTTTGTTTGTATGCAATCGACTGCCTAATTCCTTGTAAATTCTCAATAGAGTATAGAGTGATGGTAGGATGTTTTTCATGGATGGTCTTGTTGAACTTGAGCTATTTTTTACTTTGTTGATTTTTCAGACCAAGTTTTTATCATCCTTACAGAGACAGCTTTTCTTTGGTGATAGTGGCGAAGCAGTAGGCTGCTCAAGGGCCATTTCTATCACTGGACCTCATCTGTCACAGTGTGTTTGTGTGATAAACCTTTCCCTGCACAGAGCAATAGGAATCTCACCCCAGCGACGCCCACTCCAGCCTATTTCCTTAATGAAAAGTAAGCCAAAGAGCTTCCAGCCTTGTGCCGTTTTAGCTGAGAAGACAGCAAAAAGAGAAGATCAGGATGGAATGGAACTCCCTTTCCTTTGTGACCTTCTCAAAGGAAGATGAGAGAGCAGTGTGTGATTTCTGATTCCACCCGAAGAGGTGCGACTCGGCTTCCAGTTAAAACTCCCCAAACGCCTGTGATGTGCTAGGGAAGTGAGTTAAATGTTTGGCCGGGGAGCCGATCCAGGGTTGAGTACCAGTTCCCCTGCTGACCAGCTTTACGAATGGAGCAGTTTATTCTTTGGTCCTCTAGACTCTGGTTTCTTCCTGTTTGAGATGGTGATAATGATAGCATCTGTTTCATTGGGAGAATTACATTTTTAAAAGTCTGCAAAGGGCTTACCTTCACGTCTGGAGCAGGCACAATTGTTGACTCTAACGAGTGCTCCTGGAGCACTTACCATGTGCCAAGAATCATCCAGAGAACCACGGCATGCTCTGTAATTTAATCCCATGTCAACCCGTTCTTCCCAATGAGAAATCCGAGGCTCATGGAAGTTAAAGCGCATGCTTCACTTTGCAGTCTTCGGCGTGCTGGGAATTTGGACCCGTATCTCTCTCTCGGTATATCATGTGGCCTCCTCAAAGCTTCAGTGCCCAAATAACTGAATCCATTACACAGCCATGTCCCCATAGTAAACCCTTCCCCCTAGGTGATTGGGGGGATAAAATGCAGGCGCAGTTATCAAAGCAGAGATGTGTTTAACCCCCGGACACCTTGCCTCCTCCATGTTCTTTGGAGGACGTGCTCAGGCCTCCACCCCAGGGCTTGGCAGGGCTCAGGGGACGTGATGTCTCCTGAGAGATGCTTTCCCTGACCGCGCTCTCTGAGATTGCTATTCAGCCACACTACAGCCGTCCCCATGGCAGCATCACAATCAAAAAACCACAGGTGTATTTGTTTGAGTCCTTGCTGGCTACTCCCACTGCTGGAGAGGAGTCCATGACAGAGACTTTGGTTTTGTTCAAGCTGTATCTGCAGCACGTGGCCTAGCGCTCAGATGTGGGAGGGTCACGGTAGATATGCAACCCCTTTGCAAATGAAGAGCCCTGACTCTTGAGCAAAGCCTGCAGTCCTGTCAGGCCAGCGTTGTGTTGCAGGAACCACACAACCAGGCTTCCAGTAATAGAGAAAGGGAGTGTGTGAGGAGTGAAAGTCGCCTGAATTCTCTGCCTGCACGTCCCCTTCAAGCCCTTTTGATGTCCGGAGAGCGCTGTCCTCATTCTTTTGCAAGGAGGCAGGCCTTGGGGTGCAGCCCCTGGCTAAATATGTCCTAGCTCAGTGTCTGCTCCATCCCCATTAACTCCACTGTGGCGCTGGCCATGGGGCAAGACTCATTTAGTGACCGAGCTTAATAAATAGATGCTTCTGGTCTTACATTTCAGGCTTCACTCTCAGAGGCTAAGAGCTCATTGAAGTGCTCCTTTCAAGATGCCAAGGGCAAGCAGCTGGGCTTGGGGGAAGTGCAGAGATAATTCTGCTGAGCCTTTGTTTCCCAGCCCGTCTGGCAATCACCAGCACTGCTGAAAAGACAGGAAAAGCCTTCAACGCCCACTTCCCTTGCCTCACAAGAACCACATTTCTGAACTGGATCAGTTGGGTGAGGCGTGGCCACCTGTGTGGACCTCCAAGAACGTGAAGCCACTCTTGCCGAAGACGTTTGGTTGGAGAATTTTGATTCTGTCGCCGTATACACGTTCTGTCATTGCATGGCCTGTGATGCAGAGAGCTTATCTCTTCCCCCTGAAAAGCCTTGGCAGAGAGCTTTCATTTTGGAGGAAGCTTATTTCCGGGCAGCCATCTCCAGGGAAAATGTGAGTGTCAGGCAGTAGGCAGTAAACAATATCGTATCCCATAGGGACGGAGGTGACACGAACACGCTCCAGAGCAAGTCCGTGATAGCGGCAGAACCATTACAGTGTACGCGCATGCCCAAGTCTATGTGTAATTGTAATGGATAATTAATACAGGGCTAAAATTAAACTCCTGGGTAAAGAGACGGGCAGGCTGAGGAGGCTGAGGAATATCAACCTCTAAGACACAGCTTGTTCATGACAAATGTAGGATTGGATTGCTCTTCATTTCAGTGGGTGTGCGCCTGTGTTTTGGGTTGCTTTTGTTAATATTTCAGCCTTGAGGAATAAGGATTCCACAATTATCCTCTTCCCATTCCTTCCAACCCCAGGAAAAAACTCTGTTTCACTCAACCTTGTCCCCAGGCCGCTGAAGTGCTTTGGTTTTTCCAGATCATTTTTCTCAAGTGACAAGACTCACAAAGCGAACAGGAACAGGACACTTTCACCCCTTTCCTGGTGCCATTCCTTGGCGCTCTCTTGACCCTGACTTTGCATGAGTCTCTGCAGGCGTGTCGCCTGAGAAGACTTCCAGCTCTCGCTGGTGAATACTGCTCAGAGCGCCCTCTGCCATTCTTTGGACCTTGAATAGAGGTGACCACTGGTTGCAGTTGTTGCCCTTGATGGTTAATGCAAGTTTGATTCTGGGAGCAGCTGTTTTTTTGAAACAATGCTCAGGATAACTAAGCTTACTTCTGCTTTTCAAACCCAGACTTTACGTTAGCCTCTGCGTTCGATTTGTGCTAAATGTGCATTCCTGAAGAATTTAGAGAGAAGACGGTTTTCACTTCTCTTCTTTCCTAGTTGCTTGTTTGAAACTCACTGACAGGCTTGAGATGAACCATCATCTGGTTCTGAATTCCCACTTCAGTGTTGTCCACATGCAGACCCTCTGTTCCTGCTTTTAGCTGGATGCTGTACTGTTTTCTGAAAAAGTGATACAAATTCTGCGTGTCTGTTTTTACTCCTAGATCTTGTTATCCCTTGTTTGGGCAAAATTTAATAATTTCTCACTCCTGGTTTCAAAGAAGTTTTCTACTGAAGCCCCAGAGCATTTTTTAATGGGATATAGTATATACTAGACACAGCATTGTAGCGTCTTATTCCTAAAATTCCAATGAGATGAGAAAGAGCGACTGAGGCAGGGCTATATCATCTGATCCAGAGAAACTGTCTTCTGAAACGTCAGCGGCAAGTATTAGCAAGTGATTTTCAACCTCTCTCATCTGTGTTCTGCCTTTGTCACTGTGATACTGAGCAAGCTATTAAACCACTCTGACCCCAAGCCTCCTTAAATAGGATGACAGAAGCAAAGTTTAGTCCTCACTGGGTGTTGCGTTAGCACAGAACCCAACACAGGTGAAAATCTTCAATTTACTTTCTCTTTTATTCCCTTCATTGAGTAGGAAAGCCAACACTGAACGTGTGAAAAAAGAAAAAAAGTATTCTGAAATTGATCAGAGCATATATTTAACTGGCAGAAAATCCATTTGACAAAATTGCTTTGAAACTCTCATCAAATTTCATGGTGTTAAATTATTAATTTTGACAATTGAAATCTTCCCATATTTTAATTAAAACAAGTGTTCTATAAAGGGTCAAAGATCTTTTTGGAGACTTTCGTATAATGATAATGAAAAACAAAGTACCAAGAATAGAATCACCAAGCCTATCACTGGCTAAGTATTGTTATTATACTCCTCAGCTTACTTATTAAATTTAGAAAATTAAGTGATCAATCTTGGGCCCAGAGTATCTATATAAGTAGGCTTAGGACAACAGTCAGATTGGAACGAAAAACTAGAGTTCCTTTTGATGTTATGTTTGCATAGCACGCCCACTGTTTTTATCCAGATTGCATACTTATTGGAGATAACTTTGAAGCTCATGAAGATTTAGGGCCACTTCTGAAGCTGCAAACTCAATTTTATTGCTTAACCAGTGTGTTTATTGGGATAAACAGTTTTAGTGTATTGGTAGAGACAGAGGTGGGACTGCAATTCATTTTAGCCACCACTTAGATAGATTCTGTCCACGATATATTTAGGGTTTCTGTTTTAAGTTGAATTTGTTTAAAATATAGTGTGAAGATTAGACATGTGAAGAATTCAAATGTTGCCAGCTTCACTCGCCACTAATTCCTAGACTTGGAATGATTTTTCTCTTTGCAGAAACAAGGTGCTTGAAAAAGTGGTTGAGAATTGCAAATGTGAGATCAGAGTTATGCACGTGCTGTGATTTCTTTCCTAAGATACAGTGTGTTTGCAGGAACTGTGATGTTGCTCACTTTAAGTTTGGAAGCCTCAGTAATCCAAGGGGGGTAAAGAGACAGGAATACTATAGTCTCTGTTTTATGAAATGTACTTTTGGCATATCAAAGGGTCAGAGAATAAGGTTAGAGCTTGCATTTAGGTGGGATGCTAGTAAAGTTTGTCTCAAGGTCACTTTGTCTCCCAAACTTCGTCTGGTTACCCTAAGTGACTGAAACTCCGAGATATCTCACATCTTTGGGTAAAATTCACTAAAATGAAAATGTAATCTTGGAGAAGTTGTGATGTTTACACATTTTGCAAATCCAGATTTATGCTACTTGTCTATATGTGACCCTCCTGGGAGCTACATCCATGTTTAATGTTATGGAATAAGCAATGAAGCTTTGTATAGACAAGGATGACTGAATGCAGAGGCTCTGCTCCAGCACTTGTAATACTGTTATTGATTTTGCTCATTTAGTCAACTGATAGTATTAATTAATTAATTAATGCTTTCTATAAAAGTGGAAGATCTAAATACCAACACTAGAGTATAATTTGTACTTATTACACTAAACATCAACTTTTATAACTTTTATTGGTTAATACTTCTTTTTGATTTATAAGCTAAGATAGTTATTCACCATTAGCCTCAGATTTTAGAATAAGAAGCCTCCTGAGACGTTTATACAGAAAGGTGTCACAATTTAGAATTCATCAAAATCTATTAGCAGATCTCAAAAGCAACTTAGTAACTCCTTGGTCCTTTTAGCTGAAGGAGCTATCATGCTTCTAAGAATGCACTGTATCAAGACTTCTATTTTCTTATACCTGTTTTTCCTTGTGGTAAGCAAAGAACAGAGGAAGAAATGAAATATTATGACCATAACATGCTAACAGTCACAAAACAAGTATATTAACGTACAGTTAGAGATTATCCTCCACATGTAATTTTCTTGCCCAGATCCCTAACCATTGAATTTAGGGTCAGTATGTGAACATATTAAGTATACTATTCAGTTCAGTTCAGTCGCTCAGTCGTATCCGACTCTCTGTGACCCCATGAATCACAGCACGCCAGGCCTCCCTGTCCATCACCAACTTCCGGAGTTCACTCAAACTCATGTCCATAGAGTCGGTGATGCCATCCAGCCATCTCATTCTCTGTTGTCCCCTTCTCCTCCCACCCCCAATCATTCCCAGCATCAGAGTCTTTTCCAGTGAGTCAACTCATCGCATGAGGTGGCCAAAGTATTGCAGTTTTAGCTTTAGCATCAGTCCTTCCAATGAACACCCAGGATTGATCTCCTTTAGAATGAACTGTTCAGTCCATCACTATTAATTTCTGAAGCTTTCCATTCATTCCCAAAATGCTTTTAAATGTTAGCTTTCTGTCTGGGTTTGATGAGGCCTAGTAAACAGTGCTGCTCCTTACCATCTAAGTCAGAACCGAAAGAGAGACAGATAGAGACAGACAGACAGAAGACAGACAGAAATCAGACAAATAGGGAGACAGAGAGATGAAAATCAAAGAATCAGGTTTGTTTGCAGCAGCTACACGTGCTTGCTGATGCTGAGTTAGCGAGATTACAAAACAGTCAGTGGTGGAGAGGGGCAAACCCAGTCCTCCTTTAAATAGGGTTTGCTGTAGATTGTCTGGCCGAGGGAAGAGAGGCAAAGAAGGTCTGAATGGGGCACGCTTATTTCCTTCTTAAAGAGTCACCAATCGGGTGAGTTATTCTAGGAGGACAATCTAGCCGGAGGTGGAGAGTGACCAGGGTTGCTGCTTTAGGGAATTCCTGGCACTTTTATTGGAATGAGGACATAATTTACAGTAATAAAATTTTATCATTTAGCATTTTTTATTTGTAAGACAATGAAAACTGACTTGGTAGCTTAAGCCAATAAAAGAGAGAAATTAAAGAGATGGATTCTGGAGAGATGACTCATGTTACTAAGAGGATGAGCACTCAGGCGCTGACATGTGCAGAAACCAGGGCAGCTCAGAGAGTGTTGGCAGGAGGGCACGGGCAGCCTCTTTAGCTCCGGCAGGGCCATCCAAACGATTTGGCTGGGCTTCCTCTACCTGCGCGCACTTCTGTTCAAAATTCAAATTCTTGAGAGTTTTCGAGCCTCTGCGGCTTTGTTGTTGTTGTTTAGTCTCTGCGTTGTGTCCATTTCCTTTGTGACCCCGTGAACTGTAGCCCGCCAGGCTCTTCTGTCCATGCGATTCCCCAGGCAAGAAGACTGGAGCGGGTTGCCGTTTGCTTCTGCAGGGGATCTATCTGACCCGGGGATTAGCCCTGCATCTTCTGCACTGGCATTTGGATTCTTTACCACTGAGTCACCAGCAAAGCCCATGTCAATGTCCTAAATATAATGTTCAGTTCAGTTCAGTCGCTCAGTCGTGTCTGACTCTTTGCGACCCCATGAATCACAGCACGCCAGGTCTCCCTGTCCATCACCAACTCCCGGAGTTCACTCAAACTCATGTCCATCGAGTCGGTGATGCCATCCAGCCATCTCATTCTCTGTCGTCCCCGTCTCCTCCCACCCCCAATCCCTCCCAGCATCAGACTCTTTTCCAGTGTTAGGTTCATTATATTTTCTGTGAAGATGGTTTCATCTAGCCATTTTATATCAACCCTCTCAAAGGCTTAGAGCCTGGGGTTTAATTATTACTCCACAGAGACACTCTGAAGTGAAGCTGCTAATAATTTAAAGAAACACTGTTGTTTTTGAGTGACAATAGGTATAATCCCACTTAGGTTTATTAGAAACAGGAAACTGAAGAGGGTGATGGAAAGCCACAGACAGACAGAGCCTCCTGTCTGACCGACGGTGGTGGGAGCACCTTCGAGGCTGACGTCTGTGCTTGGATTCCTAGAGCCTGCAGAAGCAGCAGTGCACACAGGCGTGGAAGCAGCCAGGAAAGAGGAAGGAACGACTGACAGGCATCTGCTGTTTTTAGGGACTGTGTTCGTTGTTTTGTCTTTCATCGCGTTGTTGCTGGTTGGCCATATGTGATATATTGCCTCATGTATGCTTTCTGAGGCTATCCCGTCTTGGATCACTTAGGTCCTTGGATGTTTTTCCTAGGGTGAGCATCTCACATTAGATTCATCATGACACAAGTTCTTTGGGTTTCCAAAACAGGAAAGCTTGAGACAGAGGTTTGGGTGAAGATGTTTTATTTGGGAGGTGATCCTAGGAAGCAGGCGTGAAGGACTGAGCAGAGAGAAAGCCAGCATAAAGATGCAGTAGGAGACTGCTGTAGGTAGTGGAGGCCTGATTCTGCTGAGACTTGATGAGACCTGTACAGAACGTCTCTGAGGCTTGTCTGCCTGAAGGGCTGGAGGCTGGGACATCCATCCACTGACTCTTGCACCCCACAGGTAAGGATTTCCCTAAGAATGTTCATTCCACCACCCTTGCGGACCAGACTGCCTGTGTGTGGGCTGAAGAGGTAGGTACCTGCAGTGTTAGACCCTGGGCAGAGCAGAAAGACGTGCAGATTGAAGCGGAATGCAGTGAGATGGAGCTTTCACATATGATCCACTGAGCTGTCCTAGAATCAGAGGGCACTGTGATACAGGGTACTTAAACGGTCTTCTAGAATGCGCAGTCTGGCTCCCTCATCAGTCCATTTGTCCATCCACATGTTCATCCATCTATTTAACCAAATGCACTTAATTGTCACCTGTCTATCCCAGGTCATGTGCTAAACCCTAAAGACACAATTGTGATCCTTATCTTTAAAGAGCTTACGTTTTATTTAAGAAACAAGAGTTCATAAAAATTAGCAGGAGTCAATAAAAGAGTCCATAACAAACAGCATTGACACTTAGTCCTGAAAGAATCAGAGAAAATTCTTTTTCATGGAAGAAGCAAAATTTAAGGTGGTTTGGACACCCTGGTGTAGCCAGTTAGACCTTACTAGGATTGGTCTTATGGTACTCAAAAAAATTAGCTGAACTGGTTGCAATTCTGACAGTTTTACCTGTTAAAATTTAGTTTTTAGCAATTTCTGTCAAATTTGCTTATTAACTGTTAGAATTGGTTCTCAGCCATGGTGTGAATATTTGGCAGGGAAATTGTTGGTTGACTAAGATAACATTTCCATTCTCCAGCCATTTTTTCCCCACTGACATTTTATTTTTTGGCTCTATACACAACTTTGTCAAAAAAAAAAAAAAGTGACTATGACCTGCGTGTTCCCAATTGTTGAACTTTTAGACAACTTTGCAGCAAGCAAATGCCAAAGAGAAAAACTTTCCAGGAGGCAGGGTTTAATTATGTTCACGATTAACAAGGTTCAGTAGGTTCTTGCTGTGCGAGTGGATCTCCCGGGTTTGCCTGGGCTGGGGTTTAAACAAGATGCAGTTTTGGCTGCTGATATCCTGTTCCAGGATGCCCAGGTGTGCTCTCCCGCAATGCAGCCTCAAATGGAGCCTGTTTAGCATCACTTGCTGCCGAGAGGCATTTAAGCTTGCAACTGTGCTGTCATTTTCTGCCTACTGTGGGAAATTCTTCCCAAATGGTCCTTGGCTGGCATCTTGCCCCAGCTAAAATCAATGTAGTACAGTCCTTTGAATCTGGGAGTGGGGCCAGCATAGCAGGAGCATAATTCTCATGTGGCAAAGACGGGCATGAGGGGGCTGGACAACGTTATCTCTGGAGTTGCTTACGAACTCTGAAATGACAGCATCATGCTAAAGAATCTGTGTTGGTGCTAATGTTCCTCCCTCTTGCCTTTATGCAGAGAGAAGAGTCCCTGGATATATATGGAGAAATTCACTCATTTCTTGATTCATCTTTTAAAGTATTTATTAAGTTCCCACAATGTGCTAGGCACTGCTGGCAACTAGTATGTGGCAGTGAACAAGATGAAGATTCTTGTTTCATGCAGATGACATTCTGGCAGTGGTGGTGGTGGTGATAGTGGGGAGACGTGAAAGAAGCAATCAAATAAAGAAACAAGGAAACGATCAGGTGCTAAATACTGGGCTTCCCTGGTGGTTCAGAGGGTAAAGCGTCTGCCTGCAGTGTGGGAGACCCAGGTTTGATCCCTGAGTTGGGAAGATCCCCTGGAGAAGGAAATGGCAATTCACTCCAGTACTCTTACCTGGAAAATCCCATGGACCGAGAAGCCTGGTTGGCTATAGTCCATGGGGTGGCAAAGAGCCGTACACGACTGAGCGACTTCACTTTCACTTTCAAGTATTCTCTAGTGGAGTAGTGTGATGTGAGAGGGAGTTCTTTGATGGGTTTTCAGAAGGCTGGTGGGTACGGAAAGTTGGATCCAACTAGTGGAGTTAGAGAGTAATGGGACATGACAGAGTCTCATGATGATGGATGACCCTCGCTGGTGGCAGTGATGTGACTATGATGAGGGAGTCCTCTGCTGTGAGAACATCAGTAATCAACTTAATCTGGATGAGGTGGTCAGCAGAGTACGAAGGGAAACGAGGATAAGTAAAAGGAACTTTAAGACTGGGAGCCCAAGTCTCCAGGGGCATTGCTGGGCCGTGGTGTCACAAACGAGTCTCAATTGCTGGTACGAGGCCAGGTCACAAGAGGTGCAGTGTTGTGTGGCTGGACTGCAAGGTGAAAATGCTGACTTCCACTGGGGAAACTGGATGACAGAACTGGGAGACTATCCAACTTTCAGGTGTATAAATTTCCTTCGTATATTCTGTCATAATCCTCTCTCCAAGGATCCATTCTCACAGCGCTGGCTGCATTGATGGCTTTATCCCTGAGGGACGATTCGTGAGCCAAGAGACGCATGATTTTTTCCACTCTATATATACACCTGCTATGAACTGCAGATTGGGAAGCCAATTTTCTGTCTTTATTCATGGCAGACGAGAAAGCAAAATGTGCATATTGTTATTTTCAAAAAGTACGTTGTTGATATTTTAAATCTTCACTTTGCAGATTTCTGTTCAAATTTCTCTCTTTGGAGAGGCCATTTCTTCCCACCTTGTCTGAAATAAATACCTACTTCCCTGGTGCTCATTTATTCCCTGTTCTCAATTTTTTACTTTTGGTTTATTCAGGATTACTTTTTATATTTTACACTGACTTTTTAAGTTGGGTGCTTAGCTCATTATTTTAGTCCATGAATTTAAGGTGGGTTACGGTAATTAAGGGGACGACAGAGAATGAGATGGCTGGATGGCATCACCGACTCTGTGGACATGAGTTTGAGTGTACTCCGGGAGTTGGTGATGGACAGGGAGGCCTGGCGTGCTGTGATTCATGGGGTCACGGAGAGTCGGACACGACTGAGCGACTGAACTGAACTGAACTGAACTGATCTGACGGTAATTACTCTCAGGCATGATAGTAGCCATTTCCCACTGGTTCTGATATATAGTTTCTACCTTTTTTGAATTGCTGTTCAATTCTATTTTTTTTTAATTTTCATGATGATTTAATTTTTGGACTACAAATTATTGAACAAGTTTTAAAAATTCCTTTCCATTATAGTTTATTACAAGATATTGGATATAGTTCCCTGTGTATATCAGTTCTTATTATTTATCTATACACATAGTAGTTTATATCTGCTAATCCCAAAGTCCTAATTTATCCCTCCTAACCCCTTTTCCCTTTGGTAACCATAAGTTTGTTTTCTATGTCTGTGAGTCTCTGTTTTGTAAATAAATTCATTTGTGTTATATTTTAGATTCCAATATAAGCCATAGCATACACTTGTCTTTCCCTGGCTCACTTCACTTAGTATGATAATCTCTAGGTCCACCCGTGTTGCTGCAGATGACATTATTTCATTCTTTTTCATGGCTGAGTCATACTCCATTGTGGGCTTTCCAGGTGGCTCAGTGGTAAAGAATCTGCCTGTCAATGCAGGAGATATGGGTTCAAGTCTTGGGTTGGGAAGATCCCCTGGACTTAGAAATGGCAACCCCTCCAGTATTCTTACCTGGAAAGGTCCATGGACAGAAGAACCTGGTGGACTATAGTCCATGGGGTCTCAAAGAGTCAGACGTGACTAAGCGACTGAGTACAGTAGTCTATTATATGTATGTATCACATCATATTTCTCCATTCATCTGTTAATGAATATTTGGGTTGCTTCCATGACATGGCTAATGTGAATGGTGCTGCTATGAGCATTGGGGTACATGTACCTTTTCAAATTAGCGTTTCCTCCAGATATGTGCCCAGAAGTGGGATTGCTGGATCATGTGGTAGCTCTATGTTTAGTTATATAATGGAATCTCTATACTGTTCCCCATAGTGGCTGCACCAATTTACATTCCCACCAACAGTATTGATCTTTTCTCCATACTTTTGCCAACATTTGTTATTCATAGACTTTTTGGTGATGGCCATTCTGACCAGTGTGAGGTAATACCTCATTATAGTTTTAACTTACATTTCTCTAATAATAGCGAGCAGTGTTGAGCATCTTTTCACATGCCTGTTGGCCATCTGGATATCTTTGAGGAAATGCCTATTTAGGTCTTCAGCCCATTTTTTAAAACTGGGTTGTATGTTTTATTTTCATTATTGAGTCTTATGAGCTATTTGTATGTTTTGGAAATTAAGCCCTTTTTGGTCACATTATTTGCATAACAGTTTTTAAAAGGATTTTCAAATGTATGGAATTTAGGATTTATTTTATTGCTGATTTCTAGTTTTATTGCATTATTGTACAGTTAAGAAGAATGGACTGCAGCACGCCAGGCTTCCCTGTCCTTCACAATCTCCTGGAGTTTGCTCAAACTCATGTCCATTGAGTCAGTGAGGCCATCCAACCATCTTGTCCTCTTTCGTCCCCTTCTCCTCCTGCCCTCAATCTTTCCAAACACCAGGATCTTTTCCAGTGAGTTGGCTCTTCACATCAGGTAGCCAAAGTATTGGAGCTTCAGCTTCAGCATCAGTCCTTTCCATGAATATTCAAGGTTAATTTCCATTAGGATTAACTGGTTTGATCTCCTTGCTGCCCAAGGGACTCTCAAGAGTCTTCTCCAACACCATAGTTTGAAAGCATCAATTCTTTGGTGCTCAACCTTCTTTATGGTCCAACTCTCACATCTGTATGTGACTACTGGAAAAACCATAGCTCTGACTATACAGACCCACGAAGCTCATCTGTCCATGGAATTTTCCAGTCAAGAATACTGTAGTAGATTGTATTTCCTTCTCTAGAAGATCTTCCTGACCCAGGGTTTGAACCCAGATCTCTTGTATCTCCTGCATTGGCATGCAGGCTCTTTACCAGCTGAGCCATGAGGAAAACATTAAAAAGAATGTATGTTCTCAAATAATAGTAGATTTATATATATATATATATATATATATATATATATATATATATATATATATATATAAGGTTGCTCTTTTTAATTGTGATATTCAAGTCTTCTGTGTCCTTAATAATTTTTTTTTCATTTGAGTCTCAAGTGCCTGAGAGAGATGTATCAAATACTCTCATTATGATTGTGTATTCTTTTATATCTCTTGAGATCTTTTCCCTCATACTTAGATATTTTCAAGCTATGTTACTTAGTGCTTACAGTTTTAAGATTATTATATTTCCAGTAAATTTAGTTATCATTATGAAATGTTCCTTGTTTTCTCTATAATGATTTTTAAAAATATCTTAAAATCACCTTTTATCTGATATTTAAAATGTTATCCCACTTTTTAAAATTCGTAACATCTGTCTTCATAATTTTGGTTTCTATCTTGAGGGGACATTGTAGTTAGGTGTTTCTCTTTTTGCCATATGCAGCTCTATTTTTTAAATAAGCTCATATAATATTTTCAATTTAAATGAAAAATTTATCATGATAATTTGAATTTTCTGCCATCGAAAATTATTCAGTTCAGCTGTTCTGTCATATCCGACTCTTTGTGACCCCATGGACTGCACCACGCCAGGCCTCCCTGTCCATCATCAACTCCTAGAGTTCACTCAAACTCATGTCCATTGAGTCGGTGATGCCTTCCAACCAGCTCATCCTCTGTCATCCCCTTCTCCTCCTGCCCTCAATCTTTCCCAGCATCAGGGTCTTTTCCAATGAGTCAGTTCTTTGCATCAGGTGGCCAAAGTATTGGAGTTTCAGCTTCAACATCAGTCCTACCAATGAACACCCAGGACTGGTCTCCTTTAGGATGGACTGGTTGGATCTCCTTGCAGTCCAAGGGATTCTCAAGAGTCTTCTCCAGCACCACAGTTCAAAAGCATCAATTCTTTGGCACTCAGCTTTCTTCACAGTCCAACTCTCACATCCATACATGACCACTGGAAAAACCATAGCTTTGACCAGATGGACCTCTGTTGACAAAGTAATGTCTCTGCTTTTGAATATGCTGTCTAGGTTGGTCATAACTTTCCTTCCAAGGAGCAAGCATCTTTTGATTTCATGGCTGCAGTCACCATCTGCACTGATTTTGGAACACCCCCCTCAAAATGTCTGTCACTGTTTCCATTGTTTCCCCATCTATTTGCCATGAATTGATGGGATCAGATGCCATGATCTTAGTTTTCTGAACGTTGAGCTTTAAGCCAACTTTTTCACTCTCCTCTTTCAATTTTATCAAGAGACACTTTAGTTCTTCTTCACTTTCTGCCATAAGAGTGGTGTCATCTGCGTATCTCAGCTTATTGATATTTCTGCTAGCATTCTTGATTCAAGTTTGTGCTTCATGCAGCCCAGCATTCCTCATTATGTACTCTGCATATAAGTTACATAAGCAGAGTGACAACATACAATCTTAATGTACTCCTTTCCCGATTTGGAACCAGTCTGTTGTTCCGTGTCCATTTCTAACTGTTGCTTCCTGACCTGCATACAATAAAGCAGAAGTAGATGTTTTTCTGGAATTCTCTTGCTTTTTCAATGATCCAGCAGATGTTGGCAATTTGATCTCTGATTCCTCTGCCTTTTCTAAATCCAGCTTGAACATCTGGAAGTTCACAGTTCACCTACTCTTGAAACCTGCCTTGGACAATTTTGAGCATTACTTTGCTAGCATGTGATATGAGTTCAATTGCGCAGTAATTGTACCTTTTGGTTATCATAAATTGTACCTTTTAGTTATCTTACTTTTTCTTGCTTTGCTTTTTCTTCTTTTATTAGATTGGTAAAGTTTTCTTAACTCGTCTGCATTTGCAATAATGAGCTCTATTTGCAACCGTTAAAATTTGAATGGGGTGAGGGGAGGGAGGCTCAAGAGGGAGGATCATGTGTTTAATTATGGCTGATGCTCATTGCTGTATGGCAGAAACCAACACAACATTGTAAAGCAATTTTCCTTCAGTAAAAAAAGAAAAAAATGTTTGTCTTCACATTTTAAACATTTATTCTTAAAATATACAAATCTAATCAAACACTTTGGCAAACTCTTTGCCTTCATACAATAGAAAGACTGTTTAATGTCCTAATGTTGATCATGCCCTCCTATATTCAATGTTAATGTTGCTTGCTCTTTTTTTGTGTCAGTTTGGATTCTCTAAGAAAGAGCAGCCAAGACAGGAATATATATGCAAGAGATTTTTTTTGAAAGACATTACAGATAGCTAAGGAGCTGGAATTGACAAGGAGACTCTGCAGAAAGTGTTGCATGGCTGACAGCTGTGGAGATAGATAGAAAGGAGGAGTTAGTAGGTGGAACCTTAGACTGGAGTGTAGTTTTAGAGAGGTTTAGGTCAGGATGATGCGAAGTTTTTTGGGGAAAAAAAAGACATTAAAAAAAGATCCCCACTTCATCTTGAGTAGGAAGGCTTGGCTCTAGGACCCCTGAGTCTAGGTCTCAAAGTGAACAAGGTGGTGAATCCAAAGGTTTCAGGAGGCTATTGATCAACTATGCTCTCTTCACAGAATATCTTAGAGGGGAATCTAAGTGGCATGCCTCCATGGCCTCCACAGCCTTGGACAAATGTTCCTAGATCCATTTTCCACTTTGCTAATTCTCTCTTCAGTTCTGTTTGATCTTCTGTTTAATCTAATCATTGAATTTTTATAAAACTTTTCACTATTAGGGGTTCTATTTTTTTCCTCAATTTATTTAGTTTTCTTTTCATATTTTTACTGTCTTACTCTTTTCCTCTCATTTCTATACCTTTTTATTCCTTGCATTATTTTGTTTATACTTATAATCTATTCTGTCTGCCTCTCACTCATACAGGGGGATGTTTCTTTTTCCTACTCAAGGCAGAGCCAATTTTCATTGGCAGATAGGTTGAGTGTTTTCAGTCTTTCTTCTACTGAGGATGCAGCTCTTTCAGTGTCCTATGTTTATGCAGAGTCTCAGCTCCAATTTCTGTTTCACATGGACTTGAACTCTATTTTCCTCCCCCTGTATGAAATGCAACCAAAGCTTCTGTAGAGTTGTTTGTATCTGTTAATCACATACGCCTAATTTGTTCCCCTCCCCGCCCCTTTCCTTTGGTAACCATAAGTTTGTTTTCTAGGTCTGTATGTCTGTTGCTGTTTTGTACATAGATTCATCTGCATTATTTTTTTACATTCCATGGATTTACTGTATAGCACTGGGAATTATACCCAATATCTTGTAATAACCTATAATGGAATATAATTGAGAAAAAAATCACTATTCGGTACAGCTGAAGCTAACACAATATTGTAAATCTGTTATGTTTATATTAAAAACAGCTTCTAGCCATCAGGTCCTGTTTCCAGGTACAATTATTTCCCATATCCCATTCCATGTCAGCTTGCACTTCTGTTATCTTGATTTTCAGCTTAGCTTTTATTTCTTACAATCTACTTTCACATATGCTTAGACCTAATTTGTAAAAGCTTTTTTTTTTTTTGGTATCGCTTTTCTGAGTCTTTGTAGCATGATTATTTTATGCTACCTTCTTCCTCTGGGTTGTTATCCCAGATACTGTCTTTTTAACCTGCCTTATTTTCTTATTAGTATTCATCATTCTGTCACAGAAGAAGATGCTGAGACGGAGTGTGGGGTTTGAATCGTTTATTAGGAATGAATCTGTGAAGAAAGTGGGGCGCAGGTTTGGGTACAGGAAGAAGTCAAACTACTATGTGGGCCAGAAAGAGCCTCAGCCAGCCTTATGAAGAGCATCTTAGAGTGGCCCCTGTTGAGCCCCAATGCCCAAGCCTCTCCATTCCCAGGCTTCCCCTGTGGCTCAGAAGGTAAAGAATCCACCTGCAATGTGGGAGACCTGGGTTCGATCCCTGGGTTGGGAAGATCCCCTGGAGAAGGGAAAGTCTACCCACTCCAGTGAACTCCATGAGCTGTATAGTCCATGGGGTCGCAAAGAGCTGGACACGACTGAGTGCCTTTCACTTTCCTCTATCCCCACTTCTCCACTTAGTCACAGATACAAACTTCCTTGGGAAGAGTGTGGCCTTGAGGCATATGGCTGCCTGCAGCTCAAGCAGATCCTCAGAGGAGTGGCAGCCGGGGCTGCTGCTGACCGCATGCTGCAGCTGGGCAGAAAGTCCTCCATTGAGGGAGGTCAAGACAGCATGGTTCTGCACCTACCACGCACTCTCTGAATTCACACTACTCAGATATTTCTCTACTGTTTTTTTTTTTCCCCTACTCAAAAAAATAAAAGCTCTGTGTATAATGCTTAACCTGACCTGGGGAAAATAAAAATATGTGTTTGTGAGCAGAAGGCAATCAGTTGGGCTTAGTCAAGGAGGCCTAGACTTTGACTGCTCTTGGAGTAGAAGAGTTTGGATTGGTTATCTGGTGGAATGTTTTTCTCTTGCTGTCATAATGAATGATCCTATACTGAGTGGCTTAAAAGAGTACACACGTACTATCTCATGGTTCTGTGGATCAGAAATCTGGTTCCTCTGGATCTCCCAGAGCTGAAGTCAAGATGTTGGCTGTGCTATGCTGTTAGTCAGATGCCTTGGGGGAGAGTCTGTTCCCCAGCTAATTCAGATTGTTGGCAGAATTCCATTTCTTGTGGCCATGGTGCTGATGTGCTTCCTTGCTGGCTGTCAGCTGGACTCCTCTCTTAGCTCCTTCAGGCCACTTGCATTCCTTGTTATCTTTCCTTTCAGCTTTGAACCAGCAATGATGAGTTGAATCTTCATGTTTTGAATCTCTCTGACTTTCCCTTCTGTTGCATTTCTTCAGCTTCCAGCCTAATAATGTTCTATTTTCAAGAGCTCACATGATTAAATTGGGCCTACCATAGTTGACTCCTTATTTTTAAGACTAGTAGCAGCAGCCTTAACTCTGTGTGCAGAGTATCTTTTGTTATATAACATGACACGTCAGGGACATCTGACATGCAACAGCCTTGGGAGACATTGTATTGCCTACACTTCTGGGGAGCAGAGGTTTCAGGATTGGGTCCTGGCATGATAGAAGTGGCATTTTAGGAAGATCTCTCAGTTAGATGGTAAAGAATCCGCCTGCCAAGGCAGGAGACACAAGACACGTGAGTTTGATTTCTGAGTTGTAAGATACCCTGGAGGAGGAAATGGCAACCCACTCCAGTATTCTTGCCTGAAAAACGCCATGGGTAGAAGAGCCTGGCGGGCTGTAGTCCATAGGGTCGCAAAGAATTGGACACGACTGAGCAACTTTGGCTTTCTTTCTCAGCAGTCAGGTAGAACGTGGATAGGGCCAGGGAGACAGTGAAGGAAGATGCTAATCTAACAGAAAATAAAATCAGAGTGATGGCAATGATAATAAGAACAAGAAAGATGTGGACTTCAGGTAAAGAGTTTAGGAATATCTGATCAGGTCTGATGGCAGATTTATGGGGCACAGGACAGGGTAGTGGGTCACATGAGACACTGCGTTTGGAAGGTGATGAGCAGACTGGCTTCAGTGTTCTCACCCTAGCGTGAAGCTGCATAATTGGGGCCATCCGAGACTTACCACACTTACTCTCTGACACAGAGGCAGGATTACACGGAGCAGGACTCTGCATCATACGTCTGTTTTCACTTTTGATACGAAAAACACTCATTCTAGAAACTCCCTGTGACAAGCAATAAAATAGGGCTATTACCTACCCAGGTAGGATGGGACGATAAGTGCAAGTCATCCAAAGTACATTTTTAAGTTCTAAATTATATACCTTTGTTGAAAGAATGCATTTAGAATTCTAGGCGAAATACACATCTTCTACAGTGTGTTTTACTTAGGTTGATGTCAAAATAGGTTCTCTCAGTATGAGTCAATGGTGACTGGGTATTTCCTTCAGAAGCATGTTGCAGGGAAATCAGATTAAATATGAATTTTACAGAAGAATAACAAAAGAAAGTGAAAGTGAAGTTGCTCAGTCGTGTCTGACTCTTTGCGACCCCACGGACTGCATGCAGCCTACCAGACTCCTCTGTCCATGAAATTTTCCAGGCAAGAGTAGTGGAGGGGGTTGCCATTTCCTTCTCCAGGGGATCTTCCCGACTTAGTGATCGAACCCGGGTGTCCCGCATTGCAGGCAGAGACACTTTACTGTCTGAGCCACCAGGGAAGCCCAAAGAGTAACACATGGAGATAATTAAGAAACCACTATATTTTTGTTCCTCTCGCACACATGGCAGAAACAAAGATGAGTCATTGTTGGGCTTAAGGTGAATCTGTCTGGGTATTACCTCAGCTGTCTCCAGCTTTCACAATAAATTCCTGGCAAAACTGGAAAAAAAACACAGAAGAAGTGATGTCCCAGAACCAAGAGCTCGTGTTTCTTTGTTTTCAGTATTGATTTCTCCGGAGTATCTGGAGTGAGCTGGTTTTTGGCAGCTTACATGACCAGCAGTTCCTCTTTTACCTCCTCTAAACCTTAACCTTTAGGTCATTCAAGTTCATATTGGGGAAGGAATGGAGAAAATATTTTGGAGTAGAGGGTGAATAGCAGAAGGACAGAAACCATCTGGGGGGCAGTGGGTCAGCCAGAGTGTCTGGCTCTGTAGAGATAGTGTGCTTTTCAATACTTGGTGCATTTACTCTGTTTTCATTCACTGTGCCGCTGTTCATCAACAGATGCCACTTTGTATTCTACTGATGGCTAATGGCAGCATTAATTTCCATTCGGGCACACAGGACAGGTTTTATGGTTCCTAAAATGATACCGTCAAACAACCTTGTATGCATTTATGAGCAGAAATAGTTTTTTTGTGATTGAGAATACAAGAGCTTGGGGAAGTAGGAATTAAAAGAGAAGAGGCAGTGTTACCTGTGCCAGGTGAGAGGTCTCAGATACAGCAGCAGACAGGCAAGTGTCTAGAGAGCCCCCACCCCTCTGACACATACATGCGCAATGTGGGACTCGCTGTGCACATGTGTGCCTTTCTTGGGCACTTTTATCACAGTTCTAAAGGACAAGGACCAGTGGGGTCCAGAAAGAGAGTTTGAAGAAGCGAAATAAATGGGAAAAACAGGTGTATACTCTCTGAGAACAGTTCCTAAAGCAGTCACTAGTAGGACAAGACCAGCGAATGAAAGGAAGAACTTCTCAAAAGCAGCTTCTCTTCTCTGGGAGCATCAAAATAAAGAGACGGTTAATCCTTCAGGACAGTGAAGGGAAGGAATGTTACATACTGAACAGCAGTGGAGCAGAAGACTGTAGAAGAATCTGAGCCTTATTTGCATATTTTCTGGAAATGTGTCAAGAAGAGCGAGTGCATCTCTATATGCAAAACTTCAACCAAAATAGATCATCTGAGTAAAGGAAATATTATTAAGGGAGCTGGCTTGCCTTTTGACATTTATTTAACTCTTTTAGAGGAAAGTATACATTGGCAAGAGCTTTTAGGGGAAAAAAAAATGTATCTGATTTCCAGCCATAAGAAAAGGCAATAGATTCAAAGCCAAGGAATATTCTTGGTTTGAACTTTAGTAGTGCCTTAATTTAGACAGCTGGAGAAATGCTTTTTTTTTTTGAGTATAAAATTATTTAAACTTTCCAACAAAGTTTTCATTTTGGTTTTAAATCTGGACTTTACTGTAAATTTGTCTTTCTATGAATTTGCCAAAGTAGCCTCCACTTTTTAGTGATGGTAAATATACTTGTGAGAAGGCTTGATGTGGGTAGAGGCTGAGCTTATCCCTATATACTTAGCAAATGACACTACTTCCTTAGCAAGTGGGGAGGGGACTTTTGACAAAACTATAAATGACAGTGCCCTAGATCTATATAAATCATCAGGGACGGAGCTCAAAAACTTAATGCTGAGTGAAAAAGCAAGTGACAGAAGATTTGCATAGTGTGTTATTTCTGGATACATATATAATCATGAAAAAAAATCTAAATTATGTATGTGGTGCTACTGGTTGCCTGGTGTGGGCGAGCTCCCTGTGGGGCAGAGAATAAGGAGGAGAAATGAGAAAGGAGTTTGCTGGTTGTCAAAGAGCACTTAAGTTCCTCCTTCCCCTCCCGGCTTCCCTTTACCCCTTCCTTTCCTAAAGAAAGCAAGCATAAATTGCTTGTGCAGTTTTATTTTAAATTATCCACACAGAAGCAATATTAGAGCAATTAATTCAGTATTAAAAGTTAATAATTTTGGAAATGGATAGTAGGAATATATGTGTTAATTTTTGTATGTTTTAGGGGAAAAAAAGAGCATTTGCTGAAGGTCACCATATCATGATCAGTGTATTAAAATGCCAATATTAACGCCAGTCTTCTGTTCTCCTACCACATACTCCTTAGCAGCAACCAGGAGAAGAAAAGAATGAGAAAAAGAATTCCTATTTCATATTCCATAATGAGGACAAGCCTGGCAGGCTACAGTCCAGGGCATCACAAGGAGTCGGACACAACTCAGTGACTAAATAGCAGCAGCAGAAGTGGCAATCAGAACAAGAATAAGAAGATGGAAACACTTGGGTGAGTGGAAACACATAAGGGACAAATGGTGGATGAGAAGATGAAGCGGACAAGAAAATAAACAGAGTATTGTGGTATAGTCCTATATATTATATCACATATATATTATATTACACATATATATATTACAGAGCAAATCAATTACTTTGTAGAGTCAATCATTCCAGTTGCTCAATATCTTGTGAAACAAATAATGTGAAACTTGCGAATTTCAAATTTTTATTTTGAACTGTTTCATAAAGATCCATTAGACTAAAGTGTGGAGAAAATGAATCTGTGGTATTGGGTGGGCCTGAGCATTTATGACAAATGTGATGAAAACAGTTCTTTTGTGGGTCTGTATTTTCTTTTAAAAGAGGGGCCTGAGAAGATGCTTGTCCTATGAGAGGGTGGGAACATGACCCACCCACAGAGGCTTTGATCTGTGTACACAGAAGTCAGCATTTCGGGGACAGATACTCTCTTCTAGTTAAAAGGCAGCTTTTTGCCTGCAAAGTTGCCCTCCAGCAGTACACAGACCAAAGAAAAGGTACTAATAGGGCCGCGTGGGCATGGGGACGCGTCCTCTGTCTCATGATCTATAGGCTCACACCGTCCTGGGTCTCCTAGTGAAGATGTGTAAGGGAAGTCGTATAAGGTAACGGGGTGGCAGGGACTGCACAAATGTTATGTCACATTTTATTCTTTGGCCTTGCATTTCCACTCCCTTCCTCTCTGCCAGAATTGTTCCCATCTGATCTCAATGCTTCAGATGAAATAGATGGGTTTGCATTTGTAAATTATCCTGGAGGCCTCTTCTTACCTACTTCCCTCTTTCCTTAACTGGCTATTTACTGTCAGTAATTTATGTTGGATATAGAAATGGGGGAGTTAGAGATAAATAAAGACATACTCCAAAGAAGTGGGAAGGACTAACAGGTTCTAGTGAGAGAACTATCTTTGGTGCTTCAGTCCTTCTTGCTGAGTACATCAGCCTCAGGTGGCTCTGGTGACCTTGAGTCCCTCCTTTGCTGTAAGAGCTCAACAGATATTCTGCTGAATAGAGCAGAAATAAAGCTCCTCATGGTGAGTAGTAAACCAGGCTGAATAAATCATGCCTTTAGAACCTGACCTATTTTTTTTTTTTCAGTAGAATTTTGTGATCCCCTCATGGAAAGGTTTCATAAGATAAAGGTACATATGATTTCCCGAAAACAGTTAGAGGTTCTATAATAGAGGGACCTCTAATAAAAATTATGAATTCTTTGGCAAAAACAAATATGAGGTTTTATTGATAAGCTGATGGTTGCACAGAAACGCTAGGCCATATTGACTTTAATAAAACATTAAGTGGTTTAATTAAATCATTAATTCTACCCTCAGTTTCATTTTTCAAAAGACAGTCAATGTAAAAATAAAATGGATTCTTTTTTTAGCTGCTTCTCTTTCCTCTATAATTCACTAAGATGAGTATAGATTGACTTATGGCTACTCTGCCATAAAGCACTTGCTGTCATTTCAAGAATATAGCACTTTAAGCAGGATACAAGAAAGTATTGATCTTAAGGTGACATCTTCCTTCGTTTTTCATAAAAGGGTTTTTTTTTTTTTTAAAAAAATCTATAATATGTGTATGACTACAGAGATTTAAGTTACAACATTATTATACTACTACTAAAATAATTGTTAGCTTGTTTCTTTGGTCTATGGGGAAAACTTACAAAAGCAATATAAATTTTGCAAGCAATTTTAAATGCATGTAATGGTAATCATCACACATTTTCTTCCTAAATTAATTTTTATTTATAAAAGTAATATATGGAGATAGTTTTTAAAGTCAGTAATATCAGAAAATATATAAAAGAAATTAATAATCTTTCTTCTCATTCTTGCAATACTGTCATCATATAATCATATTCCCCAGCAAGAGTACACATCTCTATATTTAAAAATAATATGCTATCTTGGCCTAGATTCTCTAAAAACAGATTAAACTCAAAGATTAATATTTTGATACTTTATTCGGATGGTATAAGCCCAAGTAGATGAAGGTAAGAAAAAAGGGAAGTGAGGCAAGGAAAGCTACAAAGCAGTGCCATGTAATACATTACATGATGGATGCTTAGCAAGCATGTCATTTCGGCATGTGGTTTTGTCCCGATGGAATGTGATCAGTAGCCCCGCCTTCAAATACTTTTTGGACGGAAGTTCCTTTGCTTGGCTGGCTCTGATCTACTTTTTCTCTTTAGTCCGAGTTCACTCTGTGGGGAGCTAACTCTTCCATAGTTCAGGATCCTGCCTCTGGGGGTGGCCTCCGAGAAGCTTATCCCACACCCTGTGGTGTTACATTGCATTGCATGGACAGGCCAGGATGGGAAGAGGGCTTGTGTGGGCCATCCAAGTGCTAGACTTCACCTTAACTCCAGCCAGCTGGGGAGCTTGGCAAAAGTGATGGAGGTGGGGTGGTGGATCAGCCCAGGGTGTAGACAGCACCTTCAGAAAGGAGACAGTGGGGGCAATGTGAGTGGTTGTATAACACATACGCTGTGGTTAGTCCTTGATACGCCAATTTTGGACAGGCTGATGAGCATTTAATTATCTCTTACACCCTCTTTCTTTTCATTCTCACTCCAATATAGTTATGTAATAATTTTTGTTTAACTAACACATATATATGGAATTTAGAAAGACAGTAATGATGATCCTATATGAAAGGCAGAAAAAGAGACACATGTAAAGAACAGACTTTTGGACTATGTGGGAAAAGGCAAGGATGGGATGATTTGAGAGAATAGCACTGAAACATGTATATTACCAGGCTCCTGCATAACTCAGTTGGTAAATCATCTGCCTGCAATGCAGGAGACCTGGGTTCAATCCCTGGGTCAGGGAGATCCCTTGGAGAAGGGAAATGGCAACCCTCTCCAGTATTCTTGCCTGGAGGATCCCATGGACAGAGGAGCCTGGCTGGCTACAGTCCATTTGTTCTCAAGAGTCAGACACGACTTAGCAACTAAACCACCACCACCATGTATATTACCATACGTAAAATAGATGACCAGCGCAAGTTCAGTGCATGAAGCAGGGCACTCAAAGTCGGTGCTCTGGGACAACCCAGAGTGATGGGGTGGGGAGGGAGGTCAGAGGGTGTTCAGGATGGGGAACACATGTACACCCATGGATGAGTCATGTCAATGTATGGCAAAAGCCACCACAATATAGTAAAGTAATTAGCCTCCAATTAAAATAAATAAATTAATAAATAATAATAATTGTTGTTTCAAGGTAATGTTTGCATTATTTTGTTAAATTATGTTATTGCTAAGCCAAGTAGTGAATATAATCACATTTTATTTCTTACACAACTTTCATTTTCCGTAATTAACTCATGCTTTTATTTCCCTTGTTTTCTAAGAACTTTTCTAATATATTCTATTATAGATGACTATGATCATTTTTTGTAAATCCTCACACATGCAAGATAGTCCACCAATTCCATTTTTTCCCCTCCTTTCATGACCTCTTTCCCAGAGCCCTGAATTCTCCTGCTTTAATTTGGACTGATTGCTTTCCAAACCTAATGATGTAGAATCCTTATTTTCTGGATCTCATAGTTTTCCTTTTCTTGGATAATTCCTTGCTTGGGTTGAGCACATTCAACAGTGGCTCTTAAAAAAATCAGACACTTATAGTACTTCTCTAAGACCTTCCTGGACAAAGGGGAGAGAGACACTTCACTGTCTCCTTGCATTATGTAAATCATTATCTAGTTGTGGCCAGTGGTCTGTGAGTGGAAGTGACACATACAAGTTCAGGCAAAAGCATACTCTTTACCCATGGAAGAAGATACCAGGCTTTGAATAGAGACAGTCATAAGACCAAGGCTAAACCTGGATTGCCAAATTGCCATGTAAGATGCTTGACCTGGAGAATCTCTTGTGTGTGAGTGCGTGCTCAGTCACTTCAGTCGTGTCTGACTCTTGGCAAGCCTATGGACAGTAGCCCGCCAGGCTCCTCTGTCCATGGGGATTCTCCAGGCAAGAATACTGGAGTGGATAGCCATGCCTTCCTCCAAGGGATCTTCCCAACCCAGAGATCGAAACCATGTCCCTTATGTCTCCTGCATTGGCAGGTGGGTTCTTTACCCCTAGCGCCACCTGGGAATCCCAGGTAATCTCCTGTACTCACATAAATTCCAAGTACACTAAGAAACCTTTGCTGTATTAAGATTCAGATTTTGATATTACTTTAATCTACCTCACCTGACTGATTCAAAAGTTTTCATGGGAAATAGATTTTTGAGTCTTTCTGCTCTGAAAACATTGTTATACCACCCTCTCATTTGACTAACAGAGTAATTGAATATAGAATTCTCGATTATAGAGAAATTTGATTATATTCTAATCCAATCCCTTTGTTGGAGTAGGAAATGGCAATCCATTCCAATATTCTTGCCTGGAAAATTCCATGGACAAAAGGAGCCTGGTGGGCTACAGTCCATGGAGTGGAAAACAGTCAGGCATGACTGAACATGTATGCTCGCACACCCCTTTTTATATAACCTAGATTTTTCTGGAAAAAGGTCTTCTACTTACCCTGGTGCTTAGAAATTTCACCATGATGCTTGATGTGAGCATTTTTTGCTTTTATATATTAAGATTTATGCCATTCATCTCTGATAAATTTTGTATTATACCTTTGATAATTTTCCATATTTTTCTTTCTATAATTCCTATTGCTGCTAAGTCACTTCAGTCGTGTCCGACTCTGTGTGACCCCATAGACGGAAGCCCACCAGGCTCCCCCATCCCTGGGATTCTCCAGGCAAGAACACTGGAGTGGGTTGCCATTTCCTTCTCCAATGTGTGAAAGTGAAAAGTGAAAGTGAAGTCGCTCAGTCGTGTCCGACCCATAGCGACCCCATGGACTGCAGCCTACCAGGCTCCTCCATCCATGGGATTTTCTAGGCAAGAGTACTGGAGTGGCTTGCCATTGCCTTCTCCATAATTCCTATTAGTTGGATGTTATATAGGCTAGAATGATACTCTTTTTCTTCATTTTTTTCTCTCTAATTTTTAATTTCCTTTGTCTTTTTGTTCTATTTTATGAAGGAAAAAAAAGCCTCAATTTTAACTTTCAACGCTTCTACTGAATTTGCATTTATTTAAAATTTTTTCTCCAACTTTCAGTTCAGTTCAGTTCAGTCGCTCAGTCATGTCCAAATCTCTGCGACCCCATGGAATCACAGCACACCAGGCCTCCCTGTCCATCACCAACTCTTAGAGTTCACTCAAACTCACGTCCATCGAGTCGGTGATGCCATCCAGCCATCTCATTCTCTGTCGTCCCCGTCTCCTCCCACCCCCAATCCCTCCCAGCATCAGACTCTTTTCCAGTGAGTAAACTCTTCCCATCAGGTAGCCAAAGTATTGCTGTTTCAGCTTTAGCATCAGTCCTTCCAATGAACACCCAGGATTGATCTCCTTTAGAATGGACTGGTTGGATCTCCTTGCAGTCCAAGGGACTCTCCAGAGTCTTCTCCAGCACCACAGTTCAAAAGCATCAATTCTTCAGCGATCAGCTTTCTTCACAGTCCAACTCTCACATCCATACATGACCACGGGAAAAACCATAGCCTTGACTAGACGGACCTTGGTTGGCAAAGTAATGTCTCTGCTTTTTAATATGCTGTCTAGGTTTGTCAAAGCTTTTCTTCCAAGAAGCATGCATCTTTTAATTTCAGGGCTGCATTCATCATCCATAGTGATTTTGGAGCCCAAGAAGATAAAGTCTGTCACTGTTTCCACTGTTTCCCCTTCTATTTGCCATGAAGTGATGAGAACAAATGCCATGATCTTTGTTTTTTGAATGTTGAATTATAAGCCAGCTTTTTCACTCTCCTCTTTTACTTTCATCAAGAGGCTCTTTAATTCTTCACTTTCTGTCATAAGGGTGGTGTCATCTGCATATCTGAGGTTATTGATATTACCCCAGCAATCTTGATTCTAGCTTGTGCTTCATCCAGCCTAGAATTTTGCATGATGTACTCTGCATATAAGTTAAATAAGCAGGGTGACAATATACGGCCTTGACATACTCCTTTCCCAATTTTGAAGCAGTCCATTTTTCCATGTCTGGTTCTATCTTTTGCTTCTTTACTTGTATACAAGTTTCTCAGGAGGCAGATAAGGTGGTCTGGTATACCCATCTCTTTAAGAATTTTCCAAAATTGTTGTGATTTTCCCTACAAAGTTCCATACAGTCAAAGCCATGGTTTTTCCAGTAGTCATGTACAGATGTGAGAGTTGGTAAAAAAGACTGAGCGCCAAAGAACTGATGCCTTCAAACTGTGGTGTTGGGGAAGACTCTGAGAGTCCCTTTGACAGCAAGGAGATCAAACCAGTCCATTGCAAAGGAAATCAACAGTGAGCATTCATTGGAAGGACTGATGCTGAAGCTGAAACTCCAATCCTTTGGCCACCTGATGCGAAGAGCTGACTCATTAGAAAAGACCCTGATGCTGGGAAAGATTGAAGGCAGGAGGAGAAGGGGACGACAGAGGACAAGATGGTTGGATGGCATCACCGACTTGATGGACATGAATTGAGCAAACTCTGGGAGATTGTGAAGGACAGGGAAGCCTGGCGTGCTGTGGTCAATGGGGTCGCAAAGAGTTGGACACGACTGAGCTATGAACAACAACGAAGTCTCTCCTTTTACTCCCCCCTTTCAACTGTATGTAGCATTTCAACTGTGTAGCATTCACAGCTTGCAGAATTAGGGTGTGAATATCTTTTGTGGTGCCATATTTCAGCCTATTGCAGATGTGTGAATAGTTACTCTTGTAAATGTGTTCATGTTCACGCCCACACACAATACCTCTGCCCACTTGAGAGGGCCTAGGAGAAGCAGCATCTCAATGTCAGTGAACACAGCTAGTGACTAGATCTGGGTTGCAGGTGCAGTTTGGGTTTTCCAGACTTTCATTCCCACCAGACCTGGCTGCCAGGATAGAGTGTGACCTTGGGATAGAGTGTGACCTTGGGCAAGGTGGCTTTCTGGAGCCAAGGCACTCCCTGAAGTGGCTGACTGCTAACATTACTCCTACTTTCAACCAAGAGGAATCAGGGCTTCCTGGAGAAATGGTTCAATCCTGGCTGGGGCAGGGAAAGTCCCATATGTATCTGGAACATCTTTTTGTGTTAGAGAGTACAAAAGTGATTTAAGGATGATGTGGATGATATCAACCTGATGCAGAGCCAGGCTGATGGAACTCCTGCTGACCAGATCTCAGGCAATTTGAGCATCAAAATCAGTAGTGCGAATAATGGATTACAACCTATTTAATAAAATCAGAAACCATGAATCCATATTGATATAGAGAGATAAGTGAATAAATTAAAAATTTGGTAAGAGAAGGGACATTTACACAGATTAAAATGCTTCCCCACAACTACTTCCTATGTGCATGCTCAGTTGCTCAGTTGTCTCCAACTCTTTGCGACCCCAGGGACTCTAGCTTGCCAGGCTCCTCTTTCTGTGGGATTTTCCAGGCAAGAATACTGGAGTGGGTTGCCATTGCCTTCTGCAGGGGATCTTCTTGACCCTGGGATCGAACCTATGTCTCTTGCATCTCTTGCTTTGGCAAGTGGGTTCTTTACCACTGAGCTATGGAAAACGGCTGATTAGGTTCGTGGGAAACACTTATTAAGTACAGAGGGTTAAAGAATAAGGTTTCAGTGGAGAAACCTGGCAGATACCACCTCAGCCAAATGATCAAAGTGAAATTAGTAGCAACGGTGGGAATAGGTTTTTTGCCACTTGATGGGATGAAATGAGAAGAATACAGCTTCTTATCTGTGTTTTAATCTGATCATGAAAAACAATCAGAATAACCAAAATTGAAGATAATGCCACAAAATAAATGACCTCTAAACCTCAAAAATGCCTCTTTCATGAAAGTCAAGGAACTATTCCAAATGGGAGGAGGATAAAGAAAACTAGTGAAAAACTAGTGAAAACTGGATGCAGTGCATGATTCTAAAGTGGATCCTATACAGGACATTACTGAAACAATTAGTGAGACTCCAGTGGAGCCTGAGGATTAGCCGGTGGTAACAATGGAAATCTACTCCAGTACTCTTGCCTAGAAAATCCCATGGATGGAGGAGCCTGGTGGGCTGCAGTCCATGGGGTCTCTATGGGTCGGACACGACTGAGAGACTTCACTTTCACTTTTCACTTTCACACATTGGAGAAGGAAATGGCAACCCACTCCAGTGTTCTTGCCTGGAGAATCCCAGGGACGGGGGAGCCTGGTGAGCTTCTGTCTATGGGTCACACAGAGTCGGACACGACTGAAGTGACTTAGCAGCAGCAGCAGCAGCAGCAGCAACAAAGCTAGTGGAGGTGATGGAATTCCAATTGAGCTATTTCAAATTCTGAAAGATGATGCTGTGAAAGTGCTGCACTCAATATGCCGGCAAATTTGGAAAACTCAGCAGTGGCCACAGGACTGGAAAAGATCAGTCTTCATTCCAATCCCAAAGAAAGGCAATGCCAAAGAATGCTCAAACTACCGCACAATTGCATTTATCTCACACGCTAGTAAAGTCATGCTCAAAATTCTCCAAGCCAGGCTTCAGCAACATGTGAACCGTGAACTTCCAGATGTTCAAGCAGGTTTTAGAAAAGGCAGAGGCACAAGAGATCAAACTGCCAACATCCACTGGATCATGGAGAAAGCAAGAGAGTTCCAGAAAAACATCTATTTCTGCTTCATTGACTATGCCAAAGCCTTTGACTGTCTGGATCACAATAAACTGTGGAACATTCTGGAAGAGATGGGAATACCAGACCACCTGACCTGCCTCTTGAGAAACCTGTATGCAGGCCAGGAAGCAACAGTTAGAACTGGACATGGAACAACAGACTGGTTCCAAATAGGAAAAGGAGTACGTCAAGGTTGTATATTGTCACCCTGCTTATTTAACTTATATGCAGAGCACATCATGAGGAATGGTGGACTGGAAGAAGCACAAGCTGGAATCAAGATTGCCGGGAGAAATATCAATAACCTCAGATATGCAGATGACTTCACCCTTATGGCAGAAAGTGAAGAGGGACTCAAAAGCCTCTTGATGAAAGTGAAAGAGGAGAGTGAAAAGTTTGGCTTGAAGGTCAACATTCAGAAAACGAAGATCATGGCATCTGGTCCCATCACTTCATGGGAAATAGATGGGGAAACAGTGGAAACAGTGTCAGACTTTATTTTTTTGGGCTCCAAAATCACTGCAGATGCTGATTGCATCCAGGAAATTAAAAGACGCTTACTCCTTGGAAGGAAAGTTATGACCAATCTAGATAGCATATTAAAAAGCAGAGACATTACTTTGCCAACAAAGGTCTGTCTAGTCAAGGCAAGGGTTTTTCCCATGGTCATGTATGGATGTGAGAATTGGACTGTGAAGAAAGCTGATCACTGAAGAATTGATGCTTTTGAACTGTGGTGCTGGAGAAGACTCTTGAGAGTCCCTTGGACTGCAAGGAGATCCAACCAGTCCGTTCTAAAGGAGATCAATCTTGGGTGGTCATTGAAGGACTGATGCTAAAGCTGAAACTGCAATACTTTGGCCACCTCATGCGAAGAGTTTACTCACTGGAAAAGAGTCTGATGCTGGGAGGGATTGGGGGTGGGAGGAGAAGGGGACGACATAGAATGAGATGGCTGGATGGCATCACCGACTCGATGGACATGAGTTTGAGTGAACTCCGGGAGTTGCTGATGGACAGGGAGGCCTGGCGTGCCGTGATTCATGGGGTCGCAAAGAGTCGGACACAACTGAGCGACTGAACTGAACTGAACTGAACGTATCAGTGTTAACTTTTGTCATGACTGTGTTGTGTTTGTACAGCAGAATAGCCTTGTTAGTAGGAAATGAACATCAGCTTCGTGAGTGTGATGGCACATCATATCCGTGACGTATTCTCCGATGATCTGAGATACGACCGAACTCACATCTGGAAGCCAAGCTGTTATAGAGTCTAGGAGAGGTACTCTTGCGCTTTGTGCGTCTGTGTTATAGGAAGGAACACCAGAAAGGTATAAGCATAGATGTAGGACAAGCTAATCCTCAGTATCTCACAGCAGAATTCTCACTGTTGGGATTGGATTGTGTGGGAGTATGCCTACAACAAGATTACCTATGCATTCTGGAGTGTGTCTCACTTTGGTTTCTATATCTGAATTCACACAGTTCTCCCACTGATTATCTTTAGTACATGTGTGTGAGTGATGTCTTTGCCCACGATTCTTTGAGCCCTTTTTCTCTTATTCTTTTAAAAACCCTTACAGTTTCCAACATGAATAGTTTATTTCATAGCTCTGCAGTTTAATTTTTGCAGACTCACAGATTTCCTAGTTTGTTAGTCACCTTGGAAAAGTACAGCCTTCCCTATCAGCTTCTTAGTGATACAAAGACTATGTGGTAGGGCTCAGTCTCCAGCCAAGACTTCCTGGAAGAGGAGACTCCTGTCTCTATGGCTGTTTCGTTTTTTTCTATCAGGACCATATGGCAGCTGTAACTCAGTGCTATCTAATAGAATAATATTGTGAGACACATATGTAATTAAAAATTTTCTAGTAACATTAAAAATGGAAAAGAAACAAGTAAAATTGTTTTAATAATATATTTTATTTAATCCAGTATCTCTAATAGAATATAATTTTGACATTTAGTGAACGTAAAGATTATTAATGAATTATTGTACATTTTTTGGCACTAGGTCTTCTAAATCTAGTTCATATTTTGTACTATAAACACATTACCAGTCACATTTCAAGTATTCGATAGTCACATGTAGCTGGAGGCTACTTACTGGACAATGCTATTATGACTAGAGACAAAACTGCTTACTTTGGTTCAGAATGTGATGGTCTTATTTCTTTTGGTACCTATTGCTTTGCATCACTGTGACTCAGGGACACCTTAAGAGGAATTAACACCGTTCACATCACTTCTTTCAGGGATGTGAACATGTAGCAGGCAGCTGGAAACACCATCATGCCATCTGTTTTGACCTAAGTATCTTCAGCCTCTTTAACCATGTATGGCTGAAGAGTTCTAGTTTAAGATGACTTTGTGACTGGTGGAGTTTAGTCTAGACTTCTTAGTACTCACCGCCCTGGGGTCCTTATTTCTTTCAAGAACATTCTTAGTTGGATTGGAGTTTGATATGGAAACTATAGCATGGAAAGTACTTCTTTTCTATTACTCTTGTAGTGGAATAGTGAGACATTTAGATCCTTGATGCAGGGGGCCTGGATTTGTTCTTTCTTCCCAACCAAAAAAGTGATTGACAATCTTTTGCTATCCCTTCATGGACCAGAAGGTCAGTGTTCTCTGGAACTACACATTTACTTCTTATTATATTTTGCACTTGTGTTGCCTGAACTTGTAATATTTCCTGTCAATCATGTCCAATGGAAGCAAAACAAGCTTGTCATTTGGAGTCAGGGGAGTCTATTCGACCCCAAATTTGGAGTGTTTGGTTATGGAAAGCTTCCAAAATTCATTGGCCTTTGGATTTTGAGGAAACCATTTAGATACCTTGTCATATGCAATAATGCAGCCATTGCTTCTGGCGACCAAGTCACAATGCCCTTGGGGTTATATCTTCTCAGACACATCAAGAACTCACTGTGTTATGGCTGTGCTCTCAGTTTGCTCTGTCAGTGAACTGACTTCAATTCTTTAGCAGAGAATGAAAGGCAACCGAATGCATTTCTCTAGAGGTCACCCTTTTTGAAAAGCTTTTCTACAGTTTACCGGCATTCCTTGCTCTGTTACTGGGTTCTCTAAGTAAATCTCTGCCTCTCAGACTATTACTTCTATGTTTATAGGAGCTCGTGTCTTTAACTCTATTATTCTTAGGTAACCTCCAGACACCTAGATTTTCCAACTTCTACCAGACTTTTTGTTTCTTTGTCTTGACAGTAAAGATTTGAAAACTCATTCTTTTCACTCTTATTTTTTAAGGAAGATGGAAACTTCAAATGAATTGGTTAACGTGATCCTTTCCCCTCCTGTTCTCCCACATTTGCCTGTAAATGGCCAGGCAGTTCTTTCTGGGTCATGTGAGTGACCATATATATGATAAGGCTACTTTGAATATAATTGAAGCCTCATTTTTCTTTACTGTCAAGGCTGGGTATTCATTTCTCTTTTTCATCATAGTTTTTCTTTATGATTTCAGAAAGTCACATACATTTTTCAATGTCTATCTTTCAGTATGACACAAAAATTTTACCACATGACAAAAGAATGTACTAAACATCTTTTGACTATGACACTTTTGACCTGTGATTTTAGGAACTGTGCTTTGAGTTATTTTGTAATGGCAGATAATTTAACAATAACAACAGACATGATCTTTTGTGAAACTGGCTCTTTTAGGAGTACCACCTGAGGACTTGGAAGAGAGCAAATCTAACTCAGTCACTAACCATTAGCACTGGCAATAATCAATTGAGCCAACTTTGTGGTAACCAGCTTTGCGTAAAGAAAAAGTAACTTAGCACACAATACTTTGTTATCCTAAAAGCATCATTTGACAGTGTGTTTATCAGTGGTAAAAGTTCCAGGAGAGGTTGTTGTGGTTTAGTCACTAAGTCATGCCTGCCTCTTTGCAATCCTATGGACTTTGGTCCACCAGGCTTTTCTCCCATGGGGATTTTCCAGGCAAGACTACGGGAGTGAGTTGCCATTTCCTTCTTCAGGGAATCTTCCCAACCCAGGGATTAAACCCACGTCTCCTGCATTGGCATGTGGATTCTTTACCACTGAGCCACCAGGGAAGCCTCCAGGAGTGGTAGGGGGTCAAAATACATCAGTACCCAATTCTACTCTTACTGAATGTTCAGCCCAACAAGAGGTATAGGGATTCAGTTCAGTTCAGTTCAGTCGCTCAGTCATGTCCGACTCTTTGTGACCCCATGAACCACAGCACGCCAGGCCTCCCTGTCCATCACCAACTCCCGGAGTTCACTCAAACTCATGTCCATCGAGTTGGTGATGGCATCCAGCCATCTCATTCTCTGTCGTCCCCTTCTCCTCCTACCCCCAATCCCTCCCAGCATCAGAGTCTTTTCCAGTGAGTCAACTCTTTGCATGAGGTGGCCAAAGTATTGGAGTTTCAGCTTTAGCATAAGTCCTTCCAATGAACACCCAGGATTGATCTCCTTTAGAATGGACTGGTTGGATCTCCTTGCAGTACAAGGTATAGGGATTAGGTAGTGTCAAAAAAAATGTCATGCAAATTTATCATGTTTTATTTTTAAATTGTTATTAGTTGAAAATAATGATGAGAACATTTTGTCATCACAGATTTGAGCAGTGGTGCTTTATTAACTGGTCAGTTGGCTGAGGATGCCATTTGTTATTGTTCAGTCGTTCAGTCATGGCCGACCCTTTGTGACCCCATGGACTGCAGCACGCCAGGCCTCCTTGTCATCACCAACTCCTGGAGCTTGCTCAAACTCATGTCCATTGAGTTATGATGCCATCCAGCCATCTCATCCTCTGTTGTCGCCTTCTCCCGCCTTCAGTCTTTCCCAGCATCAGGGTCTTTTCCAATGAGTCAGTTCTTCACATCAGGTGGCCAAAGTATTGGCGTTTCAGCTTCAGCACCAGTCCTTCCAAAGAATATAGAGAATTTCTGTTAGGATTGACTGGTTTGATTGCCCTGAAGTCCAAGGGACTCTCAAGAGTCTTTTCCAACACCACAGTACAGAAGCATCAATTCTTCGACGCTAACCTTTCTTTATGGTCCAACTCTCACATCCATGCATGAGTATTGGAAAAACCATAGCTTTGACTCTATGGACTTTTGTTTGCAAAGTAATGTCTCTTCTTTTTAATATGCTGCCTAGGTTAGTCATAGCTTTTCTTCCAAAGAGCAGGCGTCTTTTAATTTCATGGCTGCAATCACCATCTGCAGTGATTTTGAAGCCCAAGAAAATAAAGTCTGTCACTGTTTCCATTGTTTCTCCATCTATTTGCCATGAAGTGATGGACGTGATGCCATGATCTTAGTTTTCTGAATGTTGAGTTTTAAGCCAACTTTTTCACTCTCCTCTTTCACTTTCATCAAGAGGCTCTTTAGTTCCTCTTCACTTTCTGCCTTAACGGTGGTGTCATCTGCATATCTGAGGTTATTGATATTTCTCCTGGCAATCTTGATTCCAGCTTGTGCTTCATCCAACCCCGTGTTTCTTATGATGTACTCTGCATGTAAGTTAAATAGGCAAGGTAACATAGGAAACAAGGTAACAAGGAAAGGACATACTCCTTTCCCAATCTGGCACCAGTCTGTTTTTCCATGTCCAGTTCCAGCTATTGCTTCTTGACCTTCAAGGAGGCAGGTCAGGTGGTCTGGTATTCCCATCTCTTTAAGAATTTTCCATAGTTTATTGTGATCCACACAGTGAAAGGCTTTGGCATAGTCAATGAAGCAGAAGTAGATGTTTTTCTGGAATTCTCTAGCTTTTTCTATGACCCAGTGGATGTTGGCAACTTAATCTCTGGTTCCTCTGCCTCTTCTGAAACCAGCTTGAACATCTGGAAGTTCTCGGTACTGTTGAAGCCTAGATTGGAGAATTTTGAACATGACTTTGCTAGCGTGTGAGATGAGTGCAATTGTGTGGTAGTTTGAGCATTCTTTGATGTTGCCTTTCTTTTAGACTGGAATGGAAACTGACCTTTTCCAGTCCTGTGGCCACTGCTGAGTTTTCCAAATTTGCTGGTATATTGATGCAGCATTTTCACAGCATCATCCTTTAGGATTTGAAATAGCTCAACTGGAATTCCATCACCTTTACTGGCTTTGTTCGTAGTGATGCTTCCTGAGGCCCACTTGACTTCTCATTCCAGGATGTCTGGCTCTAGGTGAGTGATCATATCACCATCGTGGTTATCTGGATCATGAAGATCTTTTTTGTACAGTTCTTCTGTGTATTCTCGCCACCTCTTTGGTGGTAGGATGCCATACTACCAAACAAAATATTTGAGACCGCAGTGCTGAAACAATGCTTACTTTTAATTAAGAATATATTGCAGTTAATTATGCCTGTCTTCCCAGTTCATTTCCATGGTGATATGAAGCCTGAGCCTCTCCAATCCATGCTGTTACCTCGTCTCTGTTCTGAGTTCTGTGTACTTTGGCCAGTCTAACTCACTCTCCCTTGGCCACTTGTGTCTTGGAGCTCCTACTCCGTGATCACCAAACTGTTTTAATCAACAGTCCATTTTCTGATCATTCACTTGTTTTCCTTGCTCCAGCAGAACTACAAGACCTGCAACTATTTCCAAAGAGGCTTTTCTCACCTTCTGGGTCTCAGTTTAGTGTATGTGCGGCCAAAGCAAGCACTGAGTCTTAGTTTCATAGAAAGACCTTTCTTATCTAACATTATCATTTTTATTTTCTCTCAGAATAAACTGGTTATATTTTTCCTTGTACTCATCACCTTATAATTATTTAATTCATTGATTTATTTTATTGCTAGCTTACTGCTAGGCTGCTACACTACAAGGTCAGCTCTTCAGTGTGGCCAGAGACTTTGTATACCAGGTAAATGTTTTCCAGGGTCTAACACATATTGAGAATGAATGAATGGATGAATATTATCATTCAGTCATGAAAAATGAATCATCACAGAGGCGAAAGATTTGAATACACTTAAAAACTAATTCTATATTTTGACTAAATATATTGATGCTATGGTCATAACTTTACAAAAATTAATTTATTTATTTTAATTGGAGGCTAATTACTTTACAATATTGTAGTGGTTTTTGCTTGGTCATAACTTTTTTTACCTCATAAATTGAATATTTATCTATTGGATCATGACACTGGTGCTTTTACAAATGTGCATGAGCAAATAACCAGATTGCATACAGGTTTGTTAGGTGGACAAATTTAATTTACTTGGTTTCTAAAGCATTTAGACTTTGTAGCAGGATATGAAGGAACAATGATTTGACATGGCATGTTTATACATTCTTAGTAAAATTTTGGAAATTTTACCTCGCTGGTAATGCATGTATGAACACCTAAAATTTCTATAGCTGAAACTGATGTGCATACAACTTTAAGGTACTACAGCATTTGGAACCAGGTGTAAGCTGTTCCTGGTGTAAAAACATCACCGTTATGAACAGAAAAACGGGTGCCATAGGAGAAAGAGAAACATACAGCTTTTCATGCTTCACTTTCCATGACTGTAGGGGAAAGAGAACCTCCTTTTTTGCTACTGCATTTTAAGGGACATTTTGTTCAATTGAAACTCTGTCATAAAATTTAATGTCTGTGTCACCTCATGGCTTAGAAATTACTAAGAAAAAATTTTTACAAAAAGATGATAAATACACACACATACACGCGCACACACACACACAGATTCCTTTCCAAAGGTTGGGAAGATGTTCTGATGAGAATAAGGAGGGGGAAACTCGGAAAACAACATCATTAGTAGATTTTTGTGGAAATCTATAGTTAAATAATTCATAGTAAATATAATAATTCTGAAAGAAGTATGGCTGTATATAACTATTGATCCAATTAGTATCAGATCTCACATGTAATTAACACTCCAGAGGACAGTGAGAGAAGACAGAGTGAAGAGTCTGTTTGAAAGTAGAGCAAAGCTGTTAGCTTATGCTGCTACAAAGAACAGAGTGAAATTCCCCAAAACAAAATTTTAATTTATTATACAGCATAAAAAATACCACATGGATCATTTAAAAATAAAGTCATAATTACAATGACTACAACTGAACAGATTCACTGAGCAAAACATTTTATTTTTATCTACAAGTTGAAAAACTGATGAAGCATAAAGGACAAATACGTATAATCAGCTGGAAAGTCTGAGGGGGGATTTTAGCAAAAGAAAGGATTTGGTGTGGTTCAAAGGCATTCACCCAGGAGAGTTCCTGTTGCAAACTGACATTCACAACATAACACTTCATTGCTTTCTTGCTAAATCAAAGCAGTAGTAGAGCTCTATAAGTGGGTCAAGTTTGATTCCAGCATCATGTGATTTCAGTTCAGTTCAGTTGTTCAGTCATGTGTGACTCTTTGTGACCCCATGGACTACAGCACGCCAGGCCTCCCTGTCCATCACCAACTCAAACTCATGTCCACGGAGTCAGTGATGCCATCCAACCATCTCATCCCCTATTGTCCCCTTCTCCTCCCGCCTTCAGTCTTCCCCAGAATCAGGGTCTTTTCCAGTGAGTCAGCTCTTCGAATCAGGTGGCCAAAGTATTGGAGTTTCAGCTTCAACATCAGTCCTTCCAATGAACACCCAGGACTGATCTCCTCTAGGATGGACTGGTTGGATCTCCTTGCAGTCCAAGTGACTCTCAAGAGTCTTCTCCAACAGCACAGTTTAAAAGCATCAATTCTTTGGTGCTCAACTTTCTTTATAGTCCAACTCTCACATCCATACATGACTACTGGAAAAACCATGGTTTTGACTAGATGGACCTTTGTCGGCAAAGTAATGGCTCTGCTTTTTAATATGCTGTCTGGGTTGGTAATAGCTTTTCTTCCAAGGAGTAAGCGTCTTTAATTTCATGGCTGCCGTCACCATCTGCAGTGATTTTGGAGCCAAGATAATGAATTCTGTCACTGTTTCCATTGTTTCTTCATCTATTTGCCATGAAGTGATGGGACCAGATACCATGATCTTAGTTTTCTGAATGTTGAGCTTTAAGCCAACTTTTTCACTCTCCTCTTTCACTTTCATCAAGAGGCTCTTTAGTTCCTCTTCACTTTCTGCCATAAGGGTGGTGTCATCTGCATATCTGAGGTTACTGATATTTCTCCCAGCAATCTTGATTCCAGCTTGTGCTTCCTCCAGCCCAGCGTTTCTCATGATGTACTTTGCATATAAGTTAAATAAGCAGGGTGACAATATACGACCTTGACGTACTCCTTTCCCAGTTTAGCACCAGTCTATTGTTCCATGTCCAGTTCTAACTGTTGCCTCTTGACCTGCATACAGATTTCTCAGGAGGCAGGTCAGGTGTTCTGGTATTCCCATCTCTTTCAGAATTTTCCACAGTTTATTGTGATCCACACAGTCAAAGGTTTTGGCATAGTCAATAAAGCAGATATTTTTCTGGAACTCTGTTGCTTTTTCAATGATCCAAGCCATGTTGGCAATTTGATTTCTGGTTCCTCTGCCTTTTCTAAATCCAGCTTGAATATCTGGAAGTTCATGGTTCACGTACTGTTGAAACCTGACTTGGAGAATTTTGAACATGACTTTGCTAGCGTGTGAGATGAGTGCAACTGTGTGGTAGTTTGAGCATTCTTTGATGTTGCCTTTCTTTTAGACTGGAATGGAAACTGACCTTTTCCAGTCCTGTGGCCACTGCTGAGTTTTCCAAATTTGCTGGTATATTGATGCAGCATTTTCACAGCATCATCCTTTAGGATTTGAAATAGCTCAACTGGAATTCCATCACCTTTGCTAGCTTTGTTCGTATTGATGCTTCCTGAGGCCCACTTGACTTCTCATTCCAGGATGTCTGGCTCTAGGTGAGTGATCACACCATCATGATTTTCTGGGTCATACAGATCTTTTTTGTATAGTTCTTCTGTGTATTCTCGCCACCTCTTCTTAATATCTTCTGCTTTTGTTTTAGGTCCATATCATTTCTGTCCTTTATCGAGCCCATCTTTGCATGAAATGCTCCCTTGATATCTCTAATTTTCTTGAAGAGATCTCTGGTCTTTCCCATTCTTTTCTTTTCCTTTATTTCTTTGCATTGATTGCTGAGGAAGGCTTTCTTATCTCTCCTTGTTATTCTTTGGAACTCTGCATTCAGATGGGTACATCTTTCCTTTTCTCCTTTGCCTTTCACTTCTCTTCTTTTCTCAGCTATTTATAAGGCTTCCTCAGACAACCATTTTGCCTTTTTTATTTCTGTTTCTTGGGGATGGTCTTGATCCCTGCCTCCTGTAGAATGTCACAAACTTCCACCCATAGTTCTTCAGGCACTCTGTCAGATTTAATCCATCGAATCTATTTGTCCTGTCCACTGTATAATCATAAGGGGTTTGATTTAGCTCATACCTGAATGGTCTTGTGGTTTTCCCTACTTTTTTCAATTTAAGTCTGAATTTGGTAATAAGGAGTTCATGATCTGAACCAGTCAACTCTCAGTCTTGTTTTTGCTCACTGTATAGAACTTCTCCATCTTTGGCTGCAAAGAATATAATCAATCTGATTTCAGTATTGACGATCTGGTGATGTCCATGTGTAGAATCTTCTCTTGTGTTGTTGGAAGAGGGTGTTTTCTATGACCAGTGCATTCTCTTGGCAAAATTGTATTAGCCTTTGCCTGCTTCACTCTGTCGGAGAAGGCAATAGCAAGCCACTCCAGTACTCTTGCCTAGAAAATCCCATGGATGGAGGAGCCTGGTAGGCTGCAGTCCATGAGGTCACAAAGAGTCTGACATGACTGAGCGACTTCACTTTCACTTTTCACTTTCACTTTTCACTTTCACACATTGGAGAAGGAAATGGCAACCCACTCCAGTGTTCTTGCCTGGAGAATCCCAGGGACGGGGGAGCCTGGTGGGCTGCTGTCTATGGGGTCACACAGAGTCGGACACAACTGAAGTGACTTAGCAGCAACAGCAGCAGCAGCTTCACTCTGTACTCCAAGGCCAAATTTGCCTGTTATTCCAGGTATCTCTTGACTTCCTACTTTTGCATTCCAGTCCCTTATAATGAAAAGGACATCTCTGTTGTGTGTTAGTTCTAGAAGGTCTTGTAGGTTTTCATAGACTTGTTCAACTTCAGCTTCTTCAACATTACCGGTTGGGGCATAGACTTTGATTACTGTGATATTGAATGGTTTTGCCTTGGAAACAGACCGAGATCATTCTGTCATTTTTGAGATTGCACCCAAGTACAGCACTTTGGTCTCTTTTGTTAACTATGAAGGCTACTCCATTTCTTCTTGGGGATTCTTGCCTTCAGTAATAGATATGAATAGTGTCCACCAAAAGGGGGCTTTCCAGGTGGTTCAGTGGTAAAGACTCCCCCTACAAACGCAAGGAGACAAAGGAGACATGGGTTCGGTCCCTGGGTTTGGAAGATCCCCTGGAGGAGGAAAGAAAATGGTAACCCACCCCAGTATTCTTGCTGAGAGAACCCCGTGGAGAGAGGAGACTGGCGGGCTCCAGTCCATCGTGTTGCGGAGTCGGACGTTACTGAGTGACTGCGCATGTGCAGCACCACAAGGCGGCTCTGGTTTTCTGTTTACAATTTTAATTACAGAGAACTACCGTCCTTGGGCTTCCCTGGTGGCTCAGATGGTATAGAATTCTCCTGCAATGCAGGAGACCCATGTTTGATCCCGGGGTCAGGAAGATGTCCAAGAGAAGCGAATGCCTACCCACTCCAGTAATCTTGCCTGGAGAATTCCATGGACAGGAGTCTGATAGGCTATAGTCCATGGGGTCACAAAGAGTCAGACATGCCTGAGAAACTAACACTTTCACTTTTCATTACATCCTCAAAATCTCAAACTATATAGTGATTTGCTGTATAACATAGTAACCTTTTAAAAGTATAGAATAATTGATTCCACTATTTCTTATAAGCTCGGGAAAAACAGTAATTTCTCAACTGTTGCCTGAGTCAACTAGTTTAAAACCCATTTTAGGCTCCGCATAGCACAAAAATAAAAGTGAGGAGACTTAATTTCTGAAAAGCCAAATGACTTCCTGCAAGTGGTATGGCCAGTTGATGATGCTGGAAACAGTGTAACAGGCTCCAGCTTAATTGTGGTGGGCGATGGCTGCTTTTGCTGTTAGCAGTCAAGTCCTTTGTCTCTGACACAAGAATCTCATGTCCTTTGTAAGCATGCGTGGCAATACAGCATGTGAACACATTGTATAGTCATTTTGATGGGGATTTTTTTAATTTCTAGGACTCTTGTATATCATTAAACTTTTTCAGTAGGATAAGATCCCAACATTTGGCTTCCCCAAGTCTCCATTTTTCTGGAAATACAGTGCTTCCTCCCCTACTCCATTCCAAACAGAAACAGGGTTAGGATTGCAGAGTTACCAGTAGATAAGAAACTACTTTCTTATCATGTGACCCTACCCTTGGTCATGAGTAATCGGTCTCTTTCAATTTGTTGGAATTGGTATTGAAAAATAGAATTATTCTCTCACAGGGAGAACATACAAACTTGAATACAAACTTTGAATCTGTCAACTAAAATCATATTCCTTATGTGGGTGAGGAAGCGGAGAATACCAGTTTGTACATTATTCATAAAGTGACATATGTCTCACTTTGCCTGAGACATTTCCTGCTTACATGCATTGTCTCAGCATAATTATTAATAGTATCTCCTCTCAAAATGTCCTGATTTGGAAGCTAAATTATATGGTCACCCTAATCACTCAAGACTCTGATAGACATTTAACTTGAATAATAAATGCCTAGATATCAATCCTGGGTCCCATCATTCAAGGTAAGAAACACAACTTTGCCTACCAGGCTCCTCTGTTCATGGGATTCTCCAGGCAAGAATACTGGAGTGGGTAGTCATTTCCTTCTCCAGGAGATCTTCTCAGCCCAGGGATCGAACTCAGGTCTCCGCATTGCAGGCAGATTCTTTACTGTCTGAGCCACCAGGGAAGCCCCCAGATATCAATTCTGTGTCCCATTATTCAAGGTGAGGGATACAACTTTAAACCATCTGAGAGTGAAGTCACAGCATTTACTTCTGTGTGGTAGCCAGTGCCTTTAAACTAGATGGCTCCTTCCTTATCTCATCTTGAATAAGAGGGAAGATTGCTTTTTTAGTTTTGCTCTTCTGTAAGTGTTGCTGTGTAAGCCCTTACTGTTAATAGCAATATGTAGGTACCTCACCCTAACATGCTCATGCTAGCTATGACTGCTATAAAGCCTTTCTACTCCATCCTCTAGCCACAGACTTTATGAATATGAAGGTTAGGCAATTTCCATGTGTGCATCTTGTCAAAAGGCTATGATTCTCCTTTGGTTTTGACTTAAAATTCACATATTCATTCTCTGTATCAATCAAAGTCAACTTGCAGAGAGAAGTAAGAATGAAGTGACACAATAAGCAGAGGAGCAGAGAAAGAAGATACCTTGCATTTCTCCTTATGATTCAATTCCCACTGAAACTGCCTCTTAGGTGCATTCTTGCCTTTTGGTTCTATAATATGTCACAATTTCTTCATAATTATAGTATCTTAGGGTTTTCCAGGTGGCTCAGATGTTAAAGAGTCTGCCTGCAATGCAGGAGACCTGGGTTTGATCCCTGGGTTGGGAAGATCCCCTGGAGGAGGACATGGCAGCCCACTCCAGTATTCTTGCCTGGAGGATCCCTATGGACAGAGGAGGCTGGTGGGCTACAGTTCATGGGGGTTGGAAAGAGTTGGCCATGACTGAGTGACTAAGTGCACACATAATACCTTAATCGTAATATAATATATTAATATCTTATCTTTCTATAAAGTCCTAATGCAACTCCGAGTTCAACTAGCAGATTTAATTTTCATCTGTGATAAGACTAATAATTGGAATTCATTTGTTTATGGTTTTACTGTATGAATATTGAATGATTAAGGTATGCTGGAGACTTTGCTAGCTTCAGGGAAGACAGGAAGTAAAAGAGGTGTATTTCTAACTCCCTGAGTCATTATATGAATAATTACAGATGTGGGATCCTTCCCATTCTGCTTCAAATGATTGATCAAATAATCTAGTAGTATATTCAGAACCTTGTTGACATATTCAACAAGGTAATCATAGCATGTCAAGAGTCACTGAATGAAAATTCTCTGGTCAGGAATGGATTCCATTCTAAAAAGACGGATTTGGAAACAATGTGAAGGGATTATTTTTTAACCAACAATATGCATATATAATTTAGGGCCAAGTACTTCATGGAGAAGTCCTTGGCCAGGTTTGATTTCCACTCTCACTCAATAGATTGACTCCTCATGTCATTTTGAAGTCCTTGATATAATGAAAAAAGTAGCAGTTAGCTGGAGAGATGGGTTGCGGTGGTTTAATCCCTAAATTGTGTCTGACTCTTGCGACCCCGTAGACAGTAGCCCACCAGGCTCCTCTGTCCTTGGGATTTCCCAGGCAAGAGTATTGGAATGGGTTGCCATTTCCTTCTCCAGGGGATCTTCCTGACCCAGGGATCAAATCTGTGTCTCTTGCATTGCAGGCAGATTCTTCACCACTGAGCCACCAGAGAAGCTCCTGGTGTGCAGATCACAGCAGACTATGGAAAATTCTTAAAAGAGATAGAAATACCAGGCCACCTTACCTGCCTCCTGAGAAACCTGTGTGTAGGTCAAGAAGGAACAGTTAGAACTGAACATGGAACAACTGACTGGTTTATAATTGGCAAAGGAGTATGACAAGGCTGTGTATTGTCACCTGCTTATTTAAAGTCTATGCAGAGTACATCATGCAAAATGCCAGGCTGGATGAATTACAAGCTGGAATGAAGATTGCAGGGAGAAATATCAACCACATCTCAGATTTTCAGATGATACCACCCTAATGGCAGAAAGTGAAGAGGAACTAAAGAGCCTCTTGATGAGGGTGAAAGAGGAGAATGAAAAAAACTGGCCTAAAGCTCAACATTCCAAAAACTAAGATCATAGCATCCAGTCCCATCACTTCTTGGCAAACAGAAGGGGAAAAGTGGAAACAGTGATGAATTTTATTTTCTTGGGGTCCAAAATCACTGCCGATGGTGACTTCTATCATGAAATTAAAAGATGCTTGCTCCTTGGAAGAAAAGCTATGACCAACCTAGACAGTGTTTTAAAAAGCAGAAACATCACTATGCCTACAAAGGTCTGTATAGTCAAAGCTGTGATTTTTCCAGTAGTCATATACAGATATAAGAGTTGAACCATAAAGAAAGCTGAGCACCAAAGAACTGATGCTTTCACACTGTGGTGCTGATGAAGACTCCTGAGAGTCCCTTGGAGTGCAAGGAGATCCACCCAGTTGATCCTAAAGGAAATCAACCCTGAATATTCATTGGAGGAACTGATGCTGAAGTGAAACTCCAATACTTTGGCCACCTGCTGTGACAAGCTGACTTATTGGAAAGGACCCTGATGCTGGGAAAGATTGAAGGCAGAAGAGGGAAGCAGAGATTGAGATGGTTAGATAGCATCACCAGCTTAATGGACGTGAACTTGAGCAAACTCCAGAAGATACTGAAGGACAGGAGAGCATGGCAAGGACCTTTTATTAATTTAATTTCACCAAATAGAATTCCCAAGTACAGAACAGTCCAGGGGTTTCCTTATAGTATGCACACTGTCAACAGATGAGGTGGAATAAGAATGGGAGTTAGATCAGCCCAACGTAGGTCCTATAGGGACCTTCTGAGAATAATTTGGGCCTAACTTAGGACTTCTGGGATTGCTGATGGGAAATCTTTGAAGTTTACTAAGGAGTTGGGCTAGCAGAGTTTTGACAAACTGCAGGCCAGTCCTAGAGGCTCTGAATAGGCAATATGCCGCTCTGAAGGTCTGAAACTATATTTGGCCCTCTCTGTTAAAGAAGGAAGCATTATAGGTCAACTATACTCCAATAAAGAAGGCAATGGCAAGTCACTCCAGTACTCTTGCCTAAAAAATCCCATGGATGGAGGAGCCTCGTAGGCTGCAGTCCGTGGGGTCGCTAAGGGTCGGACACGACTGAGCGACTTCACTTTCACTTTTCACTTTCACACATTGGAGAAGGAAATGGCAACCCACTCCAGTGTTCTTGCCTGGAGAATCCCAGGGATGGGGGAGCCTGGTGGGCTTCCGTCTATAGGGTCACACAGAGTCGGACACGACTGAAGTGACTTAGCAGCAGTAGCAGCATACTCCAATAAATTTTTTTTTAAAAAAGAAGATGGAAGTCACCTCCATTCTCTCCACCTTCAGGGAATGAAGTGAAAGAGATACCGTGTATTTTTTTCTGAAGGTGTCCACAGAGATGGGAGATCTGTATACAGCGAGCTGACAATCTCCTGCTAATAATATTGATAACCGTCTTGAGGATTCACTGGGGCTGCTCACTGCTACAGTGCTTTTCATACAGTGTTCATTTAATTCTCATAAGCATGGGTGACAGACACTGTGTGTCCATTCATGGATAAGGAAACTCAAACAGGGAGAGTTAAAGTAATCCGCCCAAGGTCGCAGCCAGGACGTGGCCCAGTAGAAGCTGGCCTCAGGCCCTCTGGCAGCAGAGTGCATACTTTGGACAATTTGTTCTGCCTCTCCTAAATGGTCCCACACCGGTGGCACCTGGCACTTCAGTGAACCTTTATTGACTCACTGACCCTTGGGCCAATGGGGAACTTTCCTTGATTTGCTAAAAGATGGACTGACCCTAAAATGTGCAATCAGACAATATTTATGTAGATGACTGGTCTGTACTTTTCCCTCCTTGATGTTCCTATTGAGGATGGAAATCTTGCACATCTTGGGAAATGTTCTTAATCTTAGGACTAAAAGGTTCTTTGGGGGAGTCACATACCCCTTAATAACCATATAAAATCCTCTCCACAGGAAAATGCTCACATAAAACTTTTTCCTTAATATGCCTTGGATTGTTTAGTTCTCTAGAACCTTCCAGGAATAACTGCAGTCATTTTTGAAGAGTAGCTCTGAACTTTGAATGTTGCTATACTTTTCACTTTCAAGTGATTTACACGATTGCTTAATTCTGAGAAAACGGTATTCACATTTTACTGAGGTAGTTGCTTTTATGTTTCTCCTACAGGGGAAAGCTTCGTGCCAGTGTTACAGTTGTGTGTGGCCACTAGCTGGATGCCTGGTAACGGCACAGTTGGTGCATTCCTTGGTGGGGCTCGAGAAAGGCGGAGGGCTCCGCTGGGGAGAGGATGTGTGAGCTCCAGGTTTCGGACAGGAACATTACTGATGATGCCCCCGCTGAAAGTCCTCATTATTATCATGATAAATGCTGGAGAACAAAGGGACCACTGTCAGAACAGAGGGCTATCTGTTATTGCTAATTGAATATTTTGGATTATGGTATTAAGTTGGTCAGAGTACTACAGCATGCCTGTCAGGGCATGAGTTCATTCAGGCAACTTCTTGTAGGATGGGAACCGAGTTGGATATGTTCACACACTCATAAGCCTCCTTTATCTGAGCTGTGTTGAACGACAGATGCAAACTGTAGCCATTGATTTGAAGAGTTTGGTCTTCTGGGTGGGGGGATAGAGGTAAAGCAGGTAGGAAAAACGGCATGAATTTTGAATGATTTTTGCATTTAAGATTCTCTGGAAGAGGATGTAACTTGAATTACGGTGAAGGCCTCCCATGAGACTAGAAACGTAAACATGATATATTGCTAGGATCAGTGGTTTTCCCCAAGACTAGACGCATCCCACCGGTTTGAGGAGTGGGTACTCGCACCGTCTCTGTGAAACATCCCCACATTCTTGCCCACAAAGTGGGGCTGTAGGATGAGTAGGGACAATGCTGGATTGGGGTTAAGACCTGGGCTCAGCTCCCATTGTGCGGTCATCGATGTTGGAGGTCTTCAGGGGGAAATGACCTCCTTGAGCCTCAACCACAAGGAAGAGAGGCTGAGCTGTTAGGTCCTTGTGAGTTCCGAAACACAATTATTTTATGGAGAGGCAAGTTTTCAAGTTTTTACTATGGTCGTGAGGCATCCGGTCCCATCACTTCATGACAAATAGATGGGGAAATAGTGGCTGACTTTTTCTGGGCTCCAAAATCACTGCAGATGGTGATTGCAGCCGTGAAATTAAAAGACACTTGCTCCTTGGAAGGAAAGTGATGACCAACCTAGGCAGCATATTGAAAAGCAGAGACATTACTTTGTCAATAGAGGTCCATCTAGTCAAGGCTATGGTTTTTCCAGTGGTCATGTATGGATGCGAGAGTTGGACTGTGAAGAAAGCTGAGCGCCGAAGAATTGATGCTTTTGAACTGTGGTGCTGGAGAAGACTCTTGAGAGTCCCTTGGACTGCAAGGAGATCCAACCAGTCCATCCTAAAGGAGATCAGTCCTGGGTGTTCATTGGTGGGACTGACTCCAATGCTTTGGCCACCTGATGCGAAGAACTGACTCATCAGAAAAGACCCTGATGCTGGGAAAGATTGAAGGTGGGAGGAGAAGGGGACGACAGAGGATGAGATGGTTGGATGGCATCACCGATTCCATGGACATGAGTTTGAGTTGGTGATGGACAGGGAGGCCTGGCATGCTGCAGTTCATGGGGTCGCAAAGAGTAGGATACAACTGAGCGACTGAGCTGAACTGAGTTGCTCCAGAGTGCTTGACTCTGACAGGTGGACGCCCTGAAAGCTGTGTTCTGTGTTGCATGAGTGAGGGTGTGGGGCTTCTGAGTGAACCACAGCATCTGGGACACACACCGGGATTGTTCCTCTGAGAAATGAACTCAGTGCTTGGAATTCAATCTTGAATTTCTCTGAACTTCATGTTCAGGAGCAAGAATAGAACATTCTTGATTTATTTTGTGCTTTCCCTTTGCTGTGTGATAGATATTCAGATGATAATTCAGGTATATGACCCATGCCTCTGAGTTTTCTCCCCTAAACTCAGTCTTAATTATTTCCTTGTTTTATTTTTATGATAATAATTATTTTCTTTTATACAGGAAAATTTGAGAGACATTTGGGTCACTTGATTTTAAGATAACCTAACAGAAAGGTCCTTGTTTAGCTGAAATATTTGCTCATTTAAGCCATTTCATTTTCATGAGCCTAAATTTCCCAAATATCAACTTCTCACATCATGACTTGCAGACATTCTAGGAAGCCTGTATTCAAAGCACAGGGTAGAATATTTAGCAAAGAATATAAAAGAAAAAATAAAATAAATCAGCTTTTATTGTACTTATGCTTTCAAAAAGTCAGAGATATGCAGCATACTATATTTTGATGCTAACATGTGCTGCTTTGAGGGGGAAAACATGAAATTATTAATGATGTTAATAAAAGTTATCTGAATGTCATATTAGATTTTAGTATTTTGGTTCAAAATAAAAATTATAGCCATCACAATATTTAAATATATCGGAGGAACTTCACTCGCAAAGCTATATAATGATAAATGTTTTTATTTCTTTTTGTAACTGGCTAGTGGTGATTTCGTGGATCCTTTCTCTTAAAATTAGGATTTTGGTCACATTCTGGTCTCCTCTAGAGGTCGGTTCATGAAGTCTTGAATAGCCTGGTGCAAAGGAAGCCATTTTTTGATGGATATTTTCAGAGCTGTAATCCAGCTGTGGAAGTAATAGTACAGGACGATTATTTAAAAAAATGTTCTCTAGGGAGATGAAATGTTACAGAGTCTTTTGATTTATTTTACAGCTGTTCCTCTTGGATATTTACTTTGAAATTAATATAGTAAACCATGATCCTCACGTTTTGGATTGAACAAAAAGGTAAAACAGCAGAAGAGAAATATGCAGTGATAACTATGAAGTAAAGTTAATATAAATAATAGGGTCAGAAGAGAGTGTAACAAAGCTACGGGGCTTTTAAAATTATTACTAGTATTTTACTGTTTCTCTCTAAAGTTTAGCTGATCAAATGTACAGTAATCAAATATTGTTGTTAGGGCCAAATATTCCTTTGTCACATTGTGAACGCCAATGAAAACTCTAGTTAAATCTCCCATCTCATCCTCTCCATTCCTTTCATTTTCTTGGATAATGTATTATAAAATTTGCCCATATAATGTTTATTCTAAGAGTGGTTAATAGGCATTATTTTTTAAAAGTGGTTTGAGTCAGATAGCTTATGCAGTGGGAGTTAAGGGGCGTCACCCAGGCCTCCTTCAAGCAGTGTGTCTCGGAAACACTGAATTAATATGCTCTCAGATTCTCTGAGAGGAGAATATGATTTCTATCATTTCCTAGATTTATTTTACTACTTTTTGCGAGTGGGATATCTTTTGGAACCAGAGTCCTAAAGACCACACTTTGAAACTCTTGCCCTTCTACTGTGAAATATTTCTTTAATGTCTTAATATTGCTTCCTCTTGGTAGTATCCACTCATGGGTTTGGCAGTGAGATCTAACTATTTAACTCTCTCTTCGAGAAGCCATAAATTTATCAGCTAGGAGTTAACTCTATTTCATTGGCCCTTTTTCCGATATGGCCGCTGGAGCTCGCCTTCAAAGGACAATCTTAGTATGCCACCAGATTATACAGCACATGTCTGAGGAAGACCTTGGGAAATATCTAGCAATTCTGTTATTGTCCTCCCATCTAGCCCTTGCTTAGGGGTCAGTGGGACAGGAAGGTTGGGGGAAGGCCTAGGGAGATCCTTCTTCCCTTTTCCAAATGGTCACTTGCTGGGGATTCCTAAAATTCTACTTTGGGAGTTTTATCTCTTTGGGTTGAAAAAATGAATCTCGTTCTCACAAATGGCCCTGGAAGTTTCCCCCTGTGCTTTGTTTTAATAAGTCACTGTAAACTTCTTGATTAGATCCCTTTCATCCAGACAGCTGGAAGAAAGTGTCTGGATGGTCAGCATCAGTTGAGGGTAGGAACAGGAGACGGCAAACACTGAGCGTCTTGGGGATTGCAGTTAGGTCAGGGAGACTTGGGTGATGAAGGAAGATCCTCTAAGTACCTCCTCTGCTTCTTGGTTTTGTATCTGTTAGCTTTCCTGCTGGTTTTTTTCAGAATTATGATGAAACAAGTGCCCGTTTGTGCATACCAAGTTGGATACTGAACGTATCAGTTTAGATGGATAAGTTCTACGCCCTTCAACGGCTTATAACAAAACCAAACACATCTGACCAGATGGACATATCAATAAGAGTTACATGAAATGTGGTAAAACAGCTAATCTGTGAATTAATAAATATTTTATTTAATAATAAATTAATATTTACAGGTTATAGTGTTCGTGAAATTTTTATATTGAAGCCTGAGTTAGCTACTGCCTTGGGGGGAACTATGGACTCCTTTTTTGTTTAAAAAAATTACTTCTAGAAGAATCATCTTCTGTGTATTGAGAGAAAAAAATCCTGAGGAATATTAGCTATAAGGACAATGCAAAGAAAGGGGAATATTTAGTAGAAGATGTCGAGCTGAGGTTGGAAAATGAATACAAGGGTTTGCTTAGAAAGCTCTTGTCGGGACCGACAAAGAAGAAATACATTGACCTTGACTTACCGTTGATTTTCTGTCTCATTTTCTGCACAGAAATAGAAAGTCTTAAATTCTTCCGATGGAGGCTTGAGTTCAATTACTGATTGCTTGACACTAAGGGTCTGCTCATTCACCCTGTATCCTTGCAGATAAAGGCCACCTACAGAGGGTGAAAGGGCAAAGCAAGTGAGGAGAATAAGGGAAGACTAAGGTGGAGGGCTTCCCTGGTGGCTCAGAGGTTAAAGCGTCTGCCTCCAATGCAGGAGACCGGGGTTCGATCCCTGGGTTGGGAAGATCCCCTGGAGAAGGAAATGGTAACCCACTCCAGTATTCTTGCCTGGAGAATCCCATGGATGGAGAAGCCTGGTAGGCTACAGTCCACGGGGTCGCAAAGTCTTGGACACGACTGAGCGATGGAACGGAAGGTGGAGAAAAACTCTGACACGGTGTCAAGAAAATTTTGTCTCCAAATGAAACTCTAGTCCAAGTGTCTCATTTAACAGACGAAGAAATGAGACTCCAAAAAATATATAATTTAAGGTTATCCACCAATTATTAATGGCAAGACGGGAACAAAGTTTGGATTTCCTTTTCTTTTCACTTTCACAGTCTTTTCATTACATGTTCAATACTCAGCTTCGTGTTACTGTGGACCTAAAGTAGCTTTTATTTTTTAGTGTGTTCCTGGAGGACACATTTTGAAATACATGTCTTGGTATCAAAGATTGACACCTACAAAATTACATTAGAGGAAATATTAAATAGTGTCTGCTTGGACAGAACCATTAAGACATCCTGAGGAGTAGCGAAGATTGCCAGAGGTTTCTACGACCAACATAGATTCTCACCTTTGTGCAAATGCAAAGCACTTCTAAAATATGAACCCACAGGGCGATATGAGGGAGCCAACTTGAATTAAAATGAGAATAAATGACCGGTTTTGCAAGATAATTTCTTTCCCATGGTCCTTTGACTCTATCTTAGCAGTTATATATTGCTTGGCCAGAATTTTGTTGACATTATTTAGGAGTTGGGGTTGGAAGGGGAAGACATCAGTCTAGGAGAAGGTGCTGAAAAGTCAAAACACTTGTGCATTGTTTGCGGTGTCTTGATGTTCTGAGGTAAGCTGAATCTCACGCAGATACTCTAGCACATATCATTAACAGTGATGACTAGATTTTAGTTCTCTTTCTTGTGCTTGCTAACTCTTGTTCTCACTCCCCAAACCCCACCGCCCCAGAAGCCACTTTAGTGAGCTATGGTCTGTGCTTGCTCAGTTGTGGCCAATTCTTTGCAACTCCATGGACTGTAGCCCACCTGGCTCCTCTCTTGTCCATGTAATTTTCCAGGCAAGAATACTGGAATGGGTTGCCCTTTCCTCCTCCAAGGGATCTTTCTGATGCAGGGATCCAACCAGTGTCTCCTGCATTGGCAGGCAGATTCTTTACCACCGAGCCATCTGAGAAGCCTGCTTTGTGTACTATACTTACAAAATGCCAAAATGCAACTTGGATTTTTGCTACACCACGGGATAACCATTCTATGCTGGTATGATAATGAGTAACTGTAAAAGGAAAATTTGACTCGTTTTTGTTTTTCTTTTGGCTACACGTGATACCAACACACATTGTCAGAAAGTCACAAATTTTTCTTTTTTAAACAGAATGAGTGGCTTTTGGACTTTGAAATTGTTTACTTCATAGAGGGGGTTTAGATGCAATATTAAAGCCTTTTAAAATTTTTATTTAAAGAGTCCATTTTAGAGCTAACCTCTAGGAAAGCATTCGTTTTAAAAATGGCTAGTTTTTTCTTTTCGTAGGACCCAGTCTATTGGTGTTTACCGAACTCAGAGAATGACTTCTTTCTTTGAGCTAGATAGACATAAACCAACTTTGAGATATTATTTACACACCACAGTATCTGTCTATTTAAAGTGTACAATCACTGACTTTTAGTTTGTTTATGAAGTTGTGCAACCATCACCATAACCTAATCTTGAAACATTGAGTTACCGCCCCCAAAAGAAACTCCATAGCCACGCTCACTCTGCATCTGTTTCCCCACTCCAACCCTAGGCGATCCTAACCGACTTTCTGTCTATAGATTTCTTTTTCCTGAGACACTTAATATAAATGGAGTTATAGAGCATGTGATCTTTTGTGACTGGCTTATTCCACTTGGCCAGTTTTCAAGGCTCACTCGTGTTGTATCAGGTATTGTACTTCATTTCTTTTTGTTGGTATGCAGCATTTTATTTATCCATTTGTTAGTTTGGACATTTGAGTTTTCCTCCTTTTTTTGGCTATTATGAATAACGTTGTTATGAATATTCATGTGCATGTTTTTCCATGAGATGTATGTTTTGGGGATATATACTGGATGTAGAGTAAGCAATCTGTTAGATATTTCAGGACTATTGGAAACCTAAGGAGATATCTGAGGGTTATTTTGCTGTTTTAATTCTCTGCTCCAAACAGTAGCACATGGCATTTTTATTATGTACTGGTTGTTACCTTCTTCCCGCTTATATTTCCTTTTCTCATATGTCTGAGCAGATAAGAATACCTTCCTCCATCCCTACCCGTTCTGAGAAGAGACAGACAGCCATGTCCAAAGGTGTCTGCTACAAACAGGAAAGTTTCTGACCCCTCTGCTAACCAGTTATAGGGTAGGAATGATCAGCATCAAAGTCATCCAGTTGTAACCCCGTTACCCCATTACTCAAGGGACCTCACTGGGCTGGTCATGATCATTCATTGGGTGGCAGCAATAAATAATAAGCTAACACAATTTTTGCACAGAGATTTCTCATAAGAACTATACATTTGTTGCAATAATGTAAAATATATCTGAGAAGTGCATACAGACCCTGATGTGAAGGGAGGCTCAGGATGAGGGACACACGGACACCCGTGGCTGATTCACGTCAATGTACGGCAAAACCCACCACAATGTTGTAATTAGCCTCCAATTAAAATAAATTAAAAATAAAAACAATAATAGTTAACAGTTACAATTTGTTCCAGCTCTTGCTAGAGAGAGAGAAAGAGAAAAAAAATACCATGTGTACAGTGAATGATAAGGGACTTCAGGTCTGGGAAGAGGCATTTGACAAAAGGCTTCTGGAATTATCACAGTGGTTTTTCAACATTAGCAGGCATAGGCCAGCCAGTCATACATATTGTTAAAGTACTAGCAGTTTCCTTAACGGTGAGAAAAGACCTCAGGGACCTAACTGATGGGGGCTATTTTCCAGCTCCCAAAATAGACATTTGAGGCATATTTAGCTGAAAATACAATGTGGGACTAGGGCGTCCCAGGTGGCTCAGTGATAAAGAATCCATATGCCATTTCAGGAAACATGAGTTTGATCCCTGGATCAGGAAGATCCCCTGGAGCAGGAAATGGCAACCCACTCCTGTATTCTTACCTGGGAGATATAAGGACAGAGGAGCCCGGTGGGCTACAATCCATGGGGTTGCAAAAGAACTGGACACAACTTAGCAACTAAACACGGAGAAGGTGATGGCACCCCGCTCCAGTACTCTTGCCTGGAAAATCCCGTGGACAGAGGAGCCTGGTGGGCTGCTGTCCATGGGGTCGCGAAGAGTCGAACACGACTGAGCGACTTCACTTTCACTTTTCACTTTCATGCATTGGAGAAGGAAATGGCAACCCACTGCAGTGTTCTTGCCTGGAGACTCCCAGGGATGGGGGAGCCTGGTGGGCTGCCGTCCATGGGGTCACACAGAGTCGGACACGACTGAAGCGACTTAGCGGCAGCAGCAACTAAACAACAGAAAATGTGGGACTAGCATCCAACAGGGTTAGCAAGCCGGTAGAAACCCTGCTGGATGCTCGGGTTGCGAGGTGGCTCCCACGGCTTCGCGCCCCCTCGCTTCATCGTTACCTCCACCCTGACTCCTCTTCTTTGTCCTCTGTATTCTCTCAGCTCCTCAAGTGACGTCACAAGGACTAGGTCAGGCCCCCAGCACCACTTGGGTGCACGCTGTCACTTCATCACGTCTGACTCTTTGTGACCCCAGGGCCTGTAGCCCGCCAGTCTCCTCTCTCCATGGCATTCTCCAGGCAAGAATTCTGGAACGGATTGCCACGCCCTCCAGCAGGGGATCTTCCCAACCCAGGGATCAAACTCACATCTCCTGCATTGCAGGCGGATTCTTTACCACCACGTCACCAGGGAAGCCCCCAGGCCTCAACACTATGGATGCCTTCAGAAAGAAGAAATATCACATGAAGTCTCCCAGATTAGCTAATGAAGAACATAAATGAATGGAATAAAGTAAATAATAAATGAAATAAAACAGTACAGTAACTGAGAGGCTAGAGCCAGGGGACAATGCTATTAAGACTTAGCCTTCTTACAAAGACAGCATATTACAAAGACATGTTATCATGCCTGACCATGACAGAAAGTAAAGAGCCTTCCTTGAATACTCTAAGATACAGAGAATGGACCATTTAAACAAGCATGTATGCAGAGAGTTTCTGTACGTTAGCATTTTTCCAACTTTTTGGGCTGTGATCTAAAGATGTAATAAATATAGGCTTCTACTTGTTTTAATGCAGTTAAACCAAAAGTTTGTGAAACATTGAGGTGTACCATGATATTTTCTATTATATTAAATTCTATTGTTTTTTAGAATTTTTTAGGACTTCCCTGGTGACTCAGACAGAAGAGTCCACCTGCACTGCAGGTTAGATCCCTGGGTTGGGAAGATCCCCTGGAGAAGGAAATGGCAACCCACTCCAGAATTCTTGCCTGGAGAATTCCATGGACAGAGGAGCCTGGCAGTCTATAGTCCATGGCGTTGCAAAGAGTCAGACATGACTGGGCAACTTTCACTTTCACTGTGTTTTAAATACTGGTCCACAACTCGCTACATTGATTGCGTGACTCAGTAATCATGCATGCAGGGTCAAACCCTGCATTTTGATAAATACTGCTATAAATGGTATTCAAGGCCTGCTTCAAGGTTATGACCTTCAGAGGGCTGGAGACCTAGGAACCAAACCAGGGTAGGATGGGCAAGAGCCAAGTAGAGCTTGAAAAATAAAGATAAAGAAGGAATCATAGATCAGACCAGCACAGAGGTCATTTCTTTAGTGTCGTCTAGAAGAAAAGGAGCATTAGAACTCTGTGTAATCCTTATTAATATACTAATAATTTATACTCCATGCATACAAAATGATTACGCTGAAGTAAACATTTTAGCACATGTGGTGCTCATGGTACGATGAGGTTTCGGTCATTCTCAATCCGTTCCTTTGCTGTCCTCCTAACTCCTGTGGTTCAACAGCTGGACTGGGTGGACCTTGTCTATCAGGGTCAGTGTGCGATGTTCAGAGTGCAGCATTACAGACCGAGTACGAGTACTACTTTCAGAAGACTAATTTCCACCAGGGAGTGCTACACAGAGCATTTAAGCACAGGAGTTAGAGAGCATTTGTTCACAGTTTGTCTCTGTCACTTAATAGCTGGTTGACCCAAGGCATGTTAACTTCTCCAAGCTCTAGTTTCTTACTTGCAATGGGCCAACAGCTGTGGATGTCTTGCAAATATTAGTTTCAGATAATAGACATAGAGTGTTTATCCAAGTTCTGGACACGCAGGAAACATTCAAAAATAAAATACGCTTGAGCAGTATGATCCAGTCCTTTGGAAAAAAAAAAGTGGTTTGCCAGGGCAGTGACTTTTTGTGGACGGTGGAGAGGGGCATATTTATTTTGGGAATCTCCCACTGGAAGTTTGGATTCACCCGAATCCTATCTCAAGTTTCACTGGGTGGGACCACTGGCTGTGAGCCTCAGGTCATAATCAGAGTCAGGATGTACAGGAAGATGGAAAAGGACTCTTAGAAAAAGGATATAAACTTCAATTTAAAGTTCAAGTCTAGGGAAGGGTAAACTACTTTGGAAAAAGAAAGGTAAGCAGCGGATTAACCTTGGGAGAGCTTCCAGCTGGACCCCGCAGCTGTCAGGGTGGGAGTGGGCGGGGTGGGGGGAGTTGGTGGCCGTAAAGTACTCCTCCTGGAATGAGGTACATGCTCAGGCATTTTGTATTCCAGGAAGAGTAGAGTCATTAAAGACCCGAAATCACAGGCCTCTGTTTTATAACCTGGCCTAGATACAAAATTTCTGTTGGAATTTCTGTAAGGAGCAGGTTCTTTTAATTCATATGTGAAATAATTTTTGGCTAGAAATTAAGGACCTGTGAAGATGGAATATTTGAGAAGTAAGGCTGGGAAAGAATGAATGTCTTTGGATTAAATATTTTTATTAGCCACATATGAAATCTTTTCAAGAGAAAAAATTAAAAATAGGTAGAAATTGGATGACTTCTTCCAGCTGAAAAGACTACGTCTATGGCCCAAAGCCCAGGCATCTGGTGGCCTGAGTTCTGGTTTTTGCCTTTGAATCGTCTTTACAATCTTCTCGTCTGTCCTGTTGTTAAATGAGGGGATGATTCTTCAGAGGAATAATGGCCAACTGAGTCCCTTTGGTTATTGGTTTATTCATTAAGCATACGTAAAATAAGAGTCTTCTCTGAGCACATATCCCTTAGAAGAGATAAAATGGCCAACTAGAGATAAAATACAAAGTAGAGGGTAACAAGTGTTGCAAGACAGGGGGGCCCGGAAGCCCAGGAAACGGAGATGCTTTGTTTACTTAGGACCATCTGGGATTGTTGTCTAGCAGAGATGGGCAGCGTTTGAATACACAGTCAGAGACAGGTAGTGTCTGGATAATGTATGTTGGGGAATCAGTAGGTAGAGAACGTTTCAGGGGAAGGAACTAACACAAGCAAAGACATGAGGTCAGAAAACTGTCCAAGAGGTGGGGTGCACTCAGCAGGTAGAAGGTGACCGTGTCTGGGGAGAATGCAGGGTATTTTAACACAGGAGTGGAAGAGAAAGCCAGAAAGAAGGGGTTGGGGACAAAGTGCAAGGCCATAGAGGGCTCTGGCTGCAACAAAGGCTCTGGAAAGATATGGGAAGTAATAAGAGCTCAATATAAGGAAACGTTTCACATTTTACTCTTTGTTTTTTCTTTTGTTGCTGTAACTTGGGCTTCCTCGTGCTCATGCTCAGTCGTGTCTGACTCTTTGTGACCCCATGTACTGAAACCCACCAGGCTCCTCTATCCATGGGGTTTTCCAGGCAACAGTACTAGAGGGGGGTGCCATTTTATACTCCAGGGGATCTTCCCAACCCAGGGATTGAACCCGTGTCTCTTGTGTCTCCTGCACTGGCAGGCAGATTCTTTACCACTGCCCCTCCTGGGAAGCCCGTAACTTAGGCTGCCTGGGTTCGAATTTTGTCTTCACCATTTACTAGCTAAGGGAACATGGGCAAATGATTTAACCTTGCTAAGTATCAGTTTCTAAACTTGTAGGTGGGATAATAACTTATTTACAGGATTGTTGTAGAAATTAAATGAAATAATAAGTAAAAATACTTATTAGAGTGATGAGTACAAAACCTGTACTCGCTTTTACTGTTATTATTTTTAGGCCATTTATTCGTAGCTATTTTCCAGCTGTCCAGCTAGGATTCTTCTGAATAGGGCCTTCTTTGACCTTTCAGAATAAGGGCTATCATTCCCATTTCAAACTCTTGGAATCAGTAACAGTCTTTGGGCCCCAGGGGTTTGGAAGCCCTTGGTTAACATGGAGTAATATAAGCGATCAAACCTAAACATTCACTTTGTATCTATGGAAACATTCTCTTGAAAGTGAACTTCATTGATTTGCTAATTAAAATGGTTCAGACTTTTGCACTGATATTTTATAATGAAAACTCCAGTCGATGACTACTTTAGAGCTTTGGTTTGTTTACCTTCATTCTCATCCTGGTACCAGGTGCTTAAAGCTATGAATTTGGGTCACATAGGAATAGTCTGTCTTGTAAATGCTTAGGCATGCTGGATACCTCCTAATAGTTGGTTAATATTCTGGGTCATGTTTTAATACTGTCAAAGTGAAAGAATATGTTAGTAAAGGAGATTTATTGTTCATCCTGAGTGATGAGAAAAGGACCACAGAGTGATACTTAATTTGTACCTCTTTTGTACCCTTCCAAGAAGGGGAAATTATCACCCACTTGGCATGATTTTCTAGCTTAATTAAACAAAGGCATTTATGCTAAAAAGGGTGGGGGAAAGGAAATTAAATGACTAAGATTCTGGATCTTCACTACTCATCATTATTTAGGGATTATTCGTTTGGGAAAAAAGTCCAACTGCAAATAAAACAGCAGTAATCATTTTTTGTCAAAAATTTTAAGAAGATAAATAATCTTATCATGAATAATTATTTTACTGCTAAATTGTATTATTTACATACTCATTTTGTATATATGACTTGTAATATATTAAAAGTGAAAGTGAAAGTTGCTCAGTTGTGTCTGACTCTTTGTGACCCCATGGACTGTAGTCCATGGAATTCTCCAGGCCAGAATACTGGAGTGGATGGCGTTTTCCTTCTCCAGGGGATCCTCCCAACCAAGAGATCGAACCCAGGTCTCCCGCATTGGAGGCAGATTCTTTACCAGCTGGAGCCATAAGGGCAGCCATATTAAAATGTATAATATTTATATATATATATATAAAATTTAATGAATATATATACATTTTATATAGAAAGAGCTTTTTGTATAGAGTACTTTATATAGAGAGCATAAATAACTCTAATGGCAATTACTTCGTTTAATCTTCACAATGTGTGCTGTGTACTGTGCTAAGTTGCTTCAGCCATGTCTGACTCTGTGTGACCCCACAGACTGTAGCCCACCAGGCTCCTCAGTCCACGGGATTCTCCAGGCAAGAATACTGGAGTAGGTTGCCATTTCCTTCTCCAGGGAATCTTCCTGACCCAGAGATTGAACCCGGGTCTCTTAAGTCTCCTGCAATGGCAGGTGGGTTCTTTCCCTCTAGCGCCACCTGGGAAGCTCAATCTTCACAACAGTCCTGTGAAATAGATTGCTGCTTCCATTTTATAAATGAGGAAACTAAGTTTCAGGAACTTGAGTAACTTATTCAGGGAAAGTTGACAATCAACGCTCTTTTCATTACTCACTTGTCTGAGATTAGGGATACTATCAGAAAAGGGTAGAGTCACTACCCAAGAAAACTACTGGCATTGATTCTGAATGCCATCAAAAAGTGAAGGGGCTTATTTTTCACTGTTCCAGGCAGTAAAAGCACGGGGTAGGGGTTCAGGGAGCTTCCTTGGTAGCTCAGCTGGTAAAGAATCCACCTGCAATGCAGGAGAACCTGGTTTGATTCCTGGGTTGGGAAGTTCCCCTGGAGAAGGGGTAGGCTACCCACTCCAGTGTTCTTGCCTGGAGAATCCCACGGACAGAGGAGCCTGGCGGGCTACAGTCCATAGGGTTGCCAAGAGTCAGACACGACCAACTGACTAAGCCCAACATAGCACAGGGGTTCAGGCTCTGGAGTTACACTGCCTGTGTTCAGATCTCAGCTTTATTGCTTACTACATGTGATCTTGTCAAGTTGTGCAGACTTTCCAGCCAGTTTTTCTATCTGTAAAATGAGAATAAGAGTAGTACCCCTTCTCCAGAAGATAAACGTGAACTAATTTACACAGCATAAAGTTTGGTAAAAGCTCTGTGAAGCTAAGGTGGCTTTACTGTTATGACTGTAAAAGCTGACTCCGTACCTGAGGCCTGGGTGGAGCGAATGCTGGCATAGAAGTATAAGCAGCCATCCTTCAGGATGCAGTAGTACTGCATCCACACGTCTGTGCTTCCGTCCAGCTGGTGCAGAAGGCCCAGGCACTCTGGGTTCTTGATAGCCAGGGGCGGGAGGCTGCTGTTGTGCAGGGTAACGTCTTCCCAGACATGGCTCTGCAGGGTGGCACCAAAGAGTCACCTGAGAAGCCATCCTGCACCAGCAGTCACTGCGTCCTGGAGCCAGTGACGTCAGCAGGAAGGCTGACTTCAGAGAAGCCCCTGTCCTAAGTGATCCCATTGCCAAGGCAATCTGTGCATTTGAGAAATAAGCCAGACAATCTGAACCTGTCCAGTGGCCACAGAGAACTTTCCCTTTTCACGTCCGTAGGTATCCCTTCTCTTTGGTTTCTATTCCATCGTGAGGAGATCAAAAGGAATATCAGTTATGTATAGAAAGAAAAACGGGAATCTCAGCAAAGACTATTGTTTAAAGGTCCATCTCTAAGTGTTGGCCCCAATGAGCTATTTTACTTACCTTTGGGATTGTCCTTCTAGCCCTGTTCCTGGTATGTCCACCGTGACTAATTGCAGGTCCTGGTTCATGATGTACTTTACCTAGCACTCCTGTTTGTGCCAAGGAACAAGGGAAATGCCCCAGGCCCGATCAGACCTGAGGCTCACATGGTCAGTGGTGTGGAAGGCCCACAGTAAATCAAGATCCTCGACCCTGGAGAGGTAGAGGTCCACGGTCCTGGGGCACAGTCCTGACCCAGTGGCAGGCTCTTCCTGGAAACTTGACCTGAGGCAGGGGGTGTGATGCTTTATCCCTTTATCAGGACACCTTGCTGGGTGCTAGCCAGTTACTTTCATTTGCTTTCATTTTTCTTTAGTTTTAACCAGGCAGTGCAAAAGATTTCAGAATGCAGAGCTGGCAGAATTGTTTGCTGTGAATTGGGAGCCTGCTGGGAGTTTGGATGTTTCTTTTTCACTCTGCTGCAGACACTCTGAGTGCATTAGCAGAACAGATCCCTCTTAAAAGCACCGAAGCTCATTACAGCGATGCATCGGAGAGATGGGTGAGAGTACTGAGTGTTGTGTTTCAGGTAAAACGAAACACGAGTCCTGCTGCTTGTCATCTGACGATAATGCTGGTGATTATTCTGAAAGGGCAGATACAGGGCACAGGGTAGTACGTTTAAGCTCAGACCACCCAAATTTTCTGGAATGTACAAAAGCCAAAATACGTGGAGAAGATAATAGATAGTAAATACCTTTTTCTTCTGTTTCCTTTTGTCAGGAAATGAGCATATTTAAATGAAATGTGTGACCTTGTTAAAAAATGTATCTACGGCACAGAAATGAAACTATTGAATATGGAAGCAGTTTCTCTGCTCTTGATGAGGTCCTAGCTCAGAAAGAAGAGTATCAAATGCCTTAGGGGCTGAAGTGATGGCTCACATGTTGGTGTTAGGAAGTTATCCATCAGTTTGTGTGTCAAGCCTAAATTAAAAATTCTATTACTTCAAGGCAAGGAATCACGAACAGGCAGGAACACTGAGAGCTGACCTAATATGTCTTCAGAATAAGGACAGGAACAGAAAGGACTACATTTCTGAACATACAACACGTTTTCCAATAAGCTGCTTGGCCAAGAGCACTGTCCCAAGCTATCCCCGAGCCCTTGTTCTCAGGGACTGAGAAGAAAACAGTAGGAGTGGTTTAGCCTCATGGGAATCCACTCAACTGTTTTGTGTCAAACAGAAATTCCACCCTGGTTGGGACTACCCACCAAGCTCACTGACAGGAATAGCCTCCAAACCCGTGAAAACAAAAAGAACAAGCACCTCCATAACATCTGAGCGGGAAATCCTATTGACTGGAAATCCCCTTTCCCAGCTTTTAGGGCAGATCTGAGACGTTCCAGGGTGGCCTGCGTGATGCCCAGCTGGATCCTCTCCCCCTCAGAGAAGAGTGAAGGCACAGAAGAATAGCAAGGGCTCCTTACCTGGTGGACAGGGTGGGCTGCTTTGTCCATTGCTTCCAGCCACCTGAAAGAGAGAGGAGAGGTCCTTTTCTCGGGGAACGTGCTACGTGTCCCAGAGGGCCTTGTTTTTCTCCCTGGACCCCGTCATTCAGACAGAAGAGTCCCGAGACTCAGATATATTTCGTGGTTCTAAATTCAAGGTTGAAGAGCGGCATATTCTTACAAAACTGGTGTTACTAGGTGCCAAAATCCCACACCTACCGGGCATATTTAAGATAAATTATTCTCCTCCTCCTCCTTTACTATAATTAGTGCCTAAGGGAAAATGTATTCACTATTTTACTATGGTATGTGAATTTAACACCAGCAGGCCTGATAACAACTGTAAAGCCCTGACTGTTAGCCAGTGGAAAGACTGGTAAACAGCCACTGCCCTACCCACCTGCCAAGTGTTCCTTAGACTGAGCGACCACTGTGAGTGCACTGGCGTCTCTACGTGACGACTGAACTTTCTTCGGTTTTTCTCCTCAGCCAGATATCAGCCTATCTATCCCACCCTATCTTGCCAGTCTTTCCCAAGCTTCTTTCAAAGCCTGTAACTTCCAATCAAACCGTACGGCAAGCCTGATATACTCCCTCTGCCCGTCTCTGCTCGATTTCCTCTTGTGCGTGTATCTGATGCTATACCATTCCATTCATAAACTCCTTGCTCATCCCCACATCCAGAGATTTTCCTTCCCCACCCTAGATTCCTGTGCCATTTTGTCTTCCCCCAGCTCACTACTCAATTTCTATTTTGCATTAAAAATACTAGAATAAATGTCTTATCTTCTTGGTTCAGAGCTTTTTTTGAAGGCAAAAATCGATGCTTCATCATATGAACAGTTCTTAGAGATTTTAAAACAGTGTCTTGGACATATTAGCTACCCAATAAATATCTTCCCCATGAATTGAAATACAATTACGTTCCTGTCAGCATGTCTCCCTGTTTGTCCTTTAAAGAAAAATATGCATTTCAGCACATAGTGTTCCACAAACAGAGACAGACAGTATATTCTTTGCCTGAAAGGTTTCAGACCTAAGGCTCTCCTTACAAATGGAGTCCAATTCTCTCAAAGAGATGTGACATCCTTCTAAACCCTGTTGACCCATGTTCGGGCCATTGTCTCCCTCATCCCATTCCACCCCACCCTTCACCGTAAAGTAGCAGTGTGTACACAGCAGCTCTGAGCTGACTCACTGGATTGACCCATGCTCTCCACTTCCACAGGGACACACGGAATAATGATTGTAAGTTGTTGAATGCTTAGAGTTCATGGGCCGCCCTCTAAGAATGCCTTCACACTTCCACCCTCAGACTGGGTGATATGCTTACAAATTGTCAACTGTGTGAACTCCCCCAGGAACCTATATTATGATGATGATGATGAATTTTGCTCATTTCACTGTTAAATTGTAACCCTACTTTTAATACATTATTTTTATTCCTCTGATTAACCATCCAATTATCTTAAATATATGAATCTTATAACTTCTGGGGAAGCCAGATGTGACCTGTGGCAGTAGTGAGCTGTTTTAGAAAACTTAGAGAACTAAGGTAATTAAGTTAGATGATACATCTATTTTTTTGGAGATTCTGTTAGAAAAAAACTGGCAGAAATATGAAAAACTCAACTTGTCATACATAATAAAAAGATAGTTTATTGACTTGTGCCTTGAATTTGCTGTTCCCTTTCCTATTTCCAACCCCAAGACTCCGTCAGCTTGCTGTTGAAGATGCATTCCTCCACTCCAAGTGAAACTAGTAAGATAAAAGAATAATCAATTACCTTTTGAATTCTTGGTTTGAAGTTGCGCACAGGCAAAATGTTCTATTTCCAGACTGAGGCACACAGTTAAGCACAAATGGTTTTCCCAAGCTGCTATCAATGCCAACTTCTGCACCTTCTAATTTTATTACCTCCAGAGGCGAGCATTTTCCTTCATCCTGTAATTGATAAGAAGAGGTTCAGCACGGGCACCGCAGCCAAGCAGATAAGGGAGAAAATGAGAGAGGAAAGGAGGACTACAGTTATTTTTCTGAATTGATTGTTCTGAAATGAAAATAAAATCAAAATGAGCTTTTGTAGATTATGCTGTCTGTGATATATTACATCAAACTCCAAATTTCCCACATCCCTTTTGAATCTCCTCTATTAATATGCATTTTATTTATGCCAACTTGGGAGAGTATCATTAATCATTCATATCTATTTTTTTTCCCAACAGAAAAAAGAATATCAAAAGAAACTGATATTACAAAATATATGTATTTGGTGGTATCTAGTTAGTGTCTATACTTAACCTGTTCAGTTCAGTTCAGTTCAGTCGCTCAGTCGTGTCCGACTCTTTGCGACCCAATGAATCACAGCACGCCAGGCCTCCCTGTCCATCACCAACTCCCGGAGTTCACTCAAACTCATGTCCATCGAGTCGGTGATGCCATCCAGCCGTCTCATTCTCTGTCGTCCCCGTCTCCTCCCGCCCCCAATCCCTCCCAGCATCAGAGTCTTTTCCAGTTAGTTCCATACTTATTGTGTGTTATGCCGTCTTCTAATTTCTTTACGTCTATTAATTGATTTATTTTCACAAATGCTCATCAGGTAGTTAGTTTTATTATCTTTTTTTTTTTTTAAGCAAGTCAGGAAACTTGCAAAAGTTAGAGAGAACTTGCAGCACAGAGTGAATAAAGACTACTTTCTTAAAATGACAGTAGTTTGAAACTTGTATGCAAAACTAAAATCAGTTTATAGGTAAATATTTTGCTATTTGCATTTATTTTACATTTATATGTCAAAATATTGTCTGCGTCAAATTTCCTTTGAGTCTGTTTGCAATCAATTGCCACCCTTACCCCTCCAATCACAGGCACTCGCAGATCTGTTTTCTGTCTGTACAAACTTGCCATTTCTAGACATTTCCTGCAAGTAGAATCATGTCCTCTGTGGTCTTCTTTCTCTTAGTGTGATGTTCTCAAGTTTCGTCCGTGTTGCCGTTCTCATTGGTGTGTCATTCCTGTTTATTGCTGAGCTATGTTCTACTTTATGGATATGCGTCACTTGGTTTATCTGTTCCTGAGCTGATGGGGGGTTTCTTTCCAGTCTTGGGCTAATTCAAACAATGCTGCTATGAACACCTGTGTACAGGTCATTGTGTGGGCACACGTTTTCATTCTCTTTGGTAGATTTCTAAGAGTGACATTGCTGAGCCATATGGTAACTTTGTCTTTAACTTTGTAGAAAACTGCCAGTTTTCCAAAGTGGCTGTGCCATTTTACACTCCTACCAGCAGTGTATGAATGTTCCAGATTTTCCACACCCTCACCAATACTCTGTACTGCTTGTCTTTTTGACAAACGGAGTTTCAAGGAGATGTCCCAAGGTTGTATAGAAACAGAATTTAAGCACTGGTTTTCTGGCTATGCCTTCCACACTGTATCTCTCACACATCTGGCTTCTTGGGCCATGGCTCTTAGAGTCAGCCATTGAAAGCTGCAATATTTATGTTTTAGGAGACAGAATATTTCCTGAAGCCATGAGCTTTCCTGGAATATAGACAGAGATCTAAAATTTTGCGCTGTTTTAGTAAATAGAAAGAAAGTAGCACATTTTATAACAATTGTATATGGCCAATAATGACATCAGAAACCAGGAGAATATATTTTCATTTGCTTTAATCAGGATAAAGAATTTTCATGCCTATAAAGAGCAGCTAATTATTTATATTATTTTCCCAGGAGCATCTTAAACTACAAGAAGAAGTGGGGAAACATAAATAAAGCCTGGAGATTTTATTCTATTAGTAAGTGACAGATGTGCTCGTTTGCTAAGAGCAAATACTCAGTGGGGCTGCTTCCCTTTGGACCCATTAGGGAGATAAGATGATATAACATGTTTGGCTCTTGGCATCAGCACTCTTAGTTAACTCTGAAACTACCAGTGTTCTCCTCCATCCTTTGCTGCGGGACAAGGCAAAGGAACACACCTCTGCGGCATATGACACGCAACCAAGAATAGCTCCTGAAGTTACTGTGCCTCTACTCAGGCTGCATCTGTGTCAGGAGAATGAATGATCGGTGAACGGAGTAGACCTAAAATAAGGGCTAGTCTCTTGCACTGATGGTGGGAACATAAATTGACACAGCCACAGTGGAGAACAAAATGAAAATTCCTTTAAAAAAACTAGGAATAAAACTACCATATGACCCAGCAATTCCACTATTGGGAATGTATATACCCTGAGAAAACCATAAATGAAAAAGGCACATGTACGCCAATGTTCATTTCAGCACTATTTTACGATAGCCAGGACATGGAAACAACCTGGATGTCCATCGACAGATGAATGGATAAAGTAGTTGTGGTACATAGATACAATGGATTATTACTCAGCCATAAAAAGGACTGCATTCGAGTCAATGCTAATGAGGTAGATGAACCTGGAGCCTATATACAGAGTGAAGCAAGTCAGAAAAACAAATATTGCCCATTAACACATATATATGGAATCTAGAAAACGTACTGCTCTGAGTGCAGGGCAGGAATAGAGACACAGACGTAGAGAATGGACTGTGGACACAGCAGGGGAAGGAGAGGGTGGGATGACCTGAGAGGAGCGCTTGAGTATCTGCACTGCCACGCGTGGGATTCGCCGGTGGCGCAGTCTCAGCTGAGCCACTGAATACACACACGGCGGGGCTGAAAGCGGAGGGGATGTATGTACGGTTGTGGCTGATTCGTGCTGTTGTACGGCAGAAAGCAACGCAACACTGTATAGCAATTATCCTCCAATTAAAATTTTTTAAAAAATTGTCTTAAATGATGGCTGCTGTCTCTTACTATCCATCAAGGCCCAGATTCCATTTGTACTAATCTAAGCTGCCGCCTCATTTCCCTTGAGTATGAGCCTGCTGTAGCCCTGGGAGCAGCTGCAATAGAATCGTGGACACAGAGCCAGTGTAGCAGGCGTGGGTGGCTTTGCATATTCATCTTACTCTTTCCTCTCGATTTCCCCAGACCAACACCTTAAATTCCACTCTTGTGGAGGTTCAAGGGGTGAAAAGGAGTCTTCATTCGGTCTAATCCTAATTCTGCTTAGACTGTGGTTCCCCAATCCAATGTTTTCTAGAGATAAAGAACAACTGAAATCTCTTTTCTGTCTTACTGCCATGCCTAGGGTTTTTAACTCCTCCCTTAAGCAAAACTCAGTCCTTCAGTTTGGCAATAATTCTTAAATGGGTTCAGTCTGATTCCTTCCTTCTGGCTCTGCCAAAAGTTTCCCTTAAGCCAGGACTAGAAACAATGAAGATTTCTTAAAGACTCTGGCTTTCCCACAACTTTATATTCTCCTTTCCAAGGCATGGAAAGGCTCTAGCTCTGTTTTTCTATTCCTGAGCCAAAGCATGAAGCAGTGATCCAGCTACTTCCTGTGTGCAGGATTGATTAAAATAGCAGGGACGCTGAAGGGATTTACCAACAAATTGTTTAGCGAGGTCCAGAAGCTATTGGCTGAGAAGAAAAGAACTTGGACTGTTTATGCCATATGGCCTTAGATAATGCTGACATTATCTATCTTGCAAATAAGATTTCTACAGCAATAATCTCAAAGGTCAGACTTCTCAGAGAAGGGAAATAGTAAGAAATAATAATGACAAAAATCCAACCCAGAATGAATCCACTTCTAAATTCAATTATTTCTATAAAGAAAAATACAGACAAGGACATTTGTGTCTGTCTGAAACTTGGGCTCTCTGGTAAAATTGCCTGCAGATGTTTTGGGTTATTTGTGTTCCTCAGAATTTTTGTTTGAACACGTTAGGAACTTTTTATTCTTGCTGCTAGGCCTCTTTATCTACGAGGGAGAAAAGGCTGGGACGTCATACCAACATGGCTCATTTTATCTGAAGGCATAGCCATGAAAATACACACACTAAGGAGGAGGAAAGAAGCATCTTTAACCATGAAAAAGAGTTAATCCTCAGTGGGTAAAACAGACCCAAGATGAATTTAGAGGGAAAGAAAGCATGTCCTAAGGCAATGTACCACATGAAAGGGTGCATGAAATACACACTTCAGGTACTGTATTTAAAGCTAGCAAATTGAAGCAAAAATTGAACAAGGAGTGTCTTTCCTTATTAATGATTCTGAGAGCACTTTATCTCTAGGCAGCAGTTTGGAGGCAACCCTGCCCACTGGTGACTGAAAACCACCACGCTGGATAGCTATAAGATGATGATCTCTGTTCATATCTTGCCTAACAGGATGAGGAGAGCGGCAAAGCCTGCCAAGGCGAGAAGGAAAGATATGAGTGCTTTCGCTTCAGTGGCCTTTGCTATCTTTGTCCTGTGATCAAATAGAAGTCTTCATTCTATTTCATCTAAAGACTCAAGCCCCTCGCTACACAACTCAAGACTGTTAACATAGATGAACGTGTTAGTCACTCAGTCGTGTCTGACTCTTTGTGACCCCATAGACTGTAGCCCACCAGGCTTCTCTGTCCATGGAATTGCCCAGGAAAGAACACTGGAGTGGGTTTCCATTTCCTCCTTCAGGGAATCTTCCCGGCACAGGGATTGAACCACATTTCCTGCATTGCAGGCAGTCTTTACCACTGAGCCACAGGGGAAGCCCTATTATATAGATACATGTATGCATATATTCGGGGAAGGCAATGGCATCCCACTCCAGTACTCTTGCCTGGAAAATCCCATGGACGGAGGAGCCTGGTAGGCTGCAGTCCATGGGGTCAGTAAGAGTTGGACACGACTGAGTAACTTCACTTTCACTTTCCTGCATTGGAGAAGGAAACGGCAACCCACTCCAGTGTTCTTGCCTGGAGAATCCCAGGGATGGGTGAGCCTGGTGGGCTGCCGTCTATGGGGTCGCACAGAGTTGGACACGACTGAAGTGACTTAGCAGCAGCATGCATAATATTGTCGTTGTTGTTGTGTCGCTAAGTCATGTCCAACTCTTTGTGAGCCCATGGACTGCAGCACTCCAGGCTTCCCTGTCCTTCTCTACCTCCCAGAGTTTGCTCAGCCTCATGTCCATTGAGTTGATGATGCCATCCTACCATCTCACCCTCTGTCACTCCTTCTCCTTCTGCCAACAGTCTTTCCCAGAATCAGGGTCTTTTCCAGTGAGCTGGCTCTTCATATCAGGTGGTCAAAGTACTGGAGTTTCAACTTCAGCATCAGCTCTTCCAGTGAATATTCAGGGTTGATTTCCTATAGGATTGAGTGGTTGATCTCCTTGCTGTTCAAGGAACTCTCAAAAGTACTCTCTTGCACCACAATTCAAAAGCATCAGTTCTTTGGTGCTCAGCCTTTTTTATGGTCCAACTCTCACATCTGCATATGACTACCAGAAAAACCATAGGTTTGCCTATATAGACCTTTGTCCCCAGAGTCCCTGATTTTTAACACACTATCTAGGTTTGTCATAGCTTTTCTTCCAAGTAGCAAGACTGTTTTAATGTCATGGCTGCAGTAACCAGTTGCAGTGCTTTTGGAGATGGAGAAAATAAAATCTGTCACTGTTTCCACTTTTGTCTCCATCTCTTTGCCATGAAATGACGGGATTGGATGCCATGATCTTGGGTTTTTGAATGTTGAGTTTTAAGCCAGCATTTTCACTCTTCTCTTTCACCCTCGTCAAGAGGTTCTTTAGTTCCTCTTCAATTTCTGCCATTACAGTGGTATCATCTGCATGTCTGAGGTTATTGATATCTCTCCCAGAAGTCTGGATTCCAGCTTGTGATTCATCCAGCCTGGCATTTCTCATGATGTACTCTGCATAGAAATGAAATAAGCAGGGTGACAATATACAGCCTTGTCATACTCCTTTCCCATCTTTGAACCAGTCCATTGTTCCATGTCCGGTTCTACCTGTTGCTTCCTGATCTGCATACAGGTTTCTCAGGAGACAGGTAAGGTGGTCTGGTATTCCCATCTCCTGAAGAATTTTCCACAGTTTGTTGTGATCCAAACAGTCAAATGCTTTAGTATAGTCAGTGAGGCAGAAGTTGATGTTTTTCTGGAATTCTCTTGCTTTTTCTATGATCCAGTGGATGTTGGCAATTTGATCTCTGGTTCCTCTGCTTTTTCTAAAACCAGCTTGAACATCTGGAATTTCTCAGTTCATGTACTGCTGAAACCTAGCTTGAAGGACTTTGAGCATTACCTTGCTGGCATGTGAAATGAGAACAATTGTATGGTAGTTTGAACATTCTTTGGCACTGCCTTCCCTTGTGATTGGGATGGAAACTTACCTTTTCCAGTCCTATGGCCACTGTTAAATTTTCCTACTTTGCTGACATATTGAATGCACCACTTTAACAGCATCATCTTTTAGGATTTTAAAGAGCTCAACTGAAATTCCATCACCTCCACTAGCTTTGTCCTAGTAAGCTTCCTAGCAATGTTTCCTATGGTCTTCTTGACTTCATACTCCAGGATGTCTGGCTCTAGGTGACTGATCACACCACCACTGTGATTATCTGGGTCGTGAAGCTCTTTTTTGTATAGTTCTTCTGTGTATTCTTGCCACTTCTTCTTAACCTCTTCTGCTCCGTTAGGTCCTTGCCATTCAGTCCTTTTTCCCCCATCCTTGCATCAACTGTTCCCTTGGTATTTCTAATTCTCTTGAAGAGAGAGATCTAGTGTTTTCTCATTCTATTGTTTTCCTCTATTTCTTTGCATCCTTCACTTTAGAAGGCTTTCTTATCTCTCCTTCTTATTCTCTGGAACACAGCATTCAGTTGGTTATATCTTTCCCTTTCTTCTTTGCCTTTCACTTCTCTTTTTCTCTCAATAAGTCCTCCTCAGTCAACCCATTTGCCTTCTTGCATTTCTTTTTTTTTTTAGTATAGTTTTGGTCACTGCCTCCTGTACAATGTCACGAACCTCTGCACATAGTTCTTCGGGCACTCTATCGACCAAATCTAATCCCTTGAATCTATTTGTCACTTCCACTGTATAATTATAAGGGATTTGATTTAGGTCATACTTGAATGGTCTAGTGGTTTCCCCTACTTTCTTCAATGTAAGCCTGAATTTTGCAACAATGAGATCATAATCTGAGCCATAGTCAGCTCCAGGTCTTGTTTTTGCAACTGTATAGAGCTTCTCCATCTTTGGCTGCAAAATATATAATCAATCTGATTTTGGTATTGACCATCTGGTGATGTCCATGTGTAGAGTCTTCTCTTGTGTTGTTGGGAGTGGGTGTTTATTATGACCAGTATGTTCTCTTGGCAAAAGCCTATTAGCCTTTGCCCTGCTTCATTTTGTACTGCAAGGCCAATCTTGCCTCTTATTCCAGCTATCTCATGACTTCCTACTTGAATTCCAGTCTCCTATGATTAAAAGGATATCTTTTTTGGGTGTTAGTTCTAGAAGGTCTTGTAGGTCTTCTTAGAACCATTCAGCTTCAGGCTTGTGATGTTGAATGGTTTGTCTTGGAAATGACTCGAGATCATTCTGTAATTTTTGAGATTGCACCCAAATATTGCATTTTAGACTATTCTTGCCTATGAAGGCCACTCCATTTCTTCTGCGGGTTTCTTGCCCACAGCAGTAGACATAATGGTCATCTGAATTAAATTCACTGATCCCTGTTCATTTCAGTTCAGTGATTCTTGAATCGTCAATGTCCACTCTTCCCATCTCCTGCTTGACCTTGTCCAATTTACTTTGATTCATGAACCTAATATTCCAGGTTCCTATGCAGCACTGTTCATTACAGCACTAGACTTGACTTTTGCCACCAGACACACCCACAGCTGGCGGGTGTTTCTGACTTGCCTCAGCCTCTTCATTCTTTCTGGAGCTGTTTCTCTGCTCTTCCCCAGTAGCAAGTTGGACACCTACCAACCTGGAGGATACATCTTCCTGTATCATCTTTTTTTGCCTTTCATGGGGTTCTCAAGGCAAGAAACCGGAGTGGTTTGCCATTCCCTTCTCCAGCAGATCTTGTTTTGTCAGATGCGGGTATGTGTTTATTTATTCATGTTTTCATCTTTCTCTCCAGGCAGGCAAGGAGGGATAGATGAAGTACAGAGCAGAAAGTTAAGCAAGCATGTAGGTCAAGCCCTTGTTTTTAAGAGGTACTGGGTGCCTTGCCAAAGCTTTGTGGATCTACTCTTTCTCTTTTTGATTTTATCAAGACATTGAGATGATAATAGTGCCCCCACAATGCAGAAGCTGTGCATTCTGGATAAATGTATGGTTACTGTTCTTTCTGTGCTTTTATAATGCAGTCTAGCTTATTTGTGACATCAGCAGAGGTAACTGGCTGCAAACTCAGAATTTTGTGCTTTTCTTTTCAGTTTGCCTGGAAGGATGAACCATTTTTTCAGAGTGATAAATACATGCTGGCAACACCATAGTGTTTCCTGGCACCAGGGAGACACTGGGCTCCAGAAAACACGGGCAGCTCTGGGGGCTGAGGGAGTTCATCAACACCAACACATTACGCTGCACTCAGACAGACAGGCTTCCTGCTGGAAGACTAGCCAAATGGAAGGATGCTAATGATGTTGGGGTCCTGGCTGCCTGGGCTCGATAGATCTGAATACACTTCTGGCCTCAATCACGTTTCATTTGTCAACATTTTCCTTGGCTCCTGAACCATCCCTTAGAATATAACAACTACTGTGCAACAGTTTCATTACAACAGGAAAACTGTGAAGTGTGAATCTGAGTCATAGTCATGACCCTGTTCAAACTGTCCAGGAGTCACCAGGCCAAGTGTAAAATCAAGACATTCTACACCTTAAACCCTGCAGTTGAACGTTTGCCCTACAAGGCTTCTCTCTGAACTCGGTGCATTGCTAGTTTGTAGATGGATTCTAGAGCTAGCCCAGTTGGATTTGAACCTTCACGTACCACTTATTAGGTCACTTATGTGAGCTTGGGCAAGTTACATCACCTCTCTGCTCCTCAATTTCCTTCTGTATAAAACAAGGTTGCTTTAAGGATTGTGATATTATCTGTGTAGTGTTAGGAACCCTGCTAGGCACTTTATAAGTGACCTGTACATGTTAACTTTCATTATTCTGTAGAATTTGATGAAAGTGAAGAGTAAGAAACTAAAAAAAGAATCAAGAGGCTGTAATTTAATATGGGTGACAGGATAATATTATTTAAAGTAAGTTACTATACATGTCTTTCTTTTTTTCTCCTCCAAGACTTAGATGCTGCGTGAACAAGGGGTAAGACTTAATCTCAGAACCTCATTTGAAAAATGGGGGTAACAGCACCTTTCTCTGTGAGGTGCATAACTGTTGTTAAAGGAAGTTTCTCTCTCACAGAGGGGGTCAACTTTCAGTTTAAGTGTGAATGAACCATCCCTACTACATCCCCAAGACCTAGGGAGGCTGTGCAAGTGAAGTCCCTGCTCCGGAAGCGCTGGGGGCATATTATTGGGTGGAGAGCCAGGCTGGGTGGGGTGGAGTTGGGGTGGAGGGAGCAGGCCGCAATGGGGAGAGCTTGGGCACCTTCACTGTCGTGTCTTGGAAGGGAGTTGTGATGATCTCAGGAGAGGCTCCTGTGCCTGGATTCTGGCCACTTGGGTAACAAAGCTCGTTATAGGCTCTCTGCCCCTTTACTCAGGGATTTGGAGGATTTAGTCCTTGCCTCTGGGCACACTCGGACTGGGACTCTGCACTCAGTTCAGTTCAGTCGCTCAGTCCTGTCCGACTTTTTGCGACCCCATGAATCACAGCACACCAGGCCTCCCTGTCCATCACCAACTCCCGGAGTTCTTTCAAACTCATGTCCATCGAGTCGGTGATGCCATATAGCCATCTCATTCTCCGTCGTCCGCTTCTCCTCCTGCCCCTAATCCCAGACTCTGGACTACTCTTCTACTAATCCTGTAAAGGATTTCTCTCTTTACCACCCACCCCCCCTTCCCTCCCTTCCACCAATGCTTACTGAAGTGTGTCCGTACCTACTGCCAGTCGTGCTAGGCACTAAGGACCTACAAAGGCTCCAACCTGAGGTGGATTTCACAGTCTTCAGCCTCTCAGAGTGAGTTTTCGGCAGTTCCACAGTCCCCTTTCTGTACATGTTCTGAGACTCTGGAATTTTCCCAAGTCAGCACATCATTTTTCCTCAGTTGTTGATCCTGTTCCCTTGAACTGTCTTACCTGACCTCTCTGTTTCATCCCAGCTGACATCCCTTTGATCCGAGGCCTTGGCCTGTCATGACTGTGTCGCTGCAGCAGCCTCCTGGCCGAGCTCTGACGCCAGCACAGTCTTGACGAGGTAACCCACATTGCCTGATACTGTGATGGAAGGTCTGCCCGTGGGGACAGTTGCCCATTTAGTGCTTCTTAGTTCCTGACTTACCCTTCATTCCCCGACTCCTGAAAATGGAGCTTGAACCTTCAAATAATTTGCCTTTGCCAGATGGCTTGATGTAGTTCAGCTTTGCCAGGACAGAGCACTAGAGAGAGATCACATGAAGGGGTCTTCTTCCTGGATCCTGTGGATAGTTCCAGAGGAACTAGAGAATGCTATATTTTTCTCCACTCCTCAGCCCCAGAGGTTTCTGCCCATGCTAAGAGCTTGCAGGATGAAGCTTCCCCAGGGGACCTCAGCTCTCAGTCTGGACTGCAGTGAAACCAGTGTTTTAGTCAAAGTTCCTGCCTGCACACCTCCTCGGTTCTATGAGAGTGGACTTCTGGGGAACTCCAGACCACTTGGCTGAGGTACACGCAAGTCCATTAGGTTGCTACAGAGGGAGGCCTCTTTAGGACCCATCAGCAGCATACTTGGTGGCACCCCAGCACCCTCTATGTGCACAGCCCCCTCCGTATGCCCAGGCATCAGCCTTGGCTCGCCAGCACTATGGACATTTGTTTCTGTGGATGCTGCAATGCAGATACCAGGAAGTGTTAACTTTACTGTGTGACTTTCATCTCCTGAATGGATCCAGACTGATAAGACACAAGGAAACATCAAAATATGCAAACAAGGTTCTCTTGCTGATTGCCAATGCCCTCTACAAACAGGCCTCATTGTTTCTATCAGATTCCACAATAGTCTTCAAGGTCCCGGGAACAAACCACTCATTCCTTCTCTGTGTATGCTCAGGTTTCCCTCACCATTCATGCCCTCCTGTCTCTAGCCCCCAAAATCATATTCTAGCCATCCTTTGAGGTCTGGCTCAAATTCTTCTTCATTTATGAAGTGGTTTTTGCTTTTAATGGCTTCCCTGGTGGGTCAGCTGGTAAAGAATCTGCCTGCAATGCAGGAGACCTAGGTTCGATCCCTGGGTTGGGAAGATCCCCTGGAGAAGGGAATGGCTGCCCACTCTAATATTCTAGCCTGGAGAATCACATTGACTATATAGTCCACGGGGTCACAAAGAGTCGGACACGACTGAGCAACTTTCACACACACAATTTGCTTTTTATTGCCATAACCATGTTTGCTCTTCTTGCAAAGCACGCCTGCACTGTATAACGGAGTGCCGAATTATATAGTGCCCCCTGTGGTTCTTTTCTTTTCTCTTGGCCAGTAATTTATTGAGACTGGGTTCTTATCACACACGAGGCTGTGTGCTGTGCGCTTTCAGTCATCTGATGTCTCGTCTTGTAGATTCTCCATCAGACACTCCGTGTATGGGTCTCTGTGCTCTCCTAACAGTCACAATATAATTAAAGTTTTTTCTTCTTTCTCTGGGGAATCAAATCAGAGCTATGCTCCAATGTTCTTTTAAATTTTGGGTACACAGTTCCCTGACCAGGGATTGAACCCATAACCCCTGCATTGGAAGGCAGAGTCTTGACCACAGAAGACCACCATAAGCAAGTTTATAAACAGGGGTAGAGAACATGTAACATATGCCAAATTCCTGTGAGAATTTTCTCTGTGTTTGGAAATTATGGTGGCCTTCTGGTTTAATATATTTAGTAAACAATGGCAGCCTTCTCATTGAACCTGCTTCCATCGCCCATTCACTGTGAAACCCCAGGGAGGTAACAGAGTCAGAATTCCACCTGCTCCTCACAGTAGTTGCTTTGTTATGTCCATAGCCTTGGCTGGCAGTTTATAGCAAACCCCTTTCTGTTCAACCTCAGGAAATCTGAATGGCTTAGACTTTTGAGAAAGGGAAAATAAATTTCGAGCATACCACTAAAAATAGTATGCATGATTTCTTAATGCCATTTGGCCTTGTCCGGAGTGAAAACTGTGAAAGTGAAAGTTAGTCACTCAGTCATGTCCGATGGTGTAGCCCTGGACTGCAACCTGCCAGGCTCCTCTGTCTTTTGGATTCCCCAGGCAAGAATACTGGAGTGGGTTGCCATTCCCTTCTCCAGGGGATCTTCCTGACCCAGGAATTAAACCCAGGTTTCCTGCATTGTAAGCAGATTCTTCACCATCTGAGCTACCAGGGAGTGGAGATTAAATGGTGAAAAACTGATCCTGATTCTTTGCATTCAGAAAGACTGGTCTTAATTTTGTGGAGTTGAGTGAGGTTGGAAAATCCTCTCACTATGACAGTTATCTGTATTCTACAAACAAAGAAATGGGAGCAAGTGAGGTTAAGTAATTTGACCAAGGAAATGCAGCTAATAGGTGGTAAAGCCAGGGTGTGAACCATGGCTTACCTAACCACAGCATGAAATTGTCCCCATGAAATGAGATTTCATAAGATTTCCTACCTGCCAGGCTCACATTCACCTTAGGAGGTCGGGGGTATTATTATCCCCCTCTTGCAATTCAGGAGGAAGGCTTGGGAAAGCTCACTGAGTTGCCCAATTCTGCTCAGGCAGGAAGTTAGCAATATTGAGGCCTGGATCCAAAGCTGGTCATCCTCATCTGTCATTAGATGAACTGTTTCATGTGGGTGCTATGGACCAAGGTAGATACCAGCTCCATTTGTCCAAACAGTGTGTGTTTTTTCACAGATAGTAGGTAACATGGTGCTTACTTACTTCTGGAAAGCTTCTGGTGCTTACCGGAAGGATCCAGAGGAAGTAAATGACTGAAACACCAAATGATCCAGCTGGCCAGCTGTTAAGAAGCCTGTGGATCTGGTACCTAGCATGACAGTTTCTTCTGGAACAAGTTTCTGGTGTTCTGTTGTGTTTCTTCATAGCTATAACATGAACTATTTAGGGGTCAGTCTCCCTAGTTCTGTTTTCAGGAACATTTCTCTCTCTCTGGAATAGTGTGCACTTATATGGCAGCTTTAGCCTTCTTTGAACCCTTGAGGCTCCCACACAGTGTAAGAGTGGTTTTGGAGGACATGCTGCTCGGGACAGGTGATGATGGTGACAAGGGTCAGACCCAAGGGCAGGCTCGCTTTTAGACTACGTGAAGATGGTGCTGGGGCCTCTGAATGCTGCCCTGGCCCTGCACTGTTGCTCAAACGTCCTTCAAGCACGAGCTGTTACCCAGGAGTGGAAGACCATGAGGGGCCACTTGTGTCCATTCAGGGAAGGACTGTGCAGAGTGCCTCTACACTGTTTGCTTTTAATTCAGAGATCTCATTGATTACTAGTCCTTCTCCCATGATATGAGCAAAGAAAAACAACATAAACATAATGGAAGAGGTATTTTAATCACTGACCAGAACAAAGCTTTGGGAGGATGTGTAGGTTTAATTTGTTATTCTGTTCCACATTTGCACAGAAGCAGAAGAATTGACTGGGCATTAATTTTTCTTTCATTGGAAAAACACTTAAAACTTCAATGCTAAATGGTAATTTCTTGTAAAATGTTTTAACTCTGTGAGCTCTATTTGATGGTGTTCACATAGATTATTATTATTTTTAAATGGAACTCTTGCAAGGCGAGTCAGACATGACTTAGCAACTAAATAACCCACCTTTATAGTTTAAAGATACTATTCTTTGGATTGCAAAACTGCGATTTTATTGGAAGTAGTATTGGAAGTAGTACCTTATTGCTAAAGGTAGCAATAAGAATGGCTACCTTTAATTTTCTGCCTGTTTTGTTTCAAGGATTATGCTAGACGCTTTATATATGTTTAATTAATTCCAACATTATCCCTCTAACATCTGTGTAGATTCTTTTATGTCAATTCAAACTGCAAATTTGGAATAGTATTATGTAAATACCAGGCACAAAGTCAGAAATAAGGTGAATACTGTTAAATTAAATAAGAAATCTAGAATTTTGACACACACGGGCCAAGACAACTCTGTTCACTCCATTGCCATGAGGTAGTACTACTTTTAGCTGGCAACTCAAAGTTATTTGTTTTCAATACCATCAACTCTGGGAATGCATTGCTGACATAAAATGCACTTGTACTGTAATCCCAGACAGCATACGACAGTACAGTGTCTTTGTATATAGTGAATGATCAGAAAATGATCATTTAATGGATCTGAACAGGCTAAAAGAGGGTATGGTCAGAAATAAGCTGATCAGTCCCTCACCTGTGGAATGTGAGCCTGACCACTCCCCTTTTGCATTTCTAGCTGAGGTTGCAAGTTAACTTGTGATGTCCAGCTGAATACCACTAAGTATTTTAACTTCATTTAACTTCATCCTCCCAATCTTGCTCTTGGTTTCCTTCCCACTGCCTCACCCCTCCCTGTCTTCAGAAAAATAGCATATGTGTGAGGGCTTTTGATATATAATCTTTGACTCAATGGGCTTGAGTTTGAGCGAACTCTGGGAGATAGTGAAGGACAGGGAAGCCTGTTGTGCTGCAGTGCATGGGGTGGCCAAGTTGGACACGACTGAGCGACTGAACAGCAACAACATTTTCAAACAACTGTAGATTCACAGGAAGTTGAAAAATAATAAAGACAGTTGCTATGTGCCCTGCCCTCAGTTCTCCCCAATGGCAACATCTTATAGGACAGTAGCAGCATTCATGGTTTTGAAGGGCAGTAGCTCACCAAGTTTAAGTTCTGGGGAAAAGCTCTACATGGAAGCCCTCTCCTCACACCCTAACTAGAGCAGGCTTCAGGGGCATTCCACCTGTGCCTTGCACCAAGGCCCGCAGCAGGAGGGTGCAATCAGCATCTTGAAATTCTTCAAAGATTTGATCTTTGAATTCGCATTTTGTAAGTGAAGTTGAAGAAATGGTGGAGCATGCCCCAGGGCCTTGGAGCCTTGGCTCATAGTGGTTCCACCTCCCTGACTCTGAGGGATGGGGTGTTGACCTCTGCCTCTTCTGCTTCTGCCCTGCACCCACTGCTGCCTTCCCCGCTGGGCAATCCTGGGTATGGGTGCTGGACTGTTGGGTCAGTGGGGAAGGCATCTGAGACCCGTGAGGGTCGGCACACATCTGGCAAGTATCCTTGTGCTTGAGGAGTTATTTTGTACTAAAGAGCAAATACAAACCACCACGACAAGTCAAGACAGAGACAGCTGAAGGAAGGAAGATGCTTTTACTCTGCATTTTGAACAAACGGCCTGGCATTTCCATTTTGCCCTGGGCCCCACAAATCATATTGCTAGTCCTTCTGAAAACTGTTTTATAGCCCAGGCTCTTACAAAAAACCTAGGCATGAATATGAATATTTAGCAGGAAGCAGGAAGCTTTGACTAAAGCACAGAGGCATATTTGTGTGCTGAAGGTATAAGTGGTTCCCACTAATGCCAGAGAAATCTTCCTAAAGCACATTCTTATCAAGTCAGAGGCTGTGCTAAACCCCGTGGGGCTTCCTGTTCACAGGCCAGACCCCACAGCTGTGGCCTGGCCCTGGGTTCTGCATAAATAACCTACCTCATTTTATCTTCTGAATTTCAAGTTTCACTAGACCTTGATTCAAATTAATGCTTGCTTCCAACTCAATGCAGTTCATGCTTGTTGCCATTTTGTTTTTCAGAAATGCCATTTTACTCAGTCTTTGAAGCTCAATTATCACTTCTCTCCTAAAGGTCCCAGCCTGTACCCACCTCACAGCCTTTGCACTTGTTTTCTCTGCCCATATTATTCTTTCTCTAGTTCCTCTGCCTTTTCTAATCAAATTGCCAACATCTGTTGGATCATCAAAAAAGCAAGAGAGTTCCAGAAAAATATCTATTTCTGCTTTAGCCTTTGACTGTATCGATCACTACAAACTGTGGAAAATTCTTCAAGAAATGGGAATACCAGACCACCTGACCTGCCTATTGACAAATCTGTATGCAGGTCAGGAAGCAACAGTTAGAACTAGACATGGAATAATAGACTGGTTCCAAATAGGAAAAGGAGTACGTCAAGGCTGTATATTGTCACCTGCTTATTTAACTTATATGTAGAGTACATCATGAGAAATGCTGGGCTGGATGAAGCACAAGCTGGAGTCAAGACTGCCGGGAGAAATATCAATCACCTCAGATATGCAGATGACACCACACTTATGGCAGAAAGTGAAGAAGAACCAAAGAGACTCTCGATGAAAGTGAAAGAGGAGAGTAAAAAAGGTGGCTTAAAACTCAACAGTCAGAAAATGAAGATCATGGCATCTGGTCCCATCATTTCACGGCAAATAGATGGGGAAACAGTGGAAACAGTGTCAGACTTTATTTTTTTGGGCTCCAAAATCACTGCAGATGGTGACTGCAGCCATGAAATTCAAAGACGCTTACTCCTTGGAAAAGAAGCTATGACCAACCTAGACAGCATATTAAAAAGCAGAGACATTACTTTGCCAACAAAGGTCCATCTAGTCAAGCTATGGTTTTTCCAGTAGTCATGTATGGATGTGAGAGTTGGGCTATAAAGAAAGCTGGGCGTGGAAGAATTGATGCTTTTGAGCTGTGGTATTGGAAAAGACTCTTGAGAGTCTCTTGGACTGCAAGGAGATCCAGTTTTATCCTAAGGGAAATCAGTCCTGAATATTCCTTGGAAGGACTGATGCTGAAGCTGAAACTCCAATACTTTGGCTACCTGCTGTGAAGAACTGACTCATTTGAAAAGACCTTGATGCTAGGAAAGATTGAGGCCAGGAGGAGAAGGGGCAACAGAGGATGAGATGGTTGGATGGCATCACTGACTCAATGGACATGAGTTTGAGTTGGTGATGGACAGGGAGGCATGGCATGCTGCAGTCCATGGGGTTGCAAAGAGTCGTATACAACTGAGTGACTGAAATGAACTGAACTGATTGTTCTCTAGGGTTGGCAGTTAGAGCCATCTCGTTGTTCAGAGAGGTCACCTGTCTGGACGGTGAATGGGTCACCTGTCTACATGAATGCCTGCTCTAAGCTGCTAACCTTCACCCCATCCCATCCCATTCCTGTTAATCGCATTGACCACTTTTAAAATTAACGTTGTAATATTTTACTAGTGTAATGATCATCTCTCCCCATGAGAGTGGGCACCTGTGCCTTTTTCACTCTGTATCTTCAGAGCTCCAACTTTGCCCAGCAAATAATTGGTAGTTCCCAGGTGGCCACAGTGATAAAGAACCTGTCTGCCAATGGAGGAAACATAAAAGACATACATTTGATCCCTGGGTCAGGAAGGTCCCCTGGAGGAGGGCATGGCAACCCACTCCAGTATTCTTGCCTGGAGAATCCCATGGACAGAGGAGCCTGGCAGGCTACAATCATAGCCTCGCAAAAAGTCAGACACGACTGAAGGACTGAATAACGGAAGGGCCATCTCCTTCTTCCAAACACATTGTACATTGTATTTTGCTTACCTGTTTTATCTCCTCCTCTATGCTAATCCCTTCTTGGGGCAGGTTGGGGCGGGGTGGGGGGGGGAATGATTCGTTCTTACCACTCAGGACGCCTAGCAGAGACCTACAGCAAGTCTTCACCGAATGAAGACATAAAAAACAAATGATGCAGAGGCAGAGCGTTTCTTTCTCTCTCAGAACAACCAGACACAGCATTAAAGCAGAGAGATCAAAACTAATTGCTGGAACGAGAAGTAGGTGCCATTTAGCAGTCACAGCATCTGTACCAAGGGCGGCCTTGGGAAAGTGTGTAATCAGCTCATAACACACGGTATCCAGGGTGACCTCTGTGCTCATCCCTGTGCCATTCTCTTCAGGCTGCTGGTTGCCTCTGTGGCCTGTGGGATGGAAAGCTTCCCAAAATAGACAGCAGGGATGAGGTCGAACTCCGACGGCAGGGAATCAGAGATAGAGGGCACCTTGTCGCCCCCCATCAGGCTGTTCTTTCAGCAAAAAACATGTTTTCCATCGTCGATAAAAGTGGAGGTCCTCACCCAGAGATGAGGTGAAGCCTCTGGCGAGCGTGAGGAAGGTGAGATGCGGCATTCATCTCCAGAGTGGCAGGGAAATGGGACCACGAAATAAAATGGCGTCCATAGAAAAGCCGCGGTGTGGTCAGTGCTGGGTGTTCTGGACCGGAAGGACATGAGGTTCTGCCCAGTTCAGCTAGGAGCAGACTGCTTCAGCTCTGTGAGAAGAGTCTAGAGCCACACGTAACCCGTGGGCCGCGGGGAACAGAGGGAACAGTGAGCGAGGCCAAGGGGCTCGGAGGCCCGGCCGGAAGGGAGGCCGCGCGCCACGTTCGGAAGCTCCTGCGGGCGACTTCCGCTTCCGGTCCCCCTTCAGAGGGGACCGTGCGAAGCCTCAGCGCCCCCGCGGACACGCCCGCGGCTCGTGAGGAGGACGACGTGGACTCCCGCCCACCCGCCGTCCCGTGTGGCTCACCCTTGACGGCAGCCTTTCTGCTGAGAGGAGGAGCTTTGTAACCACGCGGGGTGGGGGAGGTCCTTGAGGGGAAGTCCTGCAGGCCAGTTCCTGGGAGGTCTGAGGGCTGATTATTTCAGTCTTCTCTCAGGGAAGGAAAGGCCTCTTGTGTGACAGGGCAGCCCTGTTGGTCTCCTGTGGGATTTTCCCCCGTCTCTGGGTCTGCAGTTCCCAAGCTGGTGTTTCAGACAGCTCTGCAGTGAGAGGGCTGTGGGCAGAGACCACAGCCTGAAATCTGGTAGGTAGGACTCACGGTCTCACGGTAAACAGCCAAGGGGGGCCCCTGGCCTGCAGACTGTAGGAAGGAAGGGAGAACAGTACTCGGAGGGGTTAGGCAAACCGTGCTGGCGGTGCAAAAACTGTCACGTTCCTCCTCTTTTCCACTCTGGAGAAAATCCTTCTTCTTGGAAGGAAGAAATTGTGTGGAGCCTCAAATTAGACCACAAGCGCACATCTGTCCTCTCAAAGGCACCCCTCAAACGTGCCCATTTTTATCTTTGACCTTGGTTTTTCTGTTCTTTATGACAGTACAGAACCAAAGAGTGTGCCTTTAGACTTATTCAGTCTGGGCTCTGAGCTGTTTTCCCCACTGGCTAGATGTTCTGGTTCATAAGTAAATTATGTATGTGTCAAATCAGTACCTAGTAAGGCAGTACTTGCTTTCTAAGGCTGATGACTCTAGTATGCCAGTAGTACCCAGGGGTTCCAGCACCTGCCAAAGTAAAGGATCGTTTAGGAGCAGAGCTTGGCAAGTCCTACTATCCCTGTCTTCAAAATTTATCTCCAGGACACCTCCTTATGTCAGGTCTGGGCGGCTTTCCTGACTTGTACAGACCTTCCTGTCTGGATTCCTGTGACAGCACCTCAGCCGGCCTCCAGTTCTGCCTTTCATCCCCTCCACGCCTTTCTCCACTCAGAAGCTGTGCAGGGATTGCATTCGTTTCCTGTTGCTGCTGTAGCAAATCGCCGCAAACGTAGTGGCTTAACAGGACATACATTGATTCTCTTTTAGTTCTGCAAGTCCAAAGTCAGAGATCATGGTCCTGGGCTAAAATCGGGGTGTCGGTAGAGCTTCCTCCCTTATAGATTCTCTGGGGGAGAGGAGAGTCTGTTTCTTTGCCTTTTCCAGCTTGCATTCCTAGGCTCGTGGCCCAACAACACTTCAACCTTTGCTTCCTTTGTCATGTGTTCTTTTCTGAGTCTGGCTCTTGCGCCTCCCTCTTACAGGGATCCTTGTGATAACATTGGATAATCCAGGACTCTTCCCACCTCTGCATCTTTAACCTCCCACCTCCATGTCTATTGCCATGTAAGGTCATAAAGTCACAGGTTCTGGGAATTCAGATGTGGAGGGCAGCATTATTCTACTCCGTGCACCATGCCTCTCAACTGGCTGAGATCCATCCATGACTTCCCATGACAAAACCAGTACCACATTCTAGTACAAGGCTTGCAAGGCTCTGCCTGCTTCTCCAACCATTTCTCCAACCAGCCTTTTCCTGGCCCTCTGCTCCTGTCACCCTGGCCTGTGCCTGCTCCTCTTAAAACCTCAGGCCATTTTGTTTTGAGGGTCTTGGTGGTGGTTGCTCTCTCTGGTTCAGTTTCAGTTCAGTCACTCGATCGTGTCTGATTCTCTGTGACCCCATGGGCTGCAGCACGCCAGGCCTCCCTGTCCATCACCAACTCCTGGAGCTCACTCAAACACATGTCCATTGAGTCGGTGATGCTATCCAACCATGTTATCCTCTGTCGTCCCCTTCTCCTCCCGCCTTCAGTCTTGCCCAGCGTCAGGGTCTTTTCCAATGAGTCAGCGCTTCTAGATCGTTCTTGTTTCAGATCCTCACAAAACTGTATGTTCTTTTATTCTGGATCTCATCCTCTGGGAGGCCACTCCTGGGAAATCTTTTTGAAAGGAGCCTTCACCCTGGTTACTAATACCCCAGAACTTAATTTTACGTATCACACTCGGTAGTAAGATCATTTATGTATTTGTCATCTCTCTCACCACAATGTAAGCTCAATGGGAGCAGGCACCATTCTGTTTTATCAACAGGATCACCAGTGCCTACCATGATGCCTGGCAAACAGCTGGCGTTCGACGACTCCCTTTTTACTGAAACAGAGGCATGATGATCCTAGGGACAAGGTCAGCGTGAAGCATCTCTCTCCTCTTTGTGTATGCTGTTGCCTTTTCCATTCGTATGTGGTTTACAAACATCATAATTGTCTAAGATTTTCAGGAGACCTGGGTTCGATCCCTGGGTTGGGACGATCCTCTGGAGAAGGGAACAGCTACCCACTCCAGTATTCTGGCCTAGAGAATTCCATGGACTGTATAGTCCATGGGGTCGCAAAAAGTTGCACACGACTGAGCGACTTTCACTTTCACTTTGCAGGTATATAGCAGAAGAGTTTCCAGGTATGGAACCTACTTTTTATTTTAAGGAAGAAATCTAGCATTAATTATGCAGCTGTTGGTATTTGAGCTGAGACCTTTTGTTACTTAATACTCAAATATGCCCTGAGTGTCAAGCATTGTGGGTCCCACTTAACAGAAGAAGAAACTGAAGCTCATGTTAAATAACTTGTCTAAATTTACAAGGCTCTTAAGTAGTGGAGCGGAACCTGAATATAGCTGTCTGACACCATTACCAAACTCAGTACCATTGCTGCTGTACATACCTGCATATTACAAATAGTGTAGCCAATACAAAAGAGCTTTGACTGGGGGCCTAAACTTACATTCTGATGGTGGCGGTGGTTTAGTCACTAAATTATGTCCAACTCTTGTGACCTCATGGACTGTAGCCTGCCAGACTCCTCTGTCCATGGGATTTCCCAGGCAAGAATACTGGAGTGGGTTTCCATTTCCTTCTCCAGGGGATCTTCCTGACCCAGGGATTGAACCCAGGTCTCTGCATTGCAGGCAGACTCTTTACTGACTGAGCTGCAAGTTCAGTTCAGTCGCTCAGTTGTGTCCGACTCTTTGCAACCCCAGGGAAGATTACATTCTGATGCCACTTAGTAATTGTGTATGTAGCCTTGAGTAAGTGCCTTAGTCTTGGTGAAATTTAACTTCAATATTTCATATCATTGTTACAAGAATAAATGACATAAGATGTGCCAAGTATCTAATACAGTGCCTGGAAGTAAAGTGAATGTTGACCACATGGGAGATCTAAAGTAGAGTAGAAACCTTCTACTCTAACTTCTTCTTCGAGGAGTTTTTGCTTCTTGTTTCCCTCTAACTTAACGGAAACTTGAGAAAGAAGCTTGAAAGAAATGCCCCTGGTCAATAGGGGCATTGGGTCAATAGGGTCAATAGGGCCCCTGGTCTATATTTTCATCATCATTTCTTCCTGTCATAAATGTTCTCAAGCTCAGCTTCATTGAAACAGATTTTCCCATCAATACTGAATATTTTGTAACTCAAGAGTTTTCAGGAGAGAGTAAACACTTGTCAGTGGTGAAATGCAGTTCTCAGGAGCAGCATCTCATCTAGGATGCTGAACGCTGAAGAACGAAACAGTCTCCCAAGTGGGTTAGAGAAAGTGTCCTGAGACCCGGCAGCGCGCTTTTTCATAAACTGCCCCCCTAGTGGAATATTTTTGGAAAGCTATGCTTTTCCAATCCACCAGGAGGGTTAATGAAGCTTAATAACTTAAGCTCTCCTGCTAACAATTTCTTTTCCAGATACTGCTTCATGTTGCCATGTTTAAAAGGCAAGTCTGTTAAAAAATGTTAATATGAATATGTTATATCCTTGCTTAAAGTCTCCAGTGAGTTCTTTAATAATGAAGCCCAAACACCTTTCATTGTTCAATAAATGTCTCTACCACCTCATCCCAACCTACCTGGAGAGCTCCATTTCTTGATACTATTTCCCATTCCTTTAACTACTGCCTCAGTACACCCTCCACTTCATGGAAAACCTGCCATTAGTCATCCTTCACTCTCAGACTGGGAGATAAGCATGAGGACATGGGCATGTTTTTGTTCACAAGAGCACTGTGAATGACATCTGCATACTTTTCAGATCAGAAGATACTTCCTAATGTGATTTAAATCTCACCAGTCCAAGATCTGGTTTGACCAAACCCATGGGTAGTAAAATATTTTTATAGGCAGCTAGGGTGGTTGAGAGTCCCTTGGACTGCAAGGAGATCCAACCAGTACATCCTAAAGAAAATCAGTCCTGAATATTCATTGGAAGGACTGATGTTGAAGCTGAAGCTCCAATACTTGGCCATCTGATGTGAAGAACTGACTACTTGGAAAAGACCCTGATGCTGGGAAAGATTGAAGGTGAAGGGGACAACAGAGGATGAGATAGTTGGATGGCTTCACCGACTCAACGGACTTGAGTTTGAGTAAACTCTGGGAGTTGGTGATGGACAGGGAGGCCTGGCATGCTGCAGTCCATGGGGTCGCAAAGAGTCGGACATGACTGAGCGACTGAACTGAACTGAACTGGCAACCCCACAGTGAGCAAATCTATCAGCAGCATTTTCCAGGAGCATTTGCTCACTTCCTGTCTCTGTGTCACATTTTGGTAATTCTCAAAATATTTCCAACTTTTTCATTATTACTATATTTGTTGTGGTGATCTATGATCAGAGATCTTTGATACTACTATTGTAAATTTTTAGGACTCCATGAACTGTGCTGATACAAGATGGAAGACTTAATGGAGAAATATTGTGTGTGCTGTGATTGTTTCCGCAACAAATGTTTTCCCCATTCCTCCTTCTCTCTGCCTCTCTTTGGTCCTCCCTATTTCTTGAGACACAAAGATATTGAAATTAGGCCAGTTAACAATCTGACAATAGCTTCTAAGGGTTTAAGATAAAGGAGGGTCACACATCTCTCACTTTAAGTCCAAAGCTAGAAATGATTAAGCTTAATGAGGAAGGCATGTTGAAAGCCAAGACAAGCCAAAAGCTAGGCTTCTTGTGCCAGTTAGCAAAGGTGTGGGTACAAAGGAAAAGTTCTTAAAGGAAATAAAAAATGCTACTACAGTGAAAAAACAAATGATAAGAAAGCGAAATAGCCATATGCCAATAGGGAGAACAGTTTAGTGGTCTGAATAGAAGTTCAAACAAGACACAAGATTTCCTTAAGCCAAAGCCTAATCTAGAGCAAGGCCCTACCTCTTTAATTCTATGAAGGCTGAGAGCGGTGAGAAAGCTGCTAAAGAACAGTCTGGAGCTAGCAGAGGTCAGTTCATTGGGTTGGGTTCGTGAGGTTGAAGGAAAAAAGCCATCTCCAAAACATAAAAGTGTAAGGTAAAGTAATAAGTGGTGATGTAGAAGTTGCAGCAAGTCATCTAGAATATCTACCTAAGATCATTAAAGAGGGGCTTCCCAGATGGCTCAATGGGTGAAGAATCCACCTGCAGTGCAGAAGATGCAGGAGACCCAGGTTCAATCCCTGGGTTGGGAAGATCCCCTGGGGAAGGGCATGGCAACCCACTCTAGTATTCTTGCCTGGAGAATCCCATGGACGGAGCCTGGAGGGCTACAGTTGACAGGGTTGCAAAGAGTTGGACAAAACTAAAACAGTTGAGCATGAATGAATGCACACTAAAAAATAGATTTTCATTGTAGATGAAACAGTCATCTATTGGCAGAAGATATATCTAGGACTTTCATAGTTAGAGAGGAGAAGTTAATATCTGGCTTCCAGGTTCAGAAAACAAACTGACTCTCTTGCTAGGGTATAGTGAAGCTGGTGACTTGAAGTCAGTACTCATTGATGGTTCTGAAAATCCTACAGCCCTTAAGAATTTTGCTTCATCTACTCAGCCTGTGTGCTATAAGTGGAATAACAAAGCCTGGATGACAGCATATCTGTTGACAACACCGTTTATTTAATATTTTAAACTCATTGTTGAGATCTCTTACTCAGAAAGATTCCTTTCAGAATATTTACTGCTCATTGACAATGCGGGTGGACTCTGGGAGTTGGTGATGGACAGGGAGGCCTGGCATGCTGTGGTTCATGGGATCACAAAGAGTTGGACACAACTGAGCGACTGAACTGAACTGAACTGACAATGTGCCTGGTTACCCAAGAGTGCTGATGGAGATGCATGATGAGATTCATGTTATTTTTATGCCTGCTAACACAACATCCATTCTTCAGCCCATGAATCAAATAATAATCTAGACTTTCAAATCTTATTATTTAAGAAATACACTTCATAAGTCTCTACCTGGCAAAGATAATATCTCTGATGATCTGGGTAAAGTCAATTAAAAGTCTTCTAGAAAGGATTCACTGTTCTGCTGCTGCTAAGTCACTTCAGTTGTGTCTGACTCTGTGCAACCCCATAGACAGCAGCCCACCAAGCTACGCCGTCCCTGGGATTCTCCAGGCAAGAACACTGGAGTGGGTTGCCATTTCCTTCTCCAATGCATGAAAGTGAAAAGTGAAAGTGAAGTCACTCAGTTGTGTCTGACTCTTCTAGACCCCATGGACTGCAGCCTACCAGGCTCCTCCGTCCATGGGATTTTCCAGGCAAGAGTATTGGAGTGGGGTGCCATTGCCTTCTCCAATTCACTGTTCTAAATCCCATTAAAAACACTTGTGATTCATGGGAAGAGTTAAAAATGTCATTAGCAGAAGCTTAGGAAAAGTTGATTCCAACCCTCATAGATGACTTTGAGGGGGTCAAGACTCCAGTAGAGGAAGTAACTGCAGAGGTGGTGGAAATAACAGCAACAAAAATATTAGAATTAGAAGTGGAGTTTGAAGATGTGACTGAATTGCTGCAGTCTCATGATAAAACTTTCACTGATGTGGAGTTGCTTCTTATGAATGGGCTAAGAAAATGGTTTCTTTAGATGGAATCTACTCCTGGTGAAGACTGTTGAAACAGCAAAGGATTTAGAATATTACATAAACTTAGTTGGTAAAGTAATGGCAGAGTTTGAGATGACTGACTCCAATTTTGAAAGTTTTACTGTGGGTAAAATACTGTTAAACAGCATTGCATGCTACAGATAAATCATTCATGAAAGAAACAGTCAGTTGATATGGCAAACTTCATTGTTGTCTTATTTTAAGAAATTGCCAGAGTCACTCCAACCTTCAGGAATCACCACCCCGATCAATCATCAGCCATCAACATACAGGCAAAACCCTTCACCAGAAAAAAGATTATGACTCACTAAAGGTTTAGATGATGTTTAGCAACACAAGTAATTTAACTAAGCTATGTACATATTTTAGACATGATGCTATCACACACTTAATAGACTACATGAAAGTGTAAATATAACTTTTATATGCTCTGAAACACCAAAAAATTCTTGTGATTCACTTTATTGGGATGCTCACTTTATTGTAGTAGTTGGGAAACAAATCTATAATATCTCGAGGTATGCCTGTATTAGTTAAGTTTCTTTCAAGCATAAGCTATAGGGCTGTAGGCTGTGAATTCAATATTAATGATTCAACAATATGTATTAAGTAAGAATATTTAAACAGAAACCCACATAAAACAAGGTTATGTATTGAATGATTGATGAAAACCTGACCAGAGGCCTTGTGGAGCCTAGCCATGTACTTTCCCTTTCAGTTCAGAATTTCCCTTTAGTATTCACTAATTCTGTGCTTGCAGTGACTCCACAGAACATCAGTACTGAGGCTAATAAGAATGGACTGTATTGTTTACATTTGACTGTTTAACAATGAATATATTACGTGTATGTTAGTTGTTTAATCAACACAAACTATTAGAATAGGTATCTTTGCAAATATATAAACATTAAAAAAAAATCCTAGCAACTTGTTATTTCCTGGTAATTTAAATGGCCCAACTGTGGTAATTTCATTTGCTTTTGCTTTTATAGCTCTTTGGTATAGTCTCTTAATTTTATATGTCAATTTTGTGAAAAACAACCAAAAAACAAATTGTCAAAAACTAGTGTTTTCAGTATTTTATTCCTTGGGTACTTGTGTCAGACTATTTATAAGTCTCAGGAATCTTCAATTACATTTTTGTTTGTATTTAACTTCAGTTGGTTGAGCTTTTTGAGTAATGATCACAAGATAACATGATTGCTGTGGTATTGATAGAAATCAAATACATCTTTTAATTGTAGGGAGAATGACATTCTTAGTGAACCAGAAGGGCTGTGCCAAGGTGCCTCTTGTGAAAACTCAGACATAAGAGCCCAAGGGTTGTGTGTTCATAGACCAGCAGGAAAGTCTGGCTCCGACTGCATGCTGTAATATAGAGTTCCTTACATCTCGGGCAGTTTAATATTTTAGAAAAGATCTGTAAAGAAAAGTTATTTTTCTTTAGAATTTATTTTTTAATAATATTCCTTAAAAATGAATTCTTTGTTTTAATTTATCCTTAGTTACTTTCTAGGCTTTATGTCTCTTTTAATTTGTTCTTGGAAAATTTCAAGAATTTGTGGACACCACTGTGTGTCTACGGTCACAAAGAACTGATCACCACTGATGTGACTTTGCATGCACGCATGCACACATTCACGTATGGTGTATAATAGCCCACTATGTTCAGAAAGACAACTGAAATGTTAAGTAATAAATTTTGCCATTTAAACTATTGGCCTTTCACAGTCAATTAGAAAAACAGAAAAACACATTATCAAGTCGATTAAGACATTGGTCTGTTTGGTATGTACAGCTCAGAGATTGAGATGCAAGAAGGATATAACAGAACTTCATTTTTAGACCTTTAGCTAAACATAAAATAAACTAAGGCTTGTGAATACTGAGTACACAGCTGGTCTCTGGTACCATCATGTAGCGTGTGGTTCAGGTGCTTAGAGGTGAGGAACCTCCACCCAGACTCCACTTCCCCAGGGGAGAGTGAGTTCCATGCTCTGAGGCACTGGTTGCACACCACAGCTGTGTGTGCACTTTCAGCACACAGCAGTGTGAAGATTCAGAAACTGTATCACCTTCTGATGGAAAAACTCCTACAATACTTTCTAATGCTGTGGGCCAGTGATCTTAAAAATCTTCAGTGCAACACAGAGGTTTGTTGGTTATGTTACAGAAAGGTAACATGTCAAATTTAAGATTAATTGTACATTGTCTTCTTTATTAAAACAAAAACCCCAGAACCCCTCACTTGCCAGGTTGGCTGACCTTTCTTGTGATGACAAGTAGCTACCAGTAGTGTGTTATCTAGCAGATATTTGAAATAATAAGCAAACTTAGCTTGCCCCTTCAAGGTAAAGGTCACTTTTTAATAATGGATGAGAAAGGAAATGCTTTTGAAAGACACTCATATTACGGAAAAAGCATTTTAGGAATGTTTC